>NC_025995.2:49928512-50081213 GCF_000442705.2 Elaeis guineensis | reverse complement strand
TCGGCTAGAGAAGTACCAACATGGGTTGCCATAGATCTTTGGCTCTTTGATTATTAGATCAAAGAAGGGCTAGAGCACCGGCTCTGATACCACTTGTTGCCCAGCTATGCAACCCAAGAGGGGGGGTGAATTGGGTTTCTAAAAAATTTTAAGCCCAACAGATTACTTATGAAGAACGAAACAAAGACTTTAATTCAATATTAATTCCCTAAGGCAGGAATGCAAGAAATATAATAAAGAAATAAAGTGAAGAGATAAAGCACACCACAAACACAAGGATTTATAGTGGTTCGGTGCTAACCTTGCACCTACATCCACTCCCCAAGATCCTACTTGGGAATTTCAATCCACTATCCTTTGTATTCAACCCGAATACAAAACGTCGGAAACTCTGACACTAGCTATCCCAAGCTAGATCACTTGTTTTTCGGGTACAAGTAAACCCAAAACACTCCGATTTCAGGTTCGGATCAACCTTTCCTTGTTTTGGAAATCCTCCAAAAATAAGAACAAAAACTCACAAAGAGTAAGAAAATTTAGAGCACAAATTAATACAATAACAGCTCCTTAAATGAGCGAATATAACAATAAAAGCTTTACTCAAATGAAGAACCCCTTTTTCGGATTTTCTCAAAGTGGATGAACGCTTGAATGCTTGAGAAGAGGTTGATTGTTGATTGAAGATCTTTTGAAAGCTTTGAAACGATCTCTAGATCAAGGTTGAACAATAGGCGTGAAGAATTCTCTCCTTGAAAGATCTTGCTTTTCTCTTTCACAATTTCTCTGGTATATTGTGGATCCTCTCTCTTTTTCTTTTTGGATTTTTCGTTGATCTCAGGCTTTTTCTTGCAGAATTTGGATCCTCTCTTCTGTTCTTCTCTTTTTTTGATTTCACGTTTGATCCGCTATTTAATCTGCAATTTCTTTCACCATTTTAAGCATTTTGTAGCATTAGAAGAAAGAGAAAACAATTTAGGTAGATAAAGAGCCGTTAGAGCAATTTTAGGTAGCATAAATGGCAATTAAAATGGGCAAAAAAATAGTCGTTGCTGATATTTTCCATCGCAGGGGTCGACTCATGAGTCGACTCATGCATCAGGAGTCGACTCATGAGTCGACTTCTGTTGCACAGACCAGAAGGTCTGATTTCTGGATTTTTCGGCTGAAATCAGCAGAGGTCGACTCATGAGTCGACTCATGCCTTATGGGTCGACTCATGAGTCGACTCACAGGTCGTGCCAAGTCAAAAATCTAGCGTGCCATGGGAATTTTTGCGTGCCATTCAGCTCATAGTGCCATGAGTTGACTCATGAGTCGACTCATGCACTTCAAACCTTCATAACTTCAAAAATATAAGTCCAAATACAATGAAATTTTCACCAATAGATTTCAAATCATTTGTTCTACCAAATGGTACTATCAAATCAGGATTTTAGTGAAATTATGATTTTGCCCTTGAAGAGCATAAGGACTTTTTCATTTTAAAATTATTTGTATCCCTTCAATCTGCTTTGTTATCATCAAAATCAATCTAGGAGCAACACCTTGGCAACCAGACGGGCTTTATAGGTCTCCACCTTTCCGTCTGCGCTCCTCTTCCTTTTGAAGACCCACTTACACCCTATGGGTTTTACTCCTTCGGGTGGGTCAACCAATATCCACACATCGTTGACCTTCATGGACTCCATTTCGAATTTCATGGTCTCTAGCCATTTCTCAGAGTCAGGTCTCTGCATTGCATCCATGTAGGTGATCGGATCCTCATCGTTTTCATCAAGTTCGACAGGATCACCATCCCGGACCAAGAAATCGTAGTATCTGTCCGGTTGATGTGGTACTCTACCAGACCGCCTTAAGGGTGCATAATCAATGGGCTCCGGATCTGATCTAATCAAATCCGGTTCAGGTTCAGTAACATGTGTCAGTTTTTCCACCTGTCGAACTTCGTCAAGTTCGACTTTAGAGGCAACAGTTCCTTCACTAAGGAACTCCTTTTCTAAAAAGATTGCCTTAAGGCTGACAAACACCTTTTGCTCATCAGCAAAGTAGAAATAATATCCTTTGGTCTCTTTTGGGTACCCTATAAAATTACACTTGTCAGACCTAGGTCCAAGCTTGTCTGTAATTAAACGTTTAACATAAGCAGGACACCCCCAAACCCTAAGGTGTGAGAGTACTAGCTTACGTCCTATCCATATCTCATATGGCGTTTTGGCTACAGACTTACTCGAAACTCTATTTAGAAGGTAACAAGCCGATTCGAGCGCATATCCCCAGAGAGAGATCGACAGACCAGCAAACCCCATCATGGATCGAACCATGTCTAACAGGGTCCGATTCCTCCTTTCAGACACACCATTATGCTGTGGTGTTCCAGGAGGAGTCCACTGAGAGAGAATCCCATTCTCCCCTAGATACGTCAGAAACTCATTGGAAAGGTATTCACCTCCTCGATCAGATTGAAGAGTTTTAATACACTTTCCAGTTTATTTTTCTACCTCATTTTGGAATAGTTTGAACATTTCAAATGATTCCAACTTATGCTTCATTAAATAGACATACCCATACCTAGATAGGTCGTCTGTGAAGGTTATGAAGTATAAAAATCCACCTCTTGCACTTGAGCTCATGGGTCCACATACATCAGAATGTACCAGACCTAAGAGTTCACTGGCTCGCTCACCTTTTCCAGTAAAAGGTGACTTGGTCATCTTCCCAAGAAGACAGGACTCACAGGTTGGAAGTGATTCACAATCACTAACTTCAAGAATTCCTTCTTGAGCCAACCTGTTTATCCTGTTCTTATTGATATGACCTAGCCTACAGTGCCAAAGGTAGACTTCTGACACATTATCTATTCTAGAGTGTTTATTGAATTTTTGAACCACATTAATAGGCTATGATAGTAAGTAAATTCCATTATTTAATTGTCCAACAAATATTGTAACACCATTCAAAATGATATTGTAAATATTTCTTTTTATTAAAAAATCATAACCGTACATGGCCAAAAGGCCTACAAAAATAATATTTAATAAAAAACTTGGACAATAGTGACATTCACTCAGAATTACATTACGAGAATTGATTACAAGACTCATGATTTTTAAAGCTAGAACTGGAACTTTGCTTCCATCTCCAACATTCAGGAACCTCTCGCCTTCATCAAATCTCCTACTGACCTGCAGACCCTGCATTGAATTACAAATATGATAAGGGCTTCCGGTATCCAATACCCAGGCAGTAGTATCACAAATCGAAAAGTTGCAAGGAGTTATCATATAATTATCTTGCTTCTTCTTTGGCCTGTTCGGGTCCAGGGAGGCAATGTATTGAGGACAGTTCCTCTTTCAATGCCCGTGCTTCTTGCAAAAGAAGCACTCCGCCTGGTTCTGGTCGTGCTTGCACTTCTTGGTCTGACCCCGAGCTACTGTCCCAGCATGAGATTCTACCTTCTTATTTTTCTTCTTCTTGTTCTTCTTCCCCTTCCCAAAGGGTTGACGACGAGAAGAAGACCCTCCCACTACATTCACCGACTCCTTATGGAGTTGGTGATCCTTCTCAAAGTTCTGCAGCAACCCCAATAATCCGTGGTAGTTTACTACAGGCTTTGTCATTCAAAAATGAGTAAGGAATGGGAGGAAGGACTTGGGCAAGGAATTAAGGATCGCATCCTTACCGAGCTGCTTGTGCAGAGGAAAGCCCAATTTGCTTAGGCGCTCAATCATCTCGATCATGTACAGTACATGATCAGTGACTGAGGCCCCATCCCTCATCCGAGCATTGAAAATGGCACAACTAGTTTTGTGCCTTTCAACGTCGTCAGGCATGCCAAAGGAGTCGTTCAACATTTGAAGCATCTCCTGTGGCTGGACGTTCTCAAACCTTCGACTGAACTCGTCATTCATTGCTGCCAGCATAATACATCGAACGGTGGTGCGGTCATTGAGCCACTTCAAGTAAGTGTCTTGGATCGCCTTACTAGCGTTCGGAGCTGGCTCCTCAGGTGCTGGATCCGTTACTACATAAAGGATCCGCTCATGCTCAAGGATGATTTTCAATTTTTGATACCAGCTATCAAAATTGGGTCCCATGAGCTTGTCATTATCTAATAATGACCGGAGCGACAGGGTAGTGGCCATAGCTGCTTAAAGGAAAACGAAACCTCTATTAGTACATAAATTAATACTAAAGACTTGGATTTTAGTCTAAAGTTTTTCCCAATATTTTTATGAACTGGTAGTCTCATCCTCCAATTCGAGGAATTACTTTAATTCCTTAATGGGTACTAGAATCCACATAGACTACACACAAGCCCAACTTTGGTTGGTCAATCCATGTGCATCTATGGGTAGGTTCTTAACCAGTTGTTTCTCTAAACAACTTCTAGTAATTGATTTTGCCCCAGAACCTAATCAGTAGGCTTTGGCCTCCACTGAAAAGATATGGTTAGGTCCAACCAATAACATGACTTAATTTAGTGAATCGGACCAATAAATGATCAGGCCCGACTTTGGCCGGCCAACCTAACCACCATCAGAAAGACTCAATCAAATTATCATATTATGAATAATAATTCCATTAGCCAATGAGCACCAGGCCTTTGGGCCTCCAATGATCATTGAACTAATGGACTCATTATCACTCACTTAATGGGAGGCTATGACTTAGTTATCATTATAACTTAATCATTTTAGGGACCTAATAATTTTGAGGATTTTATTAAAGAATAGTAGAGAAGAAATCATCCAGCCAATTTCAATCCTCCCACTGACTTCACCAAGTCAGATTAAAAAAGGATTTAATTAAAGCTGGCATTAGGAGCACCTAAATCAGTCACACTAATTTACCTAATGACATGGGTGAGCTCTAATCACCAAGTGATCTAATCAAAATCTAACTTACCAGATTGGCCAGATAAGTGAGATCAGTGGTGGGGATTTGCCATTAACTCGTCAATGATCGAATCAATGCGAGTAGCTCCTGCTTAAGAACCACTGGTCAAAACTGCCAAACTTACCTTAGACACCAACCAGTTCATTAGTTTTAATTTTGATCAACTTAGTAAATAGGGCTCCACCGCGTAGCCATGAATTAAGTCCATCTTGGTCTAGTTAAAGACATGGACCCATTCAACTACAACTATTGAAGTTGAGTCTAGAGTATCTTTGACCTAATCTAATTCAACTTTTGATTAGATTTGACCAATTACTCCATTTAGTCCATTTTTTAAACTAACCTTAGGTCTAACCCAATTATGGACCTAATTCATCTAACCCATTGACCCACAAGTTTATGCAATTGTCTTAGGTCTTAATTCACAATTCTAGACCTACTAGACAACACTTAATTCTTTTAATTAAGTACTTGGGCTGATGGGTCAGGGTTTGGCATTTCGAAAATAATTTTCAAATTTGAAAGATTTTATTTTCTGTTCACCAAATGTGTTAACTCATTTCACAAACGGGTCAGCACATTTCATAAACAGCAATTCTATTACTCATTTCATAATAGAAAATAACTCAAAATAAATCATAAATTTTCTTTTAGATCTAATCTAACACATTCATGATAAATTTCTTAATTAAGTCCTTTCGCTGCTTCATCGGTATGGGATATAATTGCATCGGCACCCCTACCGCCATAGGAGACCCCATCGAATGGGAAGAGAGGGCCTTTAAACCCTACTTTTCTCCTATGACCGGACGGCCATGGCAACTAACCCAATTAGATTACTTGCTACTTGGATCAAGTATATCTAAATATACCAATTTTAAAATTTAAATTTTGAATTTTAAATTTCAAATTTCAAATTTCAAATTTCAAATTTTAAATTTCAAATTTGAGATTTCAACCAAATTTCAAATTTCGAATTTCCAATCTTTGAATTTTAAATTTTGAATTTTGAATTTTAAATTTCGAATTTCAAATTTCAAATTTTAAATTTGAGATTTCAACCAAATTTCAAATTTCAAATTTTGAATTTTGAATTTCAAATTTCAAATTTCGAATTTCAAATTTCAAATTTCAAATTTGAGATTTCAACCAAATTTCAAATTTCAAATTTTGAATTTTAAATTTGAAACTTCTAACAAATTTTAAATTTTAAATTTCAAATCTTTTTGAATTTTGAATTTTGAATTTTGAATTTTAAATTTAAACTTATAGATTACACCTTAATCTACGCATGCATATGTATATCATATTCTAGAACCATGCTCTGATACCATTTGAAGCGAAAATTTAGTGCAGGGGCAAAATGATAATTTTATAACTTATTCAAAATTACTATTTTATAATGGAATTATTAATTAATCTCATTAATTAATACTAATTAACCTTACACTAGGATCTAAATATGATACAACAGCATGCATTTAAATTTGAAATTCAAATTTGAATCAGTAAACCTTTTACAGTACTGTGTTCAGAACACATCACCTTTTGCGGGAAGTCGATCACCGTAATCTGATCACCATCGGGGGCTCTGATCCTCACGTCGTAGCCAAACAAATGTCTGGCCTCTGTGGATCATCCACACAAAGCTCCTGTCTGATCAGCTCCTCACGAATGCTAGTTCGTGATTTCACCCTTTTGATGGTAGATGTTGATCGAACTCCTTCGATCGATGTGTGCTGACTTCGTGGATGCTCTGGATCATCTGCACAGTTGCTTGAGAGGCTGATGGATCTCTCCCTAAAATTTGGTGGACTCACGACACTCGTGGCACACCAATCTCACTTCCCGAACCTTAGGTAGAAACCCTAGGGTACACACCAAAAACCCTGCATCCAATTTTCTCTCTTTTCTTTCTTTTTCTCTCGGAAGGTTTTGGACCTTCACCTTGCGCAGAAGCCTTCCTCACACCCCAAAGTTTCTCTCCTAAAAAATTTCTACGCACGTCCCACCTTTCTCCTCTTTTTAAAACAACATCGAACATGTCTTATCCGCGTGAGAGGATAAAGACAAGAGGTTACACATTTGAATTCAAATCAAATTTGAATTCAAACGAAAACCAACTTATCCCTATACTTTTGGGCGTGAGAAGAGAAGGGGCGTGGCTCTTTGTGCATGGAAAATGTTTCATGAGAAACCTTTTCTCGTGTAAGTAATGTGGCGCACAAAATGGATAAGGATGAAAGAGCAAGTGATAAGTTATCCATTCAAATTCAAACATGCTTTGATTTTGAATGGCTAACTAATTATTTTATCCATCCATATGGCGCACAAATGAGGGCGTGGGAAAGGGTTTTGCATGAGAAAAATTTCATGAGAAGTTTCTTCTCATGAATTCAAATGGGTGCAAGGAAGTTGGGTGTCGCAGGGAATTTAAAACAAGGTGGTTTGATTCAAATTGAGCCAACCTAGTTTAAAATAGGTTAAGCACAATTAGATCAGATTAAACCCAACATAATTAGGCTTAATTAGGCTCAATAAAATCTTAATCAAATTAGGAATTAACTAAACCTAACCCCTGATGAAATCAGGGACTAAACCACCTTAGCGATTAGGTCAACATTTAACCTAATCGGGTCAATCCAAACTGAATCCAATTCAATTGGACTTGATCCAAAAATAATTACTCAATCAAATTGAGTTAATTAGTGATTAAATCACTAATTAAACCTCTCATAAATATTGAGTCCAAATTCGATGGGCAATCAGGCATCAGAGACCATCGATATGAAACCCTGATCAAAGAGTTCAAATTTCAAATTCAAAATTTGAAATTCAAAATTTTGACCCCGGTACCCAAAATGTGTGGAACTCATGATTAGAGAATCCTAATTTTCAATCATAGAGTCCCAGATAGATAAGACTCATAATCAGCCATCAGATCAGAAAGGAACCTCTAATGTGTGTGACTCCGTAGGTTCGAACCTAAGCCGGTAGCACAGGAACCAATTTCTGTACTAATCGAAGTGACCATCTAGCAATGGTACCCGACGATCGGATAGGTCGAATAATTGCAATCGCAACATTCAGAACCTACGTGAATATGGTTACCGTATAATTCATCCCTTTTGACCCCTATGTTTAGGACGACTCAGGGTTAAACTGTCAACCCTGATGATATCATCCGAATCGTGCTCAACTCAATTAGTCCTGTGACTCCTCACTAGGACTACCCTGGCCAAAGTTTTGCTAAATTGAAATACGACTGTACATAGCTCCTAAACTGGAGTGGTCAATCCCATCTTGACACACGCACCGACAAGTCAAGTACTTGACTACACCCAGCAACCTTCCGTCACTGAATTAGAAATTCAGGTAGTCCAGTGCCTAAGTGCAGTGAGTTGCTTGCAAGTCACCGTGGCGGTCTCAGGTCGGAGGGACATTTATACCCATATCCCATCGGAGCAAATCTTGACAGCAGAAATAGCTCCGGAGTTGGTCACGTTCAGTGCAGATGTACCATTACATCTCACCTGTATGCCATACCAGTGTCTCCACACTCTTTGGTTATGAGGACAACCAACCCATATGGCACACAACGACCTATGCTCGATAAATATTGTCGTCCTTGATAACAACGTATCATTTGGTCGCGAATATGTTTAAGGACTAAGCGACAAATCCTCCTTTGTCGAGTCTAAATAGTCCTAAGGACTTCCCCACAACACAGGAGTTCATTAGAAGATGAAACATTTATGATGAAAAAATATTAAAATAACTTTTATTTATTTATAATTCATGTACTAATACAAAAAGGAGCACAACCGTCAACAGGCTGACGATTGGCTTTGGGACACTATTCCCAACAAGCTTTCCTAAACGGAGAGCTGGACGAAGAGGTGTATATGATATAACCTGAAGAATTCACATCCACAGATGAGTCTAAGGTGTGCAAACTATAGAGGTCCATTTATGGACTTAAGCAGGCATCCCGGAGTTGGAATATATATTTTGATAGGACGATCAAGACATATGGTTTCGTTAAGAATGGAGAAGAGCCCTGCATTTATAAGTGGGCTAATGGTCCAGTAGTAGTATTTCTTGTATTGTATGTGGATGACATTCTCTTAATGGGGAATGATATCCCTGCATTATAGGGAATAAAGATTTGGCTGTCGTCACAGTTCTCCATGAAGGATCTGGGAGAAGCTTCCTACATCTTAGGGATAAGGATCTATAGGGATAGATCTAAAAGGTTGCTTGATTTATCCCAGTCCACGTACATAGATACTATGCTGAAGAGGTTCAGCATGGAGAATTCCAAGAAAGGCTATCTACCGATAGGCCATGGAATTTCTCTCGAAGAGGGATTGTCCGACAATACCTCAAGAGAGAGAGCGTATGGGTAGAATTCCATATGCTTCGACAATGGGATCTATCATGTCCGCCATGACATGTACACGACCAGATGTGGCATACTCACTAGGGGTAGTGAGTAGATACCAATCTGATCCAGGGGAGAATCACTAGAAGGTTGTTAAAACCATCCTAAAGTATTTAAGAAATACTAAGGACCAGTGGCTTGTTTATGGTGAATCGGACTTGAGACTTATAGGGTTTACAGACTCTAGTTTTCAGTCTGATCACGATGACAGCAAAAGTGTGTCGGGATTTATTTTTACCCTTAATGTTGGGGCTATCTGCTGGAAGAGTTCCAAGCAACACACAATGGCTGATTCAGTTTGCGAGGCGGAGTATGTCACTGCATCAGATACTGCCAAAGAAACGGTGTGGCTGAGAAAATTTATCACCGAGCTCGGAGTAGCACACTCCCTTGTTGGTCCCGTTTTGCTCTATTATGACAGCTCTGGAGCCATTGCTCAGGCGAAGGAACCCAAGGCACACCAGCGGACGAAGCATATTCCACGCTGCTACCATCTCATCCGAAAAATTATGGATCGAGATGACGTCGACCTTCAGAAGATCGACAGAAAGGAGAACCTGACCGACCCATTCACTAAAGCCATTGCGGTGAAGGAGTTCGACGACTACAAGTCCAAGATGGGTATTAGATACTGCACTGATTGGCTTTAGGCCAAGTGGGAGATTGTTGGGAATAGTGTCCCAAAGTCAATCGTCAGCCTGTTGACGGTTGTGCTCATTTTTGTATATGTACATGAATTATGAATTAATAAAAATTATTTTGATATTTTTCATCATAAAATATTTCATCTTCTAATGAACTCCTATGTTGTGGTGAAGTCCTTAGGACTATTTAGACTCGATAAAGGAGGATTTGTCGTTTAGTCCTTAAATCTGTTCGCGACCAAATGATACATTGTTACCAAGGAGGACAATGTTTATCAAGCATAGGTCGTTGTGTGCCATATAGGTTGGTTGTCCTCTTAACCAATGAGTGTGGAGATACTGGTATGGCATACAGATGAGATGTAAGGGTACATCTGCACTGAACGTGACCGACTCTGGAGCTATTTCTGCTGTCAAGATTTGCTCCGATGGAATATGGGTATAAATATCCCTCCGATCTGAGATCGCCACAGTGACTTGCAAGCAACTCACTGCACTTAGGCACTGGACTACCTGAATTTCTAATTCAGTGACGGAAGGCTGCTGGGTGTAGTCAAGTACTTGACTTGTCGGTACGTGTGTTAAGATGGGATTGACCACTCCAGTTTAGGAGCTGTGTACAGTCGTGTTTCAATTTAGCAAAACCTTTGCCAAGGTAGTCTTTGTGAGGAGTCACAGGACTGTTTGATTTGAGTATGATTCGGATGATATAATCAGGGTTGATAGTTTAATCCTGAGTCATCCTAAATACAGAGGTCAAAAGGATGAATTATACAGTAACCATATTCACATAGGTTCTGAGTGTTGCGATTGCGACCATTCGACCTATCTGGTCGTCGGGTACCATTGCTAGATGGTCACTTCGATTAGTACAGGAATTGGTTCCTGTGCTACCGACTTAGGTTCGAACCTGCGGGGTCATATACATTAGAGGTTCCTATCTGATCTGATAGCTGGTGAAGAGTCCTTCATATCTGGGATTCTATGATCGAGAATCAGGATTCTCTGATCATGAATTCCACACATTTTGGGTATCAGGGTCAAGCGTCCCACTGGTTTAGGACTCTTCGATCAGGGTTACATATCGATGAATTCTGATGCTCGTTTACCCATCAGATTTGGATTCAATATTTATGAGAGGTTTAATTAGTGATTTGATCACTAATTAACTCAATTTGATTGAGTAATTAATTTTGGATCAAGTCCAATTGAATTGGATTCAGTTGGGTTTGACCCGATTAGGTTAAGAGTTGACCTAATCATCGAGATGGTTTGGTCCCTGATATGATCAGGGGTTAGGCTTAATCAATTTTTGATTTGATTAGGATTTTATTGAGCCTAATTAAGCCTAATTAAGTCTAATTAAGTTGGGTTTAAATTAGTTTAATTGGGCCTAACTTATTTGGTTCAATTAGGTTGGTTTAAATAATGAAACCACCTTGACCCATTCTCCCTGCGCCACCTCACTTCCACTGCGCCCATTTGAATTCATGAGAAGGAAGTTCTCATGAATTTTTTCTCATGCAAAGCCCTCCTCACGCCCTACTTTAATGCACCAAATGAGTGGATAAGGATGATTAGTTGGCCATTCAAATTCAAAACAAAAGTTTGAATTTGAATGAGCAACCAATCTTAGCACCTTGACCTTATCCTCTTTTAACGCCCCATTTATTACACGAAAAAATGTTTCTCATGAAATCACTCATGCACAAATTAAGCCACGCCCTCCTCTTCTCATGCCCTTAGTGGATAGGGATAAATTGATTTTCATTTGAATTCAAAATTTGATTTGAATTCAAATGTACAATTACTCATCTTTATCCTCTCACGTGGATAAGACGTTTGACATTGTTTTAAAAGGAGGAGAAGAGTGGGGCGTGGGCAAGAAAAATTTTGGAGAGAAAATCTGGGTGTGAGGAATCCTTGTTTGCAAGGTGAAGGTCAATATCCTTCTGAGAGAAAAAGAAAGAAAAGAAAGAAAAAATATGCGCAGGGTTTCAGTGAGTTCTTCAGGATTTCAGCCTGGAGTTCGAAAAGTGAGAAGGTAAGCTACGAGTGTCGTAAGTCCACCAAATTTTAAGAACAACATCCTCTCAAGCATATCTGCTGATGATTCAGAGTATCTAAAGAATTGACAGACATCGATCGAAGGAGTTCGATCAGCATCGACCGTCGAAAGGGCTCTACAACGAGCTAGCACTCGTAAGGAGTCGATCAGATCGGAAGCTTCGTGTGGATAATCCATAGAGGTCAGACATGCTGTGTGGCTGCATCACGATGATCAGACTCTTCCGACGGTGATCAAATTATGGCGATCTACTATCCGCACAAAGATATTGTGTTCTGAACACATTACAGTAAAGTGTTTACTGTTCAAATTCGAATTCAAATTTAAATACATGCATGCTATATATCATATTTAGATCCTAGTGTAGGATAAATTTTTATTAATTAATTAAATTAATTAATAATTTTTTTATAAAATAATATTTTAAAAATATTTTAAAATTATCATTTTACTCCTGCACTGATTTTCCCCACTAAACCAACCTCCTCCATGCCAAAATTCATGCACATATTAAGTGTCACGCCCAAAAATAAATTATGATGAGAAGGAAGAGTCCTTCTCATCTACTTCTCTTAATTTTATTACCATATTCCACACGTTCTAGTTTTTTATGCACCATCTGATGGAGCTACGGTATGTGTGGGCATGGAAGTGGAGAAGGAGTCCTTGTCTTGGAAGGAACTCCATGCCAATTTATTTTGGGTGCCTCCTTTATTTTGGGCATTGAAGTGGAAGAGTCCACTTCACTTGGGACTCTTAATTTCCTTAATATTCCATGCATTTTCTTCACCCCATGCGCCATCTGATGGCTTCTAGGATAATGTTGGTGTAGAAGTGGAGTCGTTCTGCTTGAAGGCTCTTCCACACCCAAAAACTTCTATATAAAAATTAAACCTCTATGGGAAGTAATGGGACGTCACTTGGGATGTTGCTGCGCCAAACATTTATTCCTCTCTTAAAACCTCTTAATTCTTATATGCCTATCTTTTTGGAACCTGAGAAGGAAGAGTACTTCTGCTCCTAGTCTTCCTCACTTGCCATTTTAATATGGTGATTTAATTTCAACGTGTGGAGGAGTTGGGATGCCAAAAGTTGGCGTCCCTTGGAGATTACATGGCACCCCTTTATTTTCTATTTAAAGGGGGTGCTAAACCTTGTTTAATCATCCCATTTTTGTTGAGATGAGGCATGAGAATGAGAAGAAAAATGGTGGTAAAAAATCTGAAAAAGAAAAAGAAAAAGAGGAAGAAAAATAGAAAGGAAGAGAGGAAGAAAAAAGAA
Organism: Elaeis guineensis; assembly: GCF_000442705.2. Lineage (NCBI taxonomy): Eukaryota > Viridiplantae > Streptophyta > Magnoliopsida > Arecales > Arecaceae > Elaeis > Elaeis guineensis. The sequence continues at coordinate 50,067,880 of NC_025995.2, read as the reverse complement.
ATGTATGAGATATTTGTCCTAAAATCAGATTGTTCATGTGTTGAACATAAAATTTGATTAGAGTGTGGTTTGATACTTTGGGAAAGGATTTTTATAGTGGTCTTAGTAGAGGTCATGAAGGCATACAAGCAATAGTATGCCCCCACAGATGAAGGCCCGGTCTCTCAAAGATCGGATGGGGGGAGAGGCCCTTGTAACGGCCCTTATGTGCCCCCACAGTCTTGTTAGGAACAGGAGGAGAACCTCGTCCTAACATGAGCAAAGTCGAAGGCCCGATCTCTCAAAGATCGGATGGGGGGAGAGACCCTTGCAATGGCCCTTATGTGCCCCCACAGCCTTGTTAGGAACAAGAGGAGAACCTCGTCCTAACATGAGCAAAGACGAAGGTCTGATCTCTTAAAGACCGGATAGGGGGAGAGGCCCTTGCAATGGCCCTTATGTGCCCCCACAGCCTTGTTAGGAACAGGAGGAGAATCTCATCCTAACATGAGCAAAGTCGAAGGCCCGATTACTTAAAGATCGGATAGGGGGAGAGGCCCTGGCAGCGGCCTTGCGTGCCCCCACAATCCTGTTAGGAACAGAAGGAGAACCTCGTCTTAACATGAGCTAAAACTGACCGTCAGGAACAAGAGGAGAACCTCATCCTGACACAAATAAAGGCTCGATCGATCAAGATCGGACAAGAAGGAAAGCCTCCTCAACGGTCCCTCTACACTCTCACGACCCCATCAAGAGCAGAGGGAAGATCCTCACTCAAATACAGAAGAAAAAAGGAGATGAAAAGAGAAAATGATGAACTATGCCAGCGATAAGTGAAAAATGAACTACATCAAAGGCACACGAGACCTCGTCTCAACGAGGAAGAAAATCTTTGTCGAAACTCTCCAGTCCTTAAGGGCGAATCAATACAATGACGACCAAGAATCTTCAAACAATGTTGACGTCCAACAAGACGAAAGACAAAAGAAGCTCAGTAAACAACGACTCAAAGCAAGAAGAGATGAGGTAATGAGAAAAATCCCATTTCATTTCATTAGTAAAGCATGCGTTACGAAGCCTTTGAAGGCCGAGACTCAGGGGACCTCACCTCAATGAGGAAGAAGACCCTTATCGAAAATCTTCAGTCCCAAAGGGTGAATCAGCACAGCGACGATCAGGAATCTTCAAACAACGTCGACGGTGAATAGGATGAAAGACGAAAGAAGTTCGGTAAACGACAACTCAACATCAAAATGGACAAGGTAATAGACAACTTCATTTTTATTTCATTGGTGAAGTACACATTACAAAGCCCTGAAGGCCAGAAACAAAAAGGGAAACGACCAGAGAAAAAAAAAAAGGGGATACATAAAAAAGAGAAGAAAGGAGCTCTAAGGAAGCCCGGCTTCTTCCGACTTCGAGCTCTCGATCTTAGTCCTTATTAGGGATTGCCATAAGTTTTCAACTTCTTCTTCTAGTTCCATCTTTCTCAGCAGCATATCCAGATACATCTGGTGGAACCACCGGCTCTCGCCCTTCGACTCTCGAAGCCTCTTCCTCAGGACCTCGGACTCCGCTTCAACATCTTTGACCGCCTGCTGCTCGTGGACCAGCTGAATCTTCAGCCGCTGTAGTTCAGCCTCCCCCCACCCAATGGCCACGGACAATTCTGCCATGGTCCCCCTCAAAGAGTGGAGCTCGACAGAGCCTTGTGCAGAGGTGAGCTGGGCTCTCTCAGATAGCTGCCTCCGAAGGTGGGCAACTTCGTCGGTCACCATCTGGAGCTTTCTTCGATAGTCCTCTACTTGCCCACTCCAGCCGACTCGGTAGGCTCATAGTTCGCCTCAGCATTCTAAAGTTGCTTTTGAAGGTCGGAGAGCTTCTGCGACCAGTCTCGATTACGGTCGGCTTGGACTGTGAGCCAGGATGAGCTCCCTTCCAACTGGTCGATCTTCTTCCATGCGGCACCAGTTCGACTTCAAGGGAGCTGATCTTGGAAGCCTGAGCCCAAGATCAATCGCTGGTACATTTCTGGAGTTCCTCAAGCTCCGTAACGAAGTCGGCCTTCTTCCTGGTGAATTCCATGAGCCCCTTTTTGTGGAGGTCCTGAAGACGAATAGCCTCCGCAGTGACTTTCGAATGACTCTTCCTCAGTCGGTAAAGTTCATCTTCCAGCTTCTTGAATTTCTTCGTCAACTGACGAACTTCTCTTCTGAGGTCTCAGATTGTCGACTTCAGAGGAATCCTCTGTGGTAGGGGGTGAGCTTCGGCAGGGCACTATCGTTGGGAGACAAGAGCACCACGACTCAGATTAGTACAAGAAGATAAAAGAGAAGGAAAAGAATACAAAAAAAAAGAGGGGGGCCCTCTGTAAAGAAGAATCTGATTTCATTGATTAAATAATTTTCAAGTACAAGATAATGAAGAAAAATCACCACAAAGGAAAAATATAAAGCTAGAGGTTTCGGACCTCTGGGGCAGAAGTAGAGGGGCTCGGCATCTCCGAAAGATCGTTAGCGGCAGCCGTGGTGGTCGATGAGGTCCCGACTGGGGGAGGACTAGCAGCGGCTTCGAATGGTCCAGCTCCATTATCGGATGCCTCATTCAGGAAGCCGAGATCCAGTTTAAAAAATCTCTCAGCCACCTTCTCTTGGCAGAGTTCGAAACCCTTGATGAAGGCATCCTGGCCAAACTAGACCTCTAGATCCTCCATCTCGGAGGAGGCTTTGAACTCCTCCACTGCTCGGGCCCTTGCCTCTGAGACTAGGGACGGGATCCGTACTTTCAGCTCAGAAATCTGTGCCTTCAATTCAGAAACCTGCACCTTCAACTTGAAAACCTGCACCTTCAATGCGGAGACCTCAGCCTCAGCCTTCCCTCTCTCTTCCTCCAAGACGGTCCTAAGATCGGACGAGATTTGTCCCTCCTTTTCCAGTGCCTCCCGAAGACTTAGGACCTCGACAATCTTCTCCTTGAGGTGGGCGGCCCCAACCAGGTGACCTTCCTCTGCACGAGCTGCCTCTCTCTTGGCAATCTTCACTGCCTCGACATTGGCGATAAGCTGGTGCCCAATCTGTAAGAAAGGTCGGGGAGTCAATATAAAGGCTAAAGAATAAATTAAGAAGCAGGAAGGAGGAAAAAGATGAGTTGACCTACTTCGAGGAAAGATCCCAGAGAGTCTCAGACCCACAGCTCGAGATCGACAAGGACAATCCTCTCGATGACCTCGGGCAGAATGCACCCTTCGACCAGCCTCTTTATTAAGTCCTTGTTGTTGATAGGATTCTTCCCCAGGTCTTCCTCGAAGCCGTCGGCCCCCTCGACGGCAACCTTGCGACTGCGGCTCCTCCGGGCCAGGGTCTTCTTTCTCCTCCTCCCTTCGGCCCCGGGTGCCCCCTCGGGATGAGCCTTTGAAGCGGGATCCTTGGCCATGGGGCTCCTTGAAAGGGCTCGGGGGACTTCGGGTTCGGCATCGGAAGGGACTTCGACGGCGATGACCATCGGAGCAGGCACGGCCGAGCTTGTCCCTTCTGTCCTGGCTTTCTTCATCGACCCCAAAGTCGAGGCATCTTTTCTCTTGTGGGTCTTGAGACCCTGGGCTAACCTCCGAGCCATGCTTGTGTCCATATCTACCATAAAAGAAAATCAACACGGCTTAGAGATGGAATAAGAGAAAGGGGAAGAAAAAAAAAATATATATATATAATAATGGTACCGACAGGGTTAAGAGGACTCAGGCCGATGTTGAACAAAAGTTGTTCCTTCAGAAGTTCGGGGAGGAGGAGGCTCGATAGGCCTTGAGCCTTTTGGAGGGTTCGAGGTCGTCCCTTTCTAGGCTAGAAGCCCGATGGACGGAATCTCTCAGAGAGCTCCAAGGGGGTAATCCTATCTCCAAGGTCGGGCATCGGACATAGAAGTACCTCTCCTTCCAGTTGTGGATAAAAGAAGAGGCGCCTTTCAGCAACCCCTTTCTACTGAACTGAGGGGAGAAGTACCACCAGTCCTTTATCGAGGGATGATGCTTGAAGGTGTAGAAATTCCTAAATAAAGAAAGCGTCGGCCGAACTTCAGCTAAACTACAAAAAGAAAGAAACCCTATCAAAAACCTAAAGGAGTTCGGCACGACGGAAGCTAGAGAAATGTTCAGAAAATGGAAGAGAGCAACAATAAAGGACGATAGTGGAATTCGAAGTTCGGCACGGAAGGCCTCCTGGTACAGACAGAAGCGGTCGGGAGGAGGGGCGCTAGCCCGATCAGTTAGCCCGGGAAGCTCCAGCTCGTACTCCGGAGGAACTCCATACTGAATCCTTATCAGTGAGAGTTCATCTGGAGTCAAGGAGCCGGGGATGGTGTCCGACGCAAAGGCCGGATAAGGTTCGGTCCTAGCTACGGGTTCGTCTATGGTACCAGGACTTTGAGGAACTGGGGCTGACGAACTCCTAGAACTGCTAGAAGAGGAGATATCAGAAGATATTTTGAATCAAATGGAAGCCACAAAATCCCCAAAAAATTAGAAAAAATAGCAAACAGGCCCTCAAGGAAGCTAAATGAATAGAATACAAAGAAGAAAGGATAGAAAAATGACAAGGAGTTTCAAAACTAACCTAGATTGGCCCCAGGAGTGCAGGAAGACGGCAAGGATGATGGAAGTTGACCCGGAGGATGCCTAAGGCCGACAAGGATGCTAGAGGAAGCTGGAGCTCTCGGGGAAGAGGAGGGGAACTGAGGGATTCTCTCAGAAAAAGTGAGACCCCTGTAGAAGGAGAATGCATTTAAATAGACTCCAGGATCCGATGCAATAATGATTGCGGATCTCCTCTAATCGACCTGCACTCGTCGTGTGTCCCACTCACCTTGACAGACTGTTCAAAATGGCTGGCAGCTGATAAAGTCATTATTGCATCGTACCTAGAGCCATGCTCCGACGAAAATTTCAAAAAGAAGAAATCTTTTCCAAAAAGCCTTTAGTACCAGCGTGCCGAACATCAAAATATCTGGCAACCACTAAGCGTGAAAATCGAGGAAAGTAACTTCGGCCATGAGAATTTTTCTGTACTTTCTTCATTCGAAACCCAAACTCGAAAGTAGGGAGACTAGTGTTGGGTATAAAATACCCCCCCTGACCGAAGTTTGTAAAAGACCGACCCTTCCAGGACTTCTTCGATTTCTGACCTTGTGTGGCATCTCTCTGAACCCCCCCGACCGTCTAAGCTTCCGGACTTCTCCGACAATGAGCTTCTCCATCCATCTACCATGCCGCTCCGAAGGCTCTCTAGGCCTCACTGTCAGCCAACCTTCTACAATGACCAACTATTCTCCGAACTCCTTCCAGACTCTGTCGATATTCAAGCTTCTTCGATAATGAGGTTTCTACAGAGATCGGACTCCATCCAAGTTTCTACGGTGGTCGACCACCTTCAAGATTCTAATCGGGCTCCTGTGAGAGCCGAACTTTTACTACGAACAGTCTACTCCGAACTCCTACAGCGGGCGGTCTACCCCGAACTCCTACAGCGAGTGGTCTACTCTGAACTCCTACAGCGAGCGGTTTATCCCAAACTCTTACAGCGAGCGATCTACTCCGAACTCCTACAGTGGGTGATCTACTCCGAACTCCTATAACAGGCGGTCTACTCTGGATCTCTACTGTAAGCAAATTCCATTCGAGCCCCTACTGTGAACACATCTTTTTCGAACTTCCATTATAGGTAGACCTCAGCCGAGCTTCTTTGTAGTCGGATCCCAAACGAGCTTCTACAGCGGGACAGGACCTACCGGCTAGATCACTACTTCGAGCTCCCCCGACAACCGATCCTCGATCGAGTTTCTATAATAAGCGGTCTCTTTTCAGCCTTCTGCAAGAACCAGACCTTGATCGAACTTCCATAGCGGATGGATATCGGACAAACTTCTATGATGAACGGACTCTGACAGTCAGATTCTTACAACGATGGATCGCCTCCGACGTCTGCCGAACCTCCCCAGCACCATCCGAAGTCTATCATCGGCCGACCCTTCACCAGATCCTTCATGAAACCAAACTTCTCCGACAGATCATCTTCAGATGAGCTTCCACATCAGGTGAATCCCAGACAGACTTCTCTAGCAATCGGACTCCTGTCGGGCTTCACCAACGAAAAGTCTCCATCCGAGCTTCTACAGCAGATGACTTTCACCTGTAGTATCAGCACCTAAGGTATCCAATAGTAGTAGACTCGTCAGCAGCTTCGAGGCATCCGAGCTTCTCCCAGATCGACGGGATAGAGAGTCATTCCACTCCATCAGATGTCCCAGCCGAACTTCAGCCGACAGATCCGAACTCTCTGACAAGTCACGATAATGGCTACTACCCTGCTCCACTCTCTGCAGTGGATTCCACATGGCTCCACTACTCTCTGGCAAGTCGCGATAACGGACACCACTCTACTCTCCGTAGCAAACTCCATGTGGCCCTGAACGACCCCTGACGCCACTACTCTCCGTAACAAACTCCACATGGCTCTGAACGACCCCTGACGCCACTACTCTCCGTAACAAACTTCGGACGACTCTGAACAGCCCACTACCAGGCAGTTATAGATGTCACTATCAAATAGTTACACACTCCATCTATAAAAAGGGACCCCTAGATACGTTCTTCTCTAAGCTCAAAAACTCTATCTCAAAACTCTGTTAAAATTTTTACTCGAGCACTCCATTTCTGTTGAAGCAGAGTACTGACTTGAGTATCGGAGGGTCTTGCCGGAGCACCCCCAACTCTGATTTAGACTTCCCTTGCAGGTCCCGATGGCGGCCATGGTCATCTCGACTCCAGGAACTCCAGCTTCGGCAGAATTCTGCACCAACACTAGGGTTTTTGAGTTTCGATGGATGAGTTTAATTATTAAACTTAGTTTTCATTATTGTATGTATGTTAAAAATTTTTAAAATCTATATTCCACTACATCATTGAAATCCAATAGTTTGACTTGTATGCATGACTTCATAGGTTCAAACACTAAGTCAATAGCATAGGAATCGATTCGTGCACTAATCGAGATACCATCTAGTAATAGTTTTGCTGTTCTGATAGATCGAATTATCACAAAAAGATATTTCAGAACCCATGCACATGGTCACCACATAATTCATCCCTTTGACCCTGAATGCTCTAGGATAATCTCAGGTTAAACTGTCAACCCAGAGTGTTTCATCCACATTGTATTTCAACTTTTCAAATCTATTTCATGGATTATCCCAGCCAAAGCTTTACTAAATTAAAATACAGTGATACATCAGCTCCTATAATTTGGAGAGGTCAATCTCATTTTGATCCACACACAGACTTCACAAGTACTTGACTGTACCCAATAACCTTCCGTCACTGTATTAGAAATTCAGATAGTCTGACACCAAAGTACAGTGCGTTGCTTGTAAGTCACTATGGTGATCTCAGGTCAGAGGGACACTTATGCCCATACACTTCACGAGCGGCTCTTGACAACAGAACACTCAGTAGGTGAGTCACTTGTTCAGTGATGATGTACTCCTACATCTCACCTGTATGCCATATGGTGTCACTACACTCCTTGGTTAAGAGGACAACCAACCCATATGGCATATAACGATCTTCATTCGATAAACATCATCATCTTGTAATGACGTATTATTCGATCATGAACACATTTAAGAACTATATGATAAATCCTCTCTTTATCATTCACTAACATAGTTCTAAGGACTTCATCATAATACAAGAGTTCTACAAAAAAGATGTAACTTTGTGATGAAAAATACTAGAATAACTTTTATTCATTTATTAATAATTTATATACAAAAAGAAACGCAATCATCATATGATTGATTTTAAGACACAGTTTGCAATAGTTTGACAGGAGGTGGTAGCAGCTGTGCAACAGTTCTTCACCTTTGGTGATATGCTTGGTGCCTGAAAGAGGACCTTCATTATTCTTCTCCCGAATAGGTATGATGTTTTGGAGCCTTCCCACTTCAAGCCTATTAGCCTTTGCACTACTCTGTACCAGGCTTGTATGAAGATCATGGTTGGATGGATGAAGCAAGTCTTTATCCAGTTGATCAGCCCAGAGTAAGGCACCTTTGTCAAGGGCCACAACATCTCTAACTATGTGATGATTGCATGAGAGTTCATGCATGACCTATGGAAAGCCCCAATTAATCACTCTCTTATGGAAATCAAGTTAGATATGGAGAGGATGTACGACCCAATCAGCTGGTAGTCCCTAGAAAATTCCTTGGAGAAATTTGGCTTTCATGGACATCAAATTAGATGGATCATGGGTTGTGTCCGATCGCCATCCTTTGTGATCCTCATCAATGGCACACCCACTAACTGCTTTCAATCTATTATTGGCCTTCATCAAGGTTGTCTCTTGTCTCCTTATCTGTTTATCTTCTATGCTAATGCCCTGTCAAGGGCCTTAAGGCTAGCTATTATGGAGTGGGCTCTAGATCCTGACCAGCCTGCCTTGGGGGTCAGGATGATTTCATATATCTTATTTATAGATGATTTCCTCTTAGTGGGTCAAGTAACTATATCGAATGCTGCCAGCTTTAGGAGGATATTGATAGAAAATATGTTCTAAAGTCAATCATTTGGACGATTGTGTACTTTACAATTTATATATAAATTATGAATTAATAAAAATTATTTGGTATTTGCATCATAAATTATGCATCTTCCTTCTTTGAACTCTTATGTTGTGATGAAGTCCTTAGAACTATAAAGTAATCGATAAAAGAGGATTGATCGAATAGCTTTTAAACATGTTCATGACTAAATGATATGTCATTAAAGGATAGTGACATTTATTGAGTATAGATCATTATGTGCCATATAGGTTGGTTGTCCTCATAACTAAAGAGTATGGAGAAACTGGTATTGCATATAGATGAGATATAGGAGTACATTGTCACTGAACAGTAACTCACCTATAGAGTGCTTTGCTATCAGGAGGAACTCGTGAAGGATATGGGCATGTGTCCCTCAGACCTGAGATCACCATGGTGACTTGTAAGTAATTATTGTGCTTTGATGTCAGACTATTTGTATTTCTTATGCAATGACGGAAGGCTACTAGGTATAGCCAAGTACTTACGAAGTCTGTGTGTGAGTCAAGATGTGATTGATCCCTCTAAATTATAAAAATTAATACATCACTATATTTTAATTTAGTAAAATCTTAGCCAGGATAATCCAAGTGATGGATTTGAAAAGTTGAAATACAATATGGATGAGTCATTCAGGTTTGACAGTTAAACCCTAGGTCGTCTTGAGCATTTAAAATCAAAGGGATGAATTATATGGCAACCATATTCTAAGATTCTTAAATATTGTCTTACAAATATTCGATCTATCCGGATGTCGAAAACCATTGCTAGATGGTGACTTTGATTAGTATAGAAAATAGCACCTATACTATCAACTTAGTGTTCGAACCTATGAAGTTATACATAAAGTCAAGCAACATAGGAAAGAATTGATCCAAAATCTATGTATTCAATTTGAAAGTATGTGACTTGATTGAATAAATAGATTTACTTAATTAAGAATTAAGTTAGAGATCATATAGGATTAAACAGTTGACTATGTCTAGCTAGCACTGGATATGAGATGCAGGTTTAATTCTGGGGATGAAATTGATCTGATCAGTGATCTAAGAAATTTTTGAGAGATTGAATTTAAGTTTTAATTACTTGAGATTGTATTTGATTTAATTGGGCTTGATTAAGTTAAAAATCTAAGTTAGACTTCAACCTGAATCCTCATTAAATTATGATTGAAAGCCTCTTCAAATTTGGTTCGAATCAGGTTCGAATTGGATTCTAATTGAATCAAATTTGAATCAAATAAGATTAGATCCATAGAGTCTCAAAACCCTGAGATTGTCTCTCATAAAGTGGCTGACCAAGAGGAGATGGAGTGCAAAATATTTTTGCCCCATACCTTGTTCGCACGTGAAGAGAAAGGACGTGAAGGATTGGCGCTTTCCTTTCTCACTTGGGTTTTCTATTTTGATAAGGATGAGTTCTAATTCAGATTGGATTTGAATTAGAGTCCTAATTAATTGGGTACATAATCAGATAAGATGGGGCATCAATTATTAGAGGAGGGGACCTTATCATTGGTGACATGCAATCTGACTTGTGCGATAAAAGTAAAAGAAAATCACCGTGAGAAGTGGTTGTGCGACAAAGGGAGGTGTAGTTTCTTTCTTGGTGTGGAGGGTCCTTAATGTGCATCATCTTGGCATGAAGAATCCCATCCAAGGTGCTCTCTTCTTGTGAGATCAGATCTCAACCTCTCCTACTTTCCTTCAAAAGGATTGATGCGAAGATCTTTATCCCTCTTTCCTATGTATGCGTGCAAAGTAGAGGATCTGTATATTTAGATTTTGTGAGGCATCTAGTTCAAGAAACCCCTCATCTTGATCTCAAAACTGCTGCACATCTAAGGTAATGTATAATGGTTATAAAAAATTTTAAAATAGAAGTCTGTTCGATCTTTCTTGGTGATCCGATCTGAATTGGATTTTTTCCTTCAGATATTGGGTGACTGTCATAGAGTCTCAAGGTAGAAGGTGAACTTACTAAAATCTACTTTTTACTTTAGCCCAAAGACCAAAGGCCAGATGAGATAGATGATTAGAGAGCGGTTGGACATAATAGAGCAAATGGGGACATGCCACTACCTCAGGATTCCTGTCACTAGATGCAGCCCCGAAGATCGGAGTGTATCAGGTTGGAGGAGATTGTTCGGAGATGATTGGAGGGTTAGCAGGCCAGTTGCCTATCCATGATGTGTAGGATCATCTTGATGAGATCTATGCTTAGCTCAATTATGGTTTATATGATGTCTCACACCATTTTGCTGAAAACCCTTTTGTTGAAGATGGAACAACTATTCAGGAGCTTCGTTTGGGGATCTCATTGTTAAGAGGAAGATGTTCATCTTCTAGCCTGGGAGGTGGTCTATTACCCAACCGAGGATGGAGGCTTTGGCATTCAGTCCATGATGGCAAGGTGCGAGGCTCTGATAGCCAGATATGTCACTAGATTAGTGCTCTATTCGGATTGACTCTAGAGTGTGATGATGAGGACAAGGTATAACTCGTGGAGCATTGGCACTGACATCTAGTTTATCCGGTGGAGCTCCTTCCTTTGGAAGGAGATTTGCTACCATTTACAGATCCTCTTAGGATGTGTCAGATGCTTGAGGTGTGATGGGCGGTCCAATGATCTCCTATAGGACCCATGGGTTATTGAACTCCCACTGAGTAGGTGGCCTACTTTTGTAAGCATGGAGGTGGGGAAATCTATGCATGTCTATGACTTGTTTCAGCCTAGGGGGAGAGGGTGGAATACCATTCTGGTATCACACTTATTCGGCACCGACCTGGCAGAGACGATTTTATCTATATTGGTGCCCATGCATGCTAGTATGGATGTGATAGTGTGGAGGTCGGCCTGCATTCCAAAAATTGTGACTAGAGATTTGTATGAGGAGTACAAGGGGACTCCGACTTGGAGGCTAGAGGACACCTGGTTTTGGAGGTTGTAGTAGACTCGAGGATTAGCCTATTTCATTAAAAGGAGGCATGGCACCGCTTTCCGACCAGTACCGTTTTGAGTGCTAGGGGCACAGAAATTGCACCAATATGCCCTTGCTGTAGTATGGAGGAGACAATGGAACGTGTCCTCTTCAGTTGTCCCAGAGCATGGTGGGTATGGGAAATTGTAGGTCTTGTTGAGGTGGCCATGGTTTGAGCGGGACTGGCTTAGCATTTCTTGGAGGCTCTCAGGAGAAGTATGGAGGCTGACTCATCCAGAGCCATAGGAATCCGAGCTGCTTATATTGCTTATCATATTTGGCTAACCAGGAATATGGGGTTTGTTGCTCCTAGATTGATTTTGATGATTACAAAGCAGATTGAAGGGATACAAACAATTGAAAAAGTCCTTATGCTCTTCAAGGGCAAAATCTAATTTTGCTAAAATCCTGATTTGATAGTACCATTTGGTAGAACAAATGATTTGAAATCTATTGGTGAAAATTTCATTGTGTTTGGACTAATATTTTTGAAGTTATGAAGGTTTAAAGTGCATGAGTCGACTCATGAGTCAACTCATGGCACTATGAGCTGAATGGCACGAAAAAAAAATTCCCATGGCACGCTGGATTTTTTGGCTTGGCACGACCTGTGAGTCGACTCATGAGTCGACCCACAAGGCATGAGTCGACTCATGAGTCGACCCCTGCTGATTTGAACCGAAAAATTCAGAAATCAGATCTTCTGGTCTGTTGCAACAGAAGTCGACTCATGAGTCGACTCCTGAAGCATGAGTCGACTCATGAGTCGACCCCTGCGACGGGAAATGTCAGCAACGGCTATTTTTTTGCCCGTTTTAATTGCCATTTATGCTTCCTAAAAATCCTCTAACGGCTCTTTATCTGCTTAAATTGTTTTCTCTTGCTACTAATGCCATAAAATGCTTAAAATGGTGAAAGGAAATTGCAGATTAAATAGCAGATCAAATTGCAAAGAAAAAGGTGAAAAAATCGGGAGATCAAACGAGAGATCAAAAGAGAAGAGAGGATCCTAAATCTGAGATCAACGAAATATTCAAGAAGAAGAGAGAGGATCCACAATATTCAAGAGAGTTTGTGAAAAAGAAAAGCAAGAGCATTCAAAGAGAGAATCTTTCAAGTCGATTGTTTTCAACCTTGATCTAGAGATCGTTCAAAGCTTTCAAGAGATCTTCAATCAACAATCAACCTCTTCTCAAGCGTTCAACCGTTCATTCATCTTGAGAAAATCTGAAAAAGGGGTTCTTCATTTGAGTAAAGCTTTTATTGTTATATTTGCTCATTTAAGGAGCTGTTATTGTATTCATCTGTGCTCTAAATATTCTTACTCTTTGTGAGTTTTTGATCTTGTTTTTGGAGGATTTCCAAAACAAGGAAAGGTTGATCCGAACCTGAAATCGGAGTGTTTTGGGTTTGCTTGTACCCGGGAAACAAGTGTTCTAGCTTGGGATAGCTAGGGTCGGAGTTTCCGACGTCTTGTATTCTAGCTTGGGATAGCTAGTGTCGGAGTTTCCGACGTTTTGTATTCGGGTTGAATACAAAGGATAGTGGATTAAAATTCCCAAGTGGGATCTTGGGGAGTGGACGTAGGTGCAAGGTTAGCACCGAACCACTATAAATCCTTGTGTTTGTGGTGTGCTTTATCGCTTTATCTTATTTCTTTATTATATCCTTGCAATACTGCTTTAGTTAACTAATATTGATTTAAAGCCATTGTTTTGTTCTTCATAAGTTATCTGTTGGGCTTAAAATTTTTAGAAACCCAATTCACCCCCCCTCTTGGGTTGCATAGCTGGGCAACAAGTGGTATCAGAGCCAGTGCTCTAGCCCTTCTTTGATCTAACAATCAAAGAGCCAAAGATCTATGGCAACCCATGTTGGAACTTCTCTAGCTGAGGGGCAATCAACAAACCGACCTCCACTTTTCAATGGGTCTAATTACACCTATTGGAAAGCTCGGATGAAGATTTTCATACAAGCACTCGACTATGATATGTGGAGTATCATAGTGAATGGTCCTCACACACCCACCAAGATTATAGATGGTGAGGAGTCAACCAAACCCGAGAAAGAATGGGATGAGGTTGACAAGAAATTGGCACAATTAAATGCCAAAGCTATGAATGTTCTTTATTGTGCACTAGATGCTAGTGAATTTAATCGCATTTCTACTTGTGCATCTGCTAAAGAAATATGGAATAGGTTAGAAGTCACCCATGAAGGAACAAATCAAGTAAAAGAGTCTAAAATAAACATGCTTGTACATAAATATGAATTGTTCAAAATAGAGCATGATGAGTCCATAACTGCTATGTTTACTCGTTTTACTGATATAATCAATGGTTTAAAGAGTCTTGGCAAATCTTATACTAACAGTGAACTTGTAAGGAAGATTCTCAGGTCACTGCCAAGAACTTGGGAAGCCAAGGTGACTGCCATCCAAGAAGCAAAGGACTTGAACACTCTACCTCTAGAAGAGCTTCTTGGATCCTTGATGACTCATGAACTTAGCATGATGCAACATCAAGAGGATGAAATCAAAAAGAAAAGAACCATTGCCCTCAAATCCACAACTTCACCTGATTATGAAACAGATGACTCTGAAGATGAAGATCAGGATGAGGAGATGGCTCTCATCACCCGGAAATTCAAGAAGTTTCTAAGAAAAAGGAAACAGGGGATGAGAAAGAAATTTACAAAAGGGGATCAAAGCATAGAAAAGGAGAAAGATCAAACCCCTATATGCTACGAGTGCAAGAAGCCAGGACATTTCAGATCCGAATGTCCTCAATTGAAGAAAGGTCCAAAGAAATTCAAAAAGAAGGCAATGATGGCGACCTGGAGTGCGAGTGATGACTCAAGCTCCGACGAGGAAACCTCAACCGAACAAGCCAATCTGTGCCTGATGGCACATGAAAATGAGGTAACTTCTGAATCCACTAGTGAATTTACTTTTGAAGAATTGCATGAAGCTTTCTATGATTCAATTGATGAATTAAAGAAACTAGGAAAGAAAAACAAAGAGCTGAAATTGAAAAATCAGTCCTTAGTGAAACAAGCTGAAATTCTTTCAATTGAAAAATTCACATTGATTCAAGAAAATCAAAACTTTAAGGATGAAATTAACAGGCTGAAATCTATAGTAGATAAGTTCACCTTAAGTTCAAACAAGCTAAATATGATCCTTGATAATCAGAAAGCTATATATGATAAGGCTGGACTTGGTTATAAACCCCTGAAGAAACAAAAATTTTTGAAGGATATTTATGCAAATTATTCAAGCAAAAAGCCTACAAATATTACTTGTTTTAAATGTGGAAGAATAGGACATAAATCATACACATGTCTTATTAACAAATATGCAAACACAAAGAAAATATGGGTTCCAAAAGGAACCATTCTGACTAACCTGAAAGGACCCAAGAAAGCTTGGGTACCTAAGACAGAAACTTGATCTGTGCTTGCAGGTGTGTCTAGCATCCCAAGAAGGAAACAGAAATGGTATCTTGACAGCGGATGCTCGAGACACATGACTGGTGATGAATCACAATTCATCACGCTTGATGCTAAGGATGGAGGGATGGTCACCTTTGGAGATAATGGCAAAGGAAAGATCATCGGGATAGGTAACATTGGTATCACTCCCTCCAAATACATTGAGAATGTTTTACTAGTTAAAGGTTTAAAGCATAACTTACTTAGCATCAGTCAATTTTGTGATAAAGGAAACAAAGTCATTTTTGAATCTTCATAATTAAATCAAATCCTTTTAAATCTAAAAATTAGCATGTTCTAAAATTAGAATGATTAAAAATTTACATCAAACTGATATAAGGTTGTCCTGATATAGGGTTTACCCCCTATACTGTAAAGGTTGTCCTAGTTTGATGTGAATCGATTTTTGAAAAGATATTTTTAAAATATTTTAATTATTTTTTAGATATATATTTGATATGTGTAAATTTAGTTTTAGATCTGAAATTTGATGTATATGTGATGCATTTTTATTTAGATCTGAAACTACATATATTTGATATATGAATCATCTGTTTGCATTGTGACTAGTCCTATCAACGATGGCATTAAATTTATAGGACATAGGCATGGCAATATTTATATGGAAGACTTGAATGATTTAACTAAATTAGATAATTTTTAAAGAAAACCCCCTATGAACTTTGGAAAGAAAGAAAATCAAATATTGCATATTTTCATGTTTTTGGTTGCCGATGTTTTGTATTAAATAATGGCAAAGAAAAACTTGGTAAATTTGATGCAAAATCAGATGAAGCAATCCTTCTAGGTTACTCCTCCACTAGTAAAGCATTTAGAGTGTTCAACAAAAGAACCTTAGTAGTTGAGGAGTCCATACATGTTGTCTTTGATGAATCTAACGATCTTCCTTCAAGGAAGAATAAGGGTGTTGATGATGCAGATCCACTAATAGAAGGTATGAAGGAGATCACTCTAAAAGATTCAGCAACTCCAGAAGACAAGGATCAAGAAGATGAACAAAATGAGAAAGGTGAAGAAATTCAAGAACAACCTCAAGGTACAAATGACTTACCCAAGGAATGGAGGTATGTTCACAACCACCCTAAGGAATTAATTATCGGAGATCCTATGCATGGGGTAAAAACACGTTCTTCACTTAGAGATGTACTTAATCATTGTGCTTTTGTATCTCAACTTGAACCTAAAACTTTTGAAGAAGCTGAAAATGATCATAACTGGATTAATGCTATGCAAGAAGAACTCAGTCAATTTGAAAGAAATAATGTTTGGACCTTAGTGAAAAGACCTAAAGATTATTCAATAATTGGCACAAAATGGGTCTTTAGAAACAAATTAGATGAGCATGGAAATGTAATTAGAAATAAAGCAAGACTGGTTGCTAAGGGATATAATCAAGAAGAAGGAATTGATTTTGATGAAACCTTTGCACCTGTTGCTAGATTAGAAGCCATTAGACTTCTACTTGCTTATGCTTGCTTTATGAAATTCAAACTATTTCAAATGGATGTTAAAAGTGCATTTTTAAATGGATATATTTCTGAAGAAGTATATGTAGAACAACCCCCTGGATTTGAAAATCATGCTTTTCCCAATCATGTCTTTAGATTAAATAAAGCTTTATATGGTCTAAAACAAGCACCTAGAGCATGGTATGAAAGGCTAAGCAAATTTCTACTAAATAATGGTTTCTCAAGAGGCAATGTGGATACAACTCTATTTATTAAAAGAAACCAAAATGATATGCTAATTATACAAATTTATGTTGATGACATAATTTTTGGGTCTACTAATGAATCCCTTTGTCAAGACTTTGCTAAGCTTATGCAGGGAGAGTTCGAGATGAGCATGATGGGAGAACTCACCTTCTTCCTCGGACTCCAAATCAAACAATCAAAAGAGGGAATCTCCATCACCCAAAGCAAGTACACCAAGGAACTACTCAAAAGATTTGGAATGGAGAACTGCAAACCAATTGGCACACCAATGAGTCCCTCATGTAAGCTTGACAAGGATGATGAAGGTAAAAGCGTAGACTTAAAATACTATAGAGGTATGATTGGCTCATTATTATATTTAACTGCAAGTAGGCCTGATATCATGTTTAGTGTTTGCTTATGTGCAAGATATCAATCTAATCCTAAGGAATCTCATTTGAATGCTGTTAAAAGAATCCTTAGATACTTAAATGGTACACAAACTATAGGGTTATGGTACTCTAAGGACTCACAAATTAATTTGTTAGGATATTCTGATGCTGATTTTGCTGGATGTAAATTAGATAGAAAAAGCACAAGTGGAACTTGCCAATTTCTTGGAGTTAACCTAATCTCATGGTTTAGCAAGAAACAAAATTCGGTAGCACTGTCTACGGCTGAGGCCGAATACATTGCAGCCGGAAGTTGTTGTGCTCAAATCTTGTGGATTAAGCAACAACTCGAAGATTTTGGAATCAAACTTAATGAAACACCAATAAAATGTGATAATACAAGTGCTATAAATCTATCTAAAAATCCAATACAACACTCAAGATCTAAACATATTGAGATAAGACATCATTTTATAAGAGAACATGTTCAAAACAAAAATATAATTCTTGAATATGTTTGCACTGAAAATCAATTAGCTGATATCTTTACAAAGGCCCTTAGTGAGGAAAGATTCTGTGAAATTAGGAGAAATCTAGGAATTCTAGATCCATATATCTGAAATTTCTCAATTTCCAAAGAATAGATATCAAAAACTCTTAGAGCTCAATTTTCAACATCTATCCTGATTCCAAAAGCTCAGTTTTATCACTCTAAAAACTTATCATTGAGCAAAATTCTTTCTCCCAAAATTTTGAATTTTTCTGGAATTTATTTGCATTTTTCCTGATTTTCTGAACTTCACGAGTCGACCCCCATGAGTCGACTCAATGGCAAACTTGTAAATCCCACCAACTTCCATCGGGTTCATTGTTTTTAAAACGGGAAACCTTGTTTATGAGACGACTCATCTTCTCGTCGTCTTCCTTTCGAAAGCCGTCCTCTCCAACTCTTTTTGCTCCAAATCCAAGGATCAATTCTGAGGCAATTCTCCCTCCTCCTCTCCACCAAAAATTGCCTCCTTGAAAAGGATTTTTCTGTGCTTTCTCGCAATATTAGGCGCGGGTGGAACGTGCCCTAGAACTTCACCGTTCATTCAAAATCCACTTCTTTTCTCCACCAAAATTCTTCTTTACTCTTTTGTGATCCCTCCTCCACTGAATTCAAGTCTTCTTGTCTGCTACCTTATTGGATATGGCTCCAAAGATGAAACTTCCCCAAAGAAGGAAATCAATCCGAGAGCCTGAGGAAATTGTCCGAAAGAAAAGGCATGCTCAGTCTTCCACTGTTCCCAATCAAGTTTCAGTACCTGCTCAAGGTCCCTCTCAACCCTCCATAAGCCCCAGTGTAAATCTTCTTTCTGATAGAAAAGTAGAAACCGGGAAAAATATAGATTTTCGGTTCTTTGAGAAAGAAGGCTTTACTTTTGCTACCAAGATCAAAAATCAAGGATGGGAACTTTATTGCTCTCTTAAGGAAGTCACCTATGTTGATCTAGTCAGAGAGTTCTACCAGAACCTAAATTATGGAAACGGATCTGTGACTTCAACTGTAAAGGGGATTGACATCTGTTTGGATTCTAGGATATTGGGAGAGATACTTCAGTTGCCTAGTGAAGGATACTCATATATGGAACTCCCAATTAAAGAAGAAGGGATCAGAATTATCTTAGGAGAAGATTTTTCAGGAAGTTTAAACAGATTGGAAGCAAAGCTACTGTCCATTGAGATGAGGGTCCTGCATCAGATTGTGACAAAACTATTCTTTCCTAGGAGTGGTAGACATGACTTACTATCTGGCAGAGATGTATGTGTCATGTTTCATATCATCACTCAGACCCCCTTAAACCTCCCTACACTTATGATAGAGGCCATGAGAGAAACTTTGAACAGATCCAAGGCACACTTGCCTTATGGTATGGCCCTTACTAGAGTTTTTAGGAGGTTTGGAGTTAGCTGTGAAGGGGAGACACCTACCAAGCTCTCACATGTGGACACTTTCAACCAACACAGCCTGCACCGAATGGGAATTACAAAGACTGTTGGTGGTTGGATCAAGGGCTCTGAAGAAAGAGCTGAGGAGAGAGCTGAGGAAAGAGCTGAAGACAGAACTGAAGGCAGAGTAGAAGAAGAAGGTCCAACTTCTCCTGTACATGATTTCAGGGCAGCTTCACCAGATACCCAGTTCATTCATGATACTGAGGCTGGCCCTTCTGAGTTTACTAGGATGCCCACACCAGTGTATCAGCCAGAGAGCAGAGCACCTCATTCAGAGTTCAGACTGGCTGACGATCAGATCGAGCATATATCTCAGCGTGTGGCTTCTTTGTTGTCTAGCCAGTGGAGTAGTACTTCTTTTGCACCTGGAGCTACTTCTTCTGATCAGACCATTACTCCCCACATCTCCACTATATTTCAGATGATTTCAGATCAGTCCGTCAGGATACAGCAGCTTGAGGATACTGTCTGGAGACTTACTGGCAGAGTTCTTGACTTGCAGGGGCAAGTCCTTGCATTGGCCCATCCCCAGCCACAGGAGTCTACTATTGAGGTCACAGACCTCACTGCAGAGGCTGGAAGGCTCAGAGGAGCATTAGAAAGTGGATATGAGCTACTGAGGAAAGAGATCAGAGGATCGAATGAGCATGCTACCACCCAGTTCACTGCTCTACTTCAATCTGTTTCCAGAGCACTGAACGTACTTGATTCTATCAGACTCATGGTATCAGCCCTAGTATCTCAGCATTCTCAACCACCTAGTTCATCTTGTTCTCCTGCTCGTGCCATCACCTCCACTCGTGGCAGAGGCAGACGGGGTAGAGGACGCACTTCTGATCCATCATCTCCTCACCCTATATCTGATGACTCCGATCCATGATTTGTCTTGATCATTGACTTATCTTGATCTTTACTAGGTTCTAGGAGTTAGTATCTTGTTCTAGGATCTATACCTTGGGGCCATGTATTGACATTTAGCTGGTTGAATTCTATGTATTGAAACAATTATGATTTTAATGGAATCATCTTTTACCTATATTTCTACCTCTTTGTAATGATTATATTTTGGTTATATTTCAATCTCCGTTACATCTGTTGAAATATTATCTTCTCCTTATTGTTGTTTGCTATTGATAATTGCTATATTGAGGGGGAGCAAACATCTGTGAAAAACTCTAAAGAGGAAGAAATTAAAGAATATTTTCAGAAAAGGAAAAGAAAGAGTTAACTATGTTTGATGATGTCAAAAAGGGGGAGAAATTAAAATTAAACAAAAATTGAAATTAGACAAAAAGCAAAACCCTAAATTATGAGAAAAAGGGGGAGAAATTAAATTAAAACAAATATTGAAAAAATTAAATAAATATTGGAGAAATTAGACAAAAACAAGGATTGAAAGATTAAACAAAACTTTGAGAAATTTTGGTATCGAAATTTGGTATCAGACAGAGAAATTTGGTATCAGACAGAACTTTAATCCATCAAAAGCAAAATCATGAGTACAATGCAAATAAGTATTTTTTATATATATGCTCTGATATTCAAACTTGCTTTTGAAATTTTACTCACCTTGAGACATCAATAAGAAATTTGTTTTACTCTGATTCATCCTACAATTTCTTTCAACTTGATCTGATACATGATAACATTTGATCCGATACAGTGTGAAGGTTTCTCTAAAATATTATAACATTTGCTCTAATACTGTATGAAATTTGCTCTGATACATTATAAAATCTTTTCTGATATCATTGTAAAAATTATTTTTGCTCTGATACATAGAAAAAGTTATTTATCTTCTCTTGCTCTGAAATATCTTGAACTCAAAATGATCTAATACCCTTTTCAAATCTTTAAGAAAATGGACAAACTATTTTTGCATTTATATTACATGCCAAAAGAATCATACTCTTTTCAAGCATATACACCCATAATGGATTCTTTTGAAATTAATGCTTTAACATAAATATTTTTGTTCATATGTTTTGTCATCATCAAAAAGGGGGAGATTGTTGCTCCTAGATTGATTTTGATGATTACAAAGCAGATTGAAGGGATACAAACAATTGAAAAAGTCCTTATGCTCTTCAAGGGCAAAATCGTAATTTTGCTAAAATCCTGATTTGATAGTACCATTTGATAGAACAAATGATTTGAAATTTATTGGTGAAAATTTCATTGTGTTTGGACTAATATTTTTGAAGTTATGAAGGTTTAAAGTGCATGAGTCGACTCATGAGTCAACTCATGGCACTATGAGCTGAATGGCACGAAAAAAAAATTCCCATGGCACGCTGGATTTTTTGGCTTGGCACGACCTGTGAGTCGACTCATGAGTCGACCCACAAGGCATGAGTCGACTCATGAGTCGACCCCTGCTGATTTGAACCGAAAAATTCAGAAATCAGATCTTCTGGTCTGTTGCAACAGAAGTCGACTCATGAGTCGACTCCTGAAGCATGAGTCGACTCATGAGTCGACCCCTGCGACGGGAAATGTCAGCAACGGCTATTTTTTTGCCCGTTTTAATTGCCATTTATGCTTCCTAAAAATCCTCTAACGGCTCTTTATCTGCTTAAATTGTTTTCTCTTGCTACTAATGCCATAAAATGCTTAAAATGGTGAAAGGAAATTGCAGATTAAATAGCAGATCAAATTGCAAAGAAAAAGGTGAAAAAATCGGGAGATCAAACGAGAGATCAAAAGAGAAGAGAGGATCCTAAATCTGAGATCAACGAAATATTCAAGAAGAAGAGAGAGGATCCACAATATTCAAGAGAGTTTGTGAAAAAGAAAAGCAAGAGCATTCAAAGAGAGAATCTTTCAAGTCGATTGTTTTCAACCTTGATCTAGAGATCGTTCAAAGCTTTCAAGAGATCTTCAATCAACAATCAACCTCTTCTCAAGCGTTCAACCGTTCATTCATCTTGAGAAAATCTGAAAAAGGGGTTCTTCATTTGAGTAAAGCTTTTATTGTTATATTTGCTCATTTAAGGAGCTGTTATTGTATTATCTGTGCTCTAAATATTCTTACTCTTTGTGAGTTTTTGATCTTGTTTTTGGAGGATTTCCAAAACAAGGAAAGGTTGATCCGAACCTGAAATCGGAGTGTTTTGGGTTTGCTTGTACCCGGGAAACAAGTGTTCTAGCTTGGGATAGCTAGGGTCGGAGTTTCCGACGTCTTGTATTCTAGCTTGGGATAGCTAGTGTCGGAGTTTCCGACGTTTTGTATTCGGGTTGAATACAAAGGATAGTGGATTAAAATTCCCAAGTGGGATCTTGGGGAGTGGACGTAGGTGCAAGGTTAGCACCGAACCACTATAAATCCTTGTGTTTGTGGTGTGCTTTATCGCTTTATCTTATTTCTTTATTATATCCTTGCAATACTGCTTTAGTTAACTAATATTGATTTAAAGCCATTGTTTTGTTCTTCATAAGTTATCTGTTGGGCTTAAAATTTTTAGAAACCCAATTCACCCCCCCTCTTGGGTTGCATAGCTGGGCAACAGGGTTCTTCAAGGCGACATGGCAGACAGCGAGACTCACCCTAGAGAGGGTGATGGAGGTCATGGACTATTCATCATAGGGTTCAACCTTGACTATTTGAGAAGTTTGGGCCACCCCAGCTACTTCGATAGTGAATCAGATGGTGTTTGTTACTTGAGAGCCCCCACCCCTTGGATTCCTTAAGGTCAACTTTGATGGTAGCGTCAGAAGCAGCAAAGGGAGTACAGGCTTTGTGATCCACAGGCCTGACTCAAGATTCATAGTTGTTGGCCGGCACCATCTTATTGGGGGCACGGTTCCATGGGTTGAATTACAGATGGCTTGGGCTAGTATCCTTCTCACCAGATTGAGAATCAGAGCTAAAAGGCTGGTGGTGGAAGGAGATTCTACCCTCATGATTGCTTGGCTTTGACAGTGTTCGCCTGAGGTGAATGCACATCCTATTTTTCATGATATTTGGTGCTTCATAATGAACTACACTTTCTTCAACCTTCACCACATCTATCATGAGGACAACACTGTTGCTAACTAGGTGGCTTCCTATATGGCTGAGCATGTTGGGGAGACTATGTGGACTGATATAGGAGACATTCCATTGGGATTTTGGGAGACCATTTCTTTTGACCTTCTTGGATGTATTCATACTAGAACAGTATGAGCAATCCATTTCACCAAAAAAAAAAGTGACATTATAATACATATACAATCTATTTTTAACTACTAGACAGTTGTTTGCTTCATGTGCTGACATCTGTCATTGAGACCAGCCTTAACTATCCCAACATTTATTGGGTTAGCTTTGTTTAGGTTTAGTATTAGGGTTTGTTTAGGTAGTATAGCAAGATCAGTTGAATTTGTTGCTAGACTCAAGAATTGGGCAACTCATTTGGGCATGGCACATGTCGACCCAACACACTCTAGCCCGAATTTTATGGGAAGAAAACAAAGACCTCTTTTCTTCCAGCACACCCATAGGCTAGGATTTAGACTAGGACTTCAGCAAGAAATTAAAAGATGTAGGCTAAGTGAACCAATAAGTACAATTTTTCCATGATAGTTTGGTTTGATTGTGATTAAAATCCTCTAAAATTTCAACCATGGATCCTTTAAACATGCACACCTCTAAAATTACTTTTATGCTTCCCCAAATTTCAAAATCACCTTGTTTCTTATTATTGGAATTGGAATTGTATGCCATATATAGTTTTTTTTTATAATTATCATTGCTTCAATGATCATGTATGGTTTTTTGTATCATAAGATGAGTTCCATTACATAGCTCCATTAATTAATTTAGATTTTTTTTTTATTCTATAGATCAAGAAGTTTCCTAGAAGTATTACTTTACTACCATTGTTTCAATTGTAAATAATGATTTGGAAGTCATTCAACTTCCAAATATTGTGGAAAGGGTAACAATATCAGCATCTCCTAATAAGACTGATAATGTAAGTGTTTTGTCCTTTGGAACAAATGCACAGTATCTTGAACATATATTTTGAATTCATGTAGTTGCACAATATTTTCAAATAAAATTTAATTAGACATCCACATGCACCCCTTATTTTTGGATTCATATCTATACAATACATGAAAGGAGAGTCTAGAATTCCCCCATGGCAACATGTAGTGGCACTTTAAAGGGGGTTTAGAACTCCCTCCCCACTCCATATAGAGTTCGGATGTGTAATTCCTTTAACAGTTCCTTTATAAACAAAAATTTGTTTGGTGACATTTAATTATAGTTTACATTTTTTTTTGAAAAAAATATGAAATAAAGTTTAAGTGTATGGTTAAGTATGACACATAACATCATACTAGTGCTCCAACATTAGTGCTCCAACATCATTGTCCACATCATCGCTATACACTATGGACCTGTGCGCTCATAACCCATAGGTCCCAGGATCAAACCTGGCTCTGATACCAGTTGAAGAAAATATGCAGTAGTACAATACATACAATTTTAAAATTTTATGCAACGAAAGTAATAGATTAAATGATTTAATTCTAATCACATTATAAGATCTTATTTTAGACTATCACATCATGATCTTTGATATGAAAATATGCACTTTAGATCTAAAAATAAAAATCGCATCGATCTCATCGATGCTGAAATTCTAGATCTAACTATTAGATCTACTATAGGAATCAAAATAAGTTAGAGATCGTTATCAAATAAATTTGATCTTGATCTTCTCTGGTCCAATGGTTGGAGAAAATATTTTTCAGGTCACTCACAGCTATACGGAGTCATCTGGCCTCTACAGGAAGATTCATATGAAGACAGGCGCAGATCAGAGACTTGGAGGGCTAGCCTGCAAGCAACTTCAATAGTTGATTTATTCCTCTTTCTTCAAGTATTTTGGACACTCTAAAGCAAGAGAGGATCAAGAGGAGGAATAGAGGAGGAGAAGAAAGGGCTTTGAAAATAAAAAACACCAAAGAAATGATCATGAGACGTCCAAGAGAGAGGGCCCCTTTTATAGACTAGAAATTAGGGTTTTTCAAGGAAGGGCACCAAGAGTCAATGCCAAAACCTCCTTTTGGCATCCCAAAAAATTCTAAAAAAATTATTAAAATATGGAGAAGGATTTTAGAGTCTCACACACCAAAACATTCACCAATAAAAATAAGAAAAAAATTAATATGGTATCAACAATATTTTATATACAAAAAGTCTCTTTCCTAGTTTACCTATTATCTCTAATTCGGATCGCATTCGAATTAGACAAGAGATAATATTATGACCCATCAGCTATAGCTACCCACCCTTATTGGATCCACTATCAATATGCCAAAAATCACAATCCAAATCCAATTAGATATAGAGAAATTGACATGGATCCAGGTGTGGCGCAGGAGATAAGGATAGAGTCCAAGTTGATAAGGACTCTTCATTTTTAATTCTGATTCTATGCCAAATCAAATTTGGATTGAACCCACTGATATAAATAAATCTAATCCAGTTAGAAATTCAAATATCTCATCAAATTTCTAACCCAATTTGAAATTAGCCAAGTCAAAATCCTGATCGAATCAGCATCAAATTTTTCTTATAATTGGGCTCGATCATGTCAAACCCAATCAGAGTCGAACTGAATCTAATTCAATTAGACTTGTTCCAAAGCTCTTTGTCAAATAAAATTGAGTCAATTAGTAATCTAATTACTAATTAATTCTCTAAAAATAGTAGTATTTTAGTCCCAATGGGACTCTCCCCCAAAGTCCTAATTGGAGTAGGATTCTTCACCAGAGTCACAATACAATTGGACTCTTTAGCCATCTGATATGATCAAATCTTCTAATGCATGTAACCCCATAGGTTCGAACCTAAGCTGGTAGCATAGAAACAACTTCCTATACCAATCGATGTAACCATCTAGCAATGATGATCTGACGATCGGATAGATCGAAGTATTGCAAAGCAATCTTCTAGAACCTACTGACGTATGGTTACCATATAATTCATCTCTTTGATCCAAATGTTCAAAGTGATCTAGAATTTAACTGTCAATCCTAATTTAGTCGATCATATTGTATTTCAACTTTTCAAATTCATCTCATAGATTATCCTGGTCAAGATTTTACTAAATTGAAATATACTGATGCATATCTCCTACTAATTCAGAGGGATCAATTCCATCTTGACTCACACACCAACTTGATATGTACTTGACTGCACCAAGTAGTCTTCCGATATTGAGTTAGAAACTCAAATGGTCTGATACTAAAGTACAGTGAGTTTCTTACAAGTCACCATGATGGTCTCAGATCGGAGGGATATTTATATCCATACCCTTTACGAGCTACTCTTGATAGCAGAGTGCTAGACACATGGTCACGTTCGATGCGAATATACTCCTACATTCTATCTGCATGCCATAACAGTATCTCTATACTCCTTAATTAAGAGGATAACCAACTCATATGGCACATAATGACCTACACTTGATATCACTATCGTCCTAGTAATAGCGTATCATTTGGTCGCAAATATTTTTAAAGACTTAACGACAAATCCTCCTTTGTCTATTAATCATAGTTCTAAAGACTTCATTACAACACAGAAGTTCAAAGATAGATAATTTGTAACGAAAATGTTAAATAACTTTTACTAATAAAAATTCATATATAATTTATAAGATGAGCACAATCGTCTAACGATTGATTTTGGGACATATTTTTCAACAACTCTCACTTTAGCTAAAGCCAATCGGTATAGTATCTAATGCCCATCTTTGACTTGTGGTCATCGAACTCTTTGATTCTAAAAGCTTTAGTAAATGGGTCGATCAGGTTCTCCTTTTCATAAATCTTCTGAAGATCGATATCATCTCTATCCACGATCTTTCAGATAAGGTGATAGCGATGCAGAATATATTTGGTATGCTAATATGATTTTGGCTCTTTGGCTTGAGCAATGGCTCCAGTATCATCACAGTATAATAAGATAGGACCATCAACGGAGAGTGCTACTTCGAGCCCACTGATGAACTTTCACAACTATACAGCTTTCTTCGCAGCATCGGATGCCACGATATACTCCACTTCGCAAACAGAGTCCACCACAGTGTGCTGCTTGAAACTTTTTTAGTAGATTGCTCCACTATTTAGGATAAAAATATAATTTGACACACTCTTGCTATTATCATGATCTGACTAAAAGCTGGAGTCGGTGAACCCCACCAGTTTCAAGTTAGTTTCACCATACACAAGCCACTGGTCCTTAGTATTTCTCAAATACTTAAGAATGGTCTTTACGATCTTTCAGTAGTTCTTTCTTGGATCAGACTGGTATCTGCTCACTATCCCTAGTGAAAATGTCATGTCTGTGTTGGAAAAGGTGCAGGATTTCATGCATGAATTTCAAAATAATTTTGAAATATAACACAGCGGAACATGTAAATTAAATAATTTAATATATAAATACATATAATCAGATTACTAAATCCTATAATTAGGATCTATAACATATCATATTATATTTATAAATCAAAAAATAAAAGCTTTGTATTGATCAAATCAATATCCTACATCTAAAACAGTTTTAGATCTAAAACCTAGATCACATCTAGATAAGAGAAGAGATCAGATCTCTTACCTTCATGCAGGTTGAGAATTTCATGGTTAATTTTTTTGTTGTCTTTGGAGCCGCACATGCATCCGACCACTATAGGTGATCCACATGAGACTACAATAAAATCAGAGGTTCATCGAATGAAGATCCGCTCGAAGTGCTAGCTTCTTGCAGATCCCTCCGGATGGTTAATCTAAAAAATATTCTTCAGATCTTTTGGACATTCCAAGAGATGAAGAATATGAGGAAGAATAAGGGAGAAGTCAAACTCTTTGACCTTCTTAAAATCAAAAATAATCTGTAAAAGAAAAAAAATCCTAAGAGAAGACAGTTCTTCTCTTTCAGTACATCAACGATTGATGTCCCAAAAATATCTCTATGCTAGGACATGAGAAGACCTTCTTCTCTAGATATTTTCCTAACTTTTAAATATTATGATATTTGATTTTTCTCATAAAAAAATCTCATAATTTATGGAGAAGAAGGGTTCTAAAATAAACCTTAAGAGAAGACCTTCTTTTCTTGTTCTTCTCTCATCAGAACATGATCAAATCATGTCCAAAATTAGATCACCATGCTCCAACTCATTGGAGCATAGATCCACCACACCATCCCTCTTTCTCTCTCATATTTTATCACATAAAAACATAAAATAAAGAGAGAATAATCTTAAAAAAAATAATAAGAGAAAATAATCTTCTCTCTTACCTTTTTGTTTCTACAAGACATCAACTTTTGATCCCTTGATTGAAGACTCTCCTTCAAGGAATTTAATGCCTCAAACCACCCATTCCATCCTCTTTCTCTCTCAAATTTTATCATATAAAAAACACAAAAACAATGAGAGAATAATATGAAAGAAAAATAATGAGAGAAGATAATATTTTCTCTTACCTTTTTTCTCTACAAGACATCAACTTTTGATCTCTTGATAGAGGACTCTCCTCCATGAATATTGGTGCCTCAAACCACCCATGCTATCCTCTTTTTCCTCTGGTTTTTCTATCTATTTTTCACCAATTTTTGACTGCCTATTTCATCTCATATGGGGCGGCAACTTTATATATGGCAGATTAGGTCAAAAGACCTAATCAACAAGGAGTCCATGGGGTGTCCAACTCTTGGACGCCCCTTCCCTTATCTAATTCATGGAGAGCATGAAATCAAGCATAAAAGAGGTGACAAAATGTAAGGATAGGCTTAGAGGAAGTTGGCACAAGAGAGGAGAGAAGAGTTCTTGTGAAGAGGGACTCTTTCAAAAAGGAAATAAACCTAAACCACTTTCCATAATAAACCAAATCACTTTCCATATTGAATCAAATCAAATTTGATTCAAATTTCTACAATAAGTGGTGTGAGATCATTTTCCTTAGTTGTAGATATCATATAAAAAATATCTAAAAATTAATTAGGGGTGTGGGCTTTCTTAGTTGGTGCAAGAGAAGAGATGGAATCCTAGTCTAACTAAGATTCTTATGTAGACTAGGTCAAGTTCTTTGAACCCAATCCAAATTAATTATAACCTAATTAATGGTGATCTTAATCTAACTAGAAGTCCAATTAAACTAGATTAAACTATATTTAATTCTGATTTAAATCTTAACTTAATTAAGAATTAGGTGCATACAAGTCTTAGTCGAACAGGAACTTGTTCTCCCTTGCAACTGGCTTATCCAATAAATCAATTAGACTTAATCCAATTAAATCTAAACTAATTTTAATTGAATTAAATTCAATTAGACTTGATCTCAGCCTAATTGCTCAATCAGATTGAGCCAATTAGCAATCCAATTGCTAATTGATCCTCCTGCAACACTTGCATTAGGTCAAACATCAATCACATTGATCATTTAACCTTAGAATGATTCTCAATCGACGATTAACCATCTGATTAGGTTACAACCTCTTATGTGTGTGACCCTATAGGTTTGAACCTAAGCTGGTAGTACAAAAATTAATTTTTGTACCAGTCGAAATAACCATCTAGCAATGGTACCCGACGTTCAGATAGGTCGAATGTATGTAAAGCAACATTCTAAGAATCTTGACCCATGGTTACCGTATAATTTATCCTTTTGACCAATAATACTCAAGATGACTTCAAGTATGCTGTCAACACTCATACAAGTCATCTTATTGTGTCTCAAAATTTTGTAAATCCCATGACTCCTCATGAAGATTATCCAGGCCTAGATTTTGCTAAATTAAAACACAGCGAGACATTATCTTCTTGAAGTTAAAATTTATCCTTTTGATCAATAATGCTCAAGATGACTTTGAGTATGCTGTCAACACTCATACAAGTTATCTTTATTGTGTCTCAAAATTTTGCAAATTCCGTGACTCCTCATAAAGATTACCCAGGCCTAGATTTTGCTAAATTAAAACACAGTGAGACATTCTCTTCTTGAAGTTAATCAGGAGTGGTCAATCCCATCTTAACTCACATACTAACTTCACAAGTATTTGACTGTATTCAAAAATCTTTCGAACCTATATTAAAAATACAGGCAGTCCGGCACCAAAGCACAGTGACTTGCTTGCAAGTCATCGTGGTGATCTCAGGTCGGAGAGACACTTATACCCATTGGCCTTAGCTAACTACTCTTGACAGTAGAGTATTACATTGATCATGTTTAATGTAGATATACTCCTACATCTCACCTAGATGCCATACCTATATCTCCACACCATTTGGTTTTGAGGACAATCAATGCATATGGCATACAGTGATCTATACTTGATAAGTTATCGTTCTTGTTAATAACTTATCATTTGGTCATAAACAATTTAAGAACCATCTGATAAATCCTTCTTTATTGATTAATTATGGTTCTAAAGACTTCATCATAATTTAAGACTTTATTTAAGGAAGATAAAATTTTTATGATGAACCTGCCAAATAACTATTATTATTAGATAATTTATATACTAATTTCAATCATCTACCACTTAGATGATTGGCTTTAGGATATATTTTTTAACAGTCTGATCTCATACATCTCATGATGTACATAATAGAACCCACTGTCGAAGCATATGAAAGTCTACTTATACACCCTCTTTCTTCTAAGGAGTTGTCGGATAATCTCCTTTCGAAAGAAAAATTTATTGGCCTATCAGAAAATAGTCTTTCTTGAAATTCTCCATTCTGAACCATTTTAGCATGATATCTATGTATGTAGATTGTGAGAGCCCAAACAGCCTCTTAGATCTATCTTGATAAATCTTCATCCCTAGGATGTAGGCTACTTCTTCCAAATCATTTATGGAGAATTGTGATGATAGCCACACTTTTATTCCTTGTAATGGAGGGATGTTATTTTCAATTAAGAGAACGTCATCCATATACAACATAAAAAATATAATTATTGAACCATTTGCCCACTTGTATATGTAGGGTTCCTCTTCATTCCTAACGAAGCTATACGTTCTGATCACCTTATCAAAATATATATTCTAACTCCGAGATGCTTAATTCAATCCATAAATGGATCTTTGAAGCTTGCACACCTTGGACTCATCTGTGGATGTGAACCCTTCAGGTTGTATCATATACATCTCTTTGTTCAGCTTTCTATTTAGGAAAGCTATCTTCATATCAATCTATCAGACTTCATAGTCCCGGTATGCTGCTATCGCAAGCATGATCCGAATGTATTTGAGCATTGCCATAGGAGAAAATATCTCATCATAGTCAATACCATAATGCCGACGATAACTCTTGGCAACCAAACAGGCTTTATAGGTCTCCACCTTCCTATCTGCACCCCGCTTCTTCTTGAAGACCCACTTACACCCTATGGGTTTAACCCCTTCAGGTGGATCAACCAATGCCCATACATCATTGACCTTTATGGACTCCATTTCGAATTTCATGGTTTCAAGCCATTTGTCAGAGTTAGACCTCCGCATCGCATCCATGTAGGTGATCGGATCCTCATTGTTCTCATTGAGATCAATAGGATTTTTGTCTCGAACCAAGAAACTTAAGTATCTATCCGGCTGATGTGGTACTTTACTGGATCATCTCAAGGATGTTTGTGTATTGGGCTTTGGATTTGATCTCATCAAATCTGGTTCAGATTCAATCATTGGTATCAGTTCTTCTACCTGTCAAAATTCATCAAGTTTGATTTTAGAGGCACTTACTCCTTCACTAAGGAATTTTTTTTTCAAAAAGTGTGCCTTATTACTGATAAACACCTTTTGTTTAGCGGATAGGTAAAAGTAATATCCTCTCATTTCATTGAAATACCCTATAAAATTATATTTATCGGACCTAGGGCTGAGCTTGTCAGTTTGTAATCGTTTAACATAAGCCGGACATCTCCAGACCCTAAAGTAAGAGAGGTTCGGCCTACGCCCTGATCATATCTCATATGGTGTCTTACAAGTGACTTATTCAAAATATTATTGAGTACAAGACAGGCTGTTTTAAGTGCATATCCTCAAAAGGAGATCGATAGAGTTACAAATCCCATCATGGACCGAACCATGTCAAACAAGATTTAATTCCTCCTTTCCGAGATGCCATTATGCTGTGGTATCTCTAGAGGGATCCATTGAGAGAGAATTTCATTCTCTCCTAGATATATCAAAAATTTACTAGAAGGATTTTCACCTCCTCAGTTAGACTGAAGAGTTTTAATATTTTTTTTAATTTATTTTTTTACTTCATTACGAAACTGTTTGAATATTTTAAATGATTCGGACTTGTGTTTCATCAAGTAGATGCACCCATACCTAGATAGGTCATCTATGAATGTAATGAAATAGCTATACCTTCTTTTGGCACATGTGCTCATGGGTTCACATACATCAGTATGTATCAGACCTAGCACATCACTGTCTCATTCACCTTTTACAGTAAAAGGTGACTTGGTTATCTCTCCAAGCAAACAAGACTCACAGGTAGGTAACAATTCATAATCATCTTTGTTGCTCCTAGATTGATTTTGATGATTACAAAGCAGATTGAAGGGATACAAATAATTTTAAAATGAAAAAGTCCTTATGCTCTTCAAGGGCAAAATCATAATTTCACTAAAATCCTGATTTGATAGTATCATTTGATAGAACAAATGATTTGTAAACTATTGATAAAAATTTCATTGTATTTGGACTTATATTTTTGGAGTTATGAAGGTTTGAAGTGCATGAGTCGACTCATGAGTCAACTCATGGCACTGTGAGCTGATTGGCACGCAAAAATTCCCATGGCACGCTGGATTTTTGACTTGGCACGACCTGTGAGTCGACTCATGAGTCGACCCACAAGGCATGAGTCGACTCATGAGTCGACCTCTGCTGATTTGAGCCAAAAAATCCAGAAATCAGACCTTCTGGTCTGTGCAACAGAAGTCGACTCATGAGTCGACTCCTGATGCATGAGTCGACTCATGAGTCGACCCCTGCGACGGAAAATATCAGCAACAGCTATTTTTTTGCCCGTTTTAATTGCCATTTATGCTTCCTAAAATTGCTCTAACGGCTCTTTATCTACCTAAATTATTTTCTCTTGCTTCTAATGCTACAAAATGCTTAAAATGGTGAAAGAAATTGCAGATTAAATAGCGGATCAAACGTGAAATCAAAAATGAGAAGAACAGAAGAGAGGATCCGAAATCTGCACGAAAAAGCCTGAGATCAACGAAAAATCTAAAAAGAAAAAGAGAGAGGATCCACAATATACCAGAGAGAGTGTGAAAGAGAAAAGCAAGAGCTTTCAAGGAGAGAATTCTTCACGCCTATTGTTTCAACCTTGATCTAGAGATCATTCAAAGCTTTCAAGAGATCTTCAATCAACAATCAACCTCTTCTCAAGCATTCAAGCGTTCATCCACTTTGAGAAAATCTGAAAAAGGGGTTCTTCATTTGAGTAAAGCTTTTATTGTTATATTCGCTCATTTAAGGAGCTGTTATTGTATTAATCTGTGCTCAAAATTTTCTAACTCTTTGTGAGTTTTTGTTCTTGTTTTTGGAGGATTTCCAAAACAAGGAAAGGTTGATCCGAACCTGAAATCAGAGTATTTTGGGTTTGCTTGTACCCGGGAAATAAGTGATCTAGCTTGGGATAGCTAGTGTCAGAGTTTCCGACGTTTTGTATTCGGGTTGAATACAAAGTATAGTGGATTGAAATTCCCAAGTAGGATCTTGGAGAGTGGATGTAGGTGCAAGGTTAGCACTGAACCACTATAAATCCTTGTGTTTGTGGTGTGCTTTATCGCTTCACTTTATTTCTTTATTATATTCTTGCATTCCTGCTTTAGGTAATTAATATTGAATTAAAGTCTTTGTTTTGTTCTTCATAAGTAATCTGTTGGGCTTAAAATTTTTAGAAACCCAATTCACCCCCCCTCTTGGGTTGCATAGCTGGGCAACAAGTGGTATCAGAGCCGGTGCTCTAGCCCTTCTTTAATCTAATAATCAAAGAGCCAAAGATCTATGGCAACCCATGTTGGTACTTCTCTAGCCGAGGGGCAATCAATAAACCGACCTCCACTTTTCAATGGGTCTAATTACACCTATTGGAAAGCTCGGATGAAGATTTTCATACAAGCACTCGACTATGATATGTGAGTATCATAGTGAATAGTCCTCACACACCCATTAAGATTATAGATGGTGAGGAATCAACCAAATCGAGAAAGAATGGGATGAGGTTGACAAGAAATTGGCACAATTAAATGCCAAAGCCATGAATGTTCTTTATTGTGCACTAGATGCAAGTGAATTTAATCGCATTTCTACTTGTGCATCTGCTAAAGAAATATGGAATAGGTTAGAAGTAACCCATGAGGGAACAAATCAAGTAAAAGAGTCTAAAATAAACATGCTTGTACATAAATATGAATTGTTCAAAATAGAGCATGATGAGTCCATAACTGCTATGTTTACTCGTTTTACTGATATAATCAATGGTTTAAAGAGTCTTGGCAAATCTTATACTAACAGTGAACTTGTAAGGAAGATTCTCAGGTCACTGTCAAGAACTTGGGAAGCCAAGGTGACTGCCATCCAAGAAGCAAAGGACTTGAACATCTACCACTAGAAGAGCTTCTTGGATCCTTGATGACTCATGAACTTAGCATGAAGCAACATCAAGAGGATGAAGTCAAAAAGAAAAGAACCATTGCCCTCAAATCTACAACTTCGCCTGATTATGAAATGGATGACTCTGAAGATGAAGATCAGGATGAAGAGATGGCTCTCATCACCCGGAAATTTAAGAAGTTTCTAAGAAAAAGGAAACAGGGGATGAGAAAGAAATTCACAAAAGGGGATCAAAGCAAAGAAAAGGAGAAAGATCAACCCCCTATATGCTACGAGTGCAAGAAGCCAGGACATTTCAGATCCGAATGTCCACAATTGAAGAAAGGTCCAAAGAACTTCAAAAAGAAGGCAATGATGGCGACCTGGAGTGTGAGTGATGACTCAAGCTCCGACGAGGAAACCTCAACAGAACAAGCCAACCTGTGCCTGATGGCACACGAAAATGAGGTAACTTCTGAATCCACTAGTGAATTTACTTTTGAAGAATTGCATGAAGCTCTCTATGATTCAATTAAGGAATTAAAGAAACTAGGGAAGAAAAACAAAGAGCTGAAATTGGAAAATCAGTCCTTAGTGAAACAAGCTGAAAATCTTTCAATTGAAAAATTCACCTTGATTCAAGAAAATCAAAACTTAAAGGATGAAATGAACAAGCTGAAATCTATAGTAGATAAGTTCACCTTAAGTTCAAACAAACTAAATATGATCCTTGAAAATCAGAAAGCTATATATGATAAGGCTGGACTTGGTTATAAACCCCTGAAGAAACAAAAATTTCTGAAGGATATTTATGTAAATTATTCAAGTAACAAGTCTACAAATATTACTTGTTTTAAATGTGGAAGAATAGGACATAAATCATACACATGTCTTATTAACAAATATGCAAACACAAAGAAAATATGGGTTCCAAAAGGAACCATTCTGACTAACCTGAAAGGACCCAAGAAAGCTTGGGTACCTAAGACAGAAACTTGACCTTTGCTTGCAGGTGTGTCTAGCATCCCAAGAAGGAAACAGAAAATGGTATCTTGACAGCGGATGCTCGAGACACATGACTGGTGATGAATCACAATTCATCACGCTTGATGCTAAGGATGGAGGGATGGTCACCTTTGGAGATAATGGCAAAGAAAAGATCATCGGGATAGGTAACATTGGTATCACTCCCTCCAAATACATTGAGAATGTTTTATTAGTTAAAGGTTTAAAGCATAACTTACTTAGCATTAGTCAATTCTGTGATAAAGGGTATAAAGTAAGTTTTGAATCATCTGTTTGCATTGTGACGAGTCCTATTAACGATGGCATTAAATTTATAGGACATAGGCATGGCAATGTTTATATGGTAGACTTGAATGATTTAACTAAATTAGACATGCAATGCCTAGTTTCTTTAAATGCTAAAATAAATGAGACTAGTTGGCTGTGGCATCGTAGACTTGCACACATTAGCATGCATTCTCTCTCAAAATTAATTAAAAAGGATTTAGTTCTCGGTTTGCCAAAACTGAATTTTGAAAAGGATAGAATTTGTGATGCATGCCAATTAGGTAAACAAACTAGAGTATCATTTAAATCCAAAAACACTGTTTCAACTTCTAGACCTTTAGAGCTCTTACATATGGATTTATTTGACCAACTAGAACCACTAGTCTAAGAGGAAAATGATATAGATTTGTAATAATAGATGATTACTCTCATTTTACTTGGATTTTCTTTTTAGCTCACAAAAATGAAACTTTTCAAATTTTCACTAAATTTCATCGAAAAGTCACTAATGAAAAAGGGTTTTCAATTCAAAATATTAGAAGTGATCATGGAACAGAATTTGAAAATCATGAATTTGAAAATTTTTGTGATGAAAATGGAATTGGCCATAACTTCTCTGCTCCTAGGACACCCCAACAGAATGGGATAGTTGAAAGGAAAAACAGAACCATAGAAGAAATGGCCCGTACCATGCTTTGTGAAAGCAACCTTCCAAGATATTTTTGGGCAGAAGCTATTAACACAGCATGTTACATTTTAAATCATGCTTTAATTAGATAATTTTTAAAGAAAACCCCCTATGAACTTTGGAAAGGAAGAAAACCAAATATTGCATATTTTCATGTTTTTGGTTGCCGATGTTTTGTATTAAATAATGGCAAAGAAAAACTTGGTAAATTTGATGCAAAATCAGATGAAGCAATCTTTCTAGGTTACTCCTCCACTAGTAAAAATTTAGAGTGTTCAACAAAAGAACTTTAGTAGTTGAGGAGTCCATACATGTTGTTTTTGATGAATCTAACGATCTTCCTTCAAGGAAGAATGAGGGTGTTGATGATGCAGATCCACTAATAGAAGTTATGAAGGAGATCACTCTGAAAGACTCAGCAACTCCAGAAGACAAGGATCAAGAAGACAAACAAAATGAGAAAGGTGAAGAAATTCAAGAACAACCTCAAGGTACAAATGACTTACCCAAGGAATGGAGGTATGTTCACAACCACCCTAAGGAGTTAATAATTGGTGATCCTATGCATGGGGTAAAAACCCATTCTTCACTTAGAGATGTACTTAATCATTGTGCATTTGTATCTCAACTTGAACCTAAAACTTTTGAAGAAGCTGAAAATGATCATAACTGGATTAATGCTATGCAAGAAGAACTTAATCAATTTGAAAGAAATAATGTTTGGACCTTAGTAACAAGACCTAAAGATTATTCAATAATTGGCACAAAATGGGTCTTTAGAAACAAATTAGATGAGCATGAAAATGTAATTAGAAATAAAGCAAGATTGGTTGCTAAGGGATATAATCAAGAAGAAGAAATTGATTTTGATGAAACCTTTGCACCTGTTGCTAGATTAGAAGCTATTAGACTTCTACTTGCATATGCTTGCTTTATGAAATTCAAATTATTTCAAATGGATGTTAAAAGTGCATTTTTAAATGGATATATTTCTGAAGAAGTATATGTAGAACAACCCCCTGGATTTGAAAATCATGCTTTTCCCAATCATGTCTTTAGATTAAATAAAGCTTTATATGGTCTAAAACAAGCACCTAGAGCATGGTATGAAAGGCTAAGCAAATTTCTACTAAATAATGGTTTCTCAAGAGGCAATGTAGATACAACCCTATTTATTAAAAGAAACCAAAATGATATGCTAATTATACAAATTTATGTTGATGACATAATTTTTGGATCTACTAATGAATCCCTTTGTCAAGACTTTGCTAAGCTTATGCTGGGAGAGTTCGAGATGAGCATGATGGGAGAACTCACCTTCTTCCTCGGACTCCAAATCAAACAATCAAAAGAGGGAATCTCCATCACCCAAAGCAAGTTCACCAAGGAACTACTCAAAAGATTTGGAATGGAGAACTGCAAACCAATTGGCACACCAATGAGTCCCTCAAGTAAGCTTGACAAGGATGATGAAGGTAAAAGCGTAGACTTAAAATACTATAGAGGTATGATTGGCTCATTATTATATCTAACTGCAAGTAGGCCTGATATCATGTTTAGTATTTGCTTATGTGCTAGATATCAATCTAATCCTAAGGAATCTCATTTGAATGCTGTTAAAAGAATCCTTAGATACTTAAATGGTACACAAACTATAGGGTTATGGTACTCTAAGGACTCACAAATTAATTTGTTAGGATATTCAGATGCTGATTTTGCTGGATGTAAATTAGATAGAAAAAGCACAAGTGGAACTTGCCAATTTCTTGGAGTTAACCTAATCTCATGGTTTAGCAAGAAACAAAATTCGATGGCACTGTCTACGGCTGAGGCCGAATACATTGCAGCCGGAAATTGTTGTGCTCAAATCTTATGGATTAAGCAACAACTCGAAGATTTTGAAATCAAACTTAATGAAACACCAATAAGATGTGACAACACAAGTGCCATAAATCTATCTAAAAATCCAATTCAACACTCAAGATCTAAACATATTGAAATAAGACATCATTTTATAAGAAAATATGTTCAAAACAAAAATATAATTCTTGAATATGTTTGCACTGAAAATCAATTAGCTGATATCTTTACAAAGGCCCTTAGTGAGGATAGATTCTGTAAAATTAGGAGAAATCTAGGAATTCTAGATCCATTTGCCTAAAATTTCTCAATTTCCAAAGAATTGATTAGAGAGCTCAATTTTCAACATCTATCCTGGTCTCAAAAGCTCAGATTTATCACTCTAAAAACTTATCATTGAGCAAAATTCCTTCTCCCAAAATTTTGAATTTTTCTGGAATTTATTTGTATTTTTCCTGAATTTCTGAACTTCATGAGTCGACCCCCATGAGTCGACTCAATGGCAAACTTGTAAATCCCACAAACATCCCACGGGCTCATTGTTTTTAAACGGGAACCCTGTTTGTGAGACGACTCATCTTCTCATCGTCTTCCTTTCGAAAGCCATTCTTTCCAACTCTTTTTTGCTCCAAAACCAAGGATTTATCTCGAGGCAATTCTCCCTCCTACTCTCCACCAAAAATCGCCTCCTTGGAAGAGAGATTTCTCGTGCTTTCTCGCATTGCTTGGCGCGGTTGGAACGTGCCCTAGCACTTCACCGAACTTCCAAAATCCACTTCTTTTCTCCACTAAAATTCCTCTTTACTCTCTTGTGATCCCTCCTCTCAATTCAAGTCTTCTTGTCTGCTACTTTATTGGATATGGCTCCAAAGATGAAACTTCCCCAAAGAAGGAAATCAATCCATGAGCCTGAGGAAATTGTCCGAAAGAAAAGGCATGCTCAGTCTTTCAGTGTTCTCGCTCCAGTTTCAGTACCTGCTCAAGGTCCCTCTCAATCCTCCATAAGCCCCAGTGTAAATCCTCTTTCTGATAGAAAAGTAGAAACCGGGAAAAATATAGATTTTCGGTTCTTTGAGAAAGAAGGCTTTACTTTTGCTACCAAGATCAAAAATCAAGGATGGGAACTCTACTGCTCCCTTAAGGAAGTCACCTATGTTGATCTAGTTAGAGAGTTCTACCAGAACCTACATTATGGAAACGGGTCAGTGACTTCAACAGTCAAGGGGATTGACATATGCTTGGATTCTAGGATATTGGGAGATATACTTCAGTTGCCTAGTGAAGGATACTCATATATGGAACTCCCAATTAAGAAGAAGGGATCAGAATTATCTTAGGAGAAGCTTTTTCAGGAAGTTTAAACAAATTGGAAGCAAAGCTATTATCCATTGAGATGAGGGTCCTGCATCAGATTGTAACAAAACTCTTCTTTCCTAGGAGTGGTAGGCATGATCTACTATCTGGCAGAGATGTATGTGTCATATTTCATATCATCACTCAGACCCCCCTAAACCTCCCTGCACTTATGATAGAGGCCATGAGAGAAACTTTGAACAGATCCAAGGCACACTTGCCTTATGGTATGGCCCTTACTAGAGTATTTAGGAGGTTTGGAGTTAGCTGTGAGGGGGAGGCTGCTACTAAGCTCTCTCATGTGGACACTTTCAACCAACACAGCCTGCACCGAATGGGATTTGCAAAGACTGTTGGTGGTTGGATCAAGGGATCTGAGGAGAGAGTTGAGGAGAGAACTGAAGAGAGAACTGAAGATAGAGCTGAAGTCAGAACTGAAGGCAGAGTAGAAGAAGAAGATCCATCATCTCCTGTCCATGACCTCAGGGCAGCATCACCAGATACCCAGTTCATTCCTGATACTGAGGCTGGCCCTTCAGAGTTTACTAGGATGCCCACACCAGTGTATCAGTCAGAGAGTAGAGCACCTCATTCAGAGTTCAGACTGGCTGACGATCAGATCGAGCATATTTCACAGCGTGTGGCTTCTTTGCTCTCTAGTCAGTGGGGTAGTACTTCTTTTGCACCTGGAGCCACCTCTTCTGATCAGACCATTACTCCCCACATCTCCACTGTGTTTCAAATGATATCAGATCAGTCCATCAGGATCCAGCAGCTTGAGGACACTGTCTGAAGACTTACTGGCAGAGTTCTTGACTTGCAGGGGCAAGTCCTTGCATTGGCCCATCCCAAGCCACAGGAGTCTACCATTGAGGTCACAGACCTCACTGCAGAGGCTGGTAGGCTCAGAGGAGCTCTAGAAGGTGGATATGAATTGCTGAGGAAAGAGATCCGAGGATCGAGTGAGCATGCTACCACCCAGTTCACTGCTCTACTTCAATCTATTTCTAGAGCACTGAACGTACTTGATTCTATCAGACTCATGGTATCAGCCCTAGCATCTCAGCATTCTCAGCCACCCAGTTCATCTCGTTCTCCTGCTCGTGCCAGAGGCAGACGGGGTAGAGGACGCACTTCTGATCCATCATCTCCTCACCCTATATCTGATGACTCCGATCATTGACTTATCTTGATCTTTACTAGATCCTAGGTGTTAGTGTCTTGTTCTAGGATCTATACCTTGGGGACATGTATTGACAATTAGCTGGTTGAATTTTATTTTTAAGAACTATGTATTGAAACAATTATGATATTAATGGAATCATCTTTTACCTATATTTCTACCTTTTTGTAATGATATCGATCATATTTTGGTTATATATTTTCTTCTTGTTGAAATATTGTCTTCTCCTTGTTGTTGTTTGCTGTTGATAATTGCTATATTAAGGGGGAGCAAACATCTGTAAAAAACTCTAAAGAGGAAGAAATTAAAGAATATTTCAGAAAAAGGAAGAGTTAACTATGTTTGATGATGTCAAAAAGGAGGAGAAATTAAACAAAAACAAAAATTGAAATTAAACAAAAAAGCAAAACCCTAAATTATGAGAAAAAGGGGGAGAAATTAAACAAAAACAAAGATTGGAAGATTAAACCAAACTGGAGAAATTAAACAAAAACAAGAATTGAAAGATTAAACCAAACTTGAGAAATTAAACAAAAATTGGAAGATTAAAAAAAAATATTGGGAAACAAATATTGGAGAAATTAAACAAAAACAAAGATTGGAAGATTAAACCAAACTGGAGAAATTAAACAAAAACAAGAATTGAAAGATTAAACCAAACTTGAGAAATTAAACAAAAATTGGAAGATTAAAAAAAAAAAAAATATTGGGAAACAAATATTGGAGAAATTAAAAAAAAAAACTTTGAAAAATTTGGTATCGAAATTTGGTATCAGACAGAACTTAAACAAAAAGCCATCCATCAAAAGCAAAATCATAAGTACAATGCAAATAAGTTTTTTTTTATATGCTCTGATATATTTCAAAATTCAAACTTGCTCTGATACATCTTTTGAAATTTTATTTGCCTTGATACAACTTAAGAAATTTGATTTACTCTGATACACCCTAAAATTTCTTTTAACTAGCTCTGATACATGATAAAATTTAATTTGATACAGTGTGAAAGTTTCTCTGATATATTATAACATTTGCTCTGATACAGTGTGAAATTTTCTCTGACATTTGCTCTAATACAGTGTGAAATTTTCTCTGATATATTATAAAATTTTCTTGCTCTGATACATTGTAAAATCTTTTCTGATAACATTGAAAAAAAAAAATTATTTTTCTTGCTCTGATACATTGCAAAATTTATTTTCTCTTCTCTTGCTCTGATATATCTTAAACTCAAAATGATCTAATACCCTTTTCAAATCTTTAAGAAAATGGACAAACTATTTTTGTATTTATATTACATGCCAAAAGAATCATACTCTTTTCAAGCATATACACCTATAATGGATTCTTTTGAAATTAATGCATTAACATAAATATTTTTGTTCAAATATTTTATCATCATCAAAAAGGGGGAGATTGTTGCTCCTAGATTGATTTTGATGATTACAAAGCAGATTGAAGGGATACAAATAATTTTAAAATGAAAAAGTCCTTATGCTCTTCAAGGGCAAAATCATAATTTCACTAAAATCCTGATTTGATAGTATCATTTGATAGAACAAATGATTTGTAAACTATTGGTGAAAATTTTATTGTATTTGGACTTATATTTTTGGAGTTATGAAGGTTTGAAGTGCATGAGTCGACTCATGAGTCAACTCATGGCACTGTGAGCTGATTGGCACGCAAAAATTCCCATGGCACGTTGGATTTTTGACTTGGCATGACCTGTGAGTCGACTTATGAGTCGACCCACAAGGCATGAGTCGACTCATGAGTCGACCTCTGCTGATTTGAGTCGAAAAATCCAGAAATCAGACCTTCTGGTCTGTGCAACAGAAGTCGACTCATGAGTCGACTCCTGATGCATGAGTCGACTCATGAGTCGACCCCTGCAATGGAAAATATCAGCAACGACTATTTTTTTGTCCATTTTAATTACCATTTATGCTTCCTAAAATTGCTCTAACGGCTCTTTATCTACCTAAATTATTTTCTCTAGCTTCTAATGCTACAAAATGCTTAAAATGGTGAAAGAAATTGCAGATTAAATAGCGGATCAAACGTGAAATCAAAAATGAGAAGAACAGAAGAGAGGATCCGAAATCTGCACGAAAAAGCCTGAGATCAACGAAAAATCCAAAAAGAAAAAGAGAGAGGATCCATAATATACCAGAGAGAGTGTGAAAGAGAAAAGCAAGAGCTTTCAAGGAGAGAATTCTTCACGCCTATTGTTTCAACCTTGATCTAGAGATCGTTCAAAGCTTTCAAGAGATCTTCAATCAACAATCAACCTCTTCTCAAGCATTCAAGCGTTCATCCACTTTGAGAAAATTCGAAAAAGGGTTCTTCATTTGAGTAAAGCTTTTATTGTTATATTCGCTCATTTAAG
The DNA here is from genome assembly GCF_000442705.2 of Elaeis guineensis. Lineage (NCBI taxonomy): Eukaryota > Viridiplantae > Streptophyta > Magnoliopsida > Arecales > Arecaceae > Elaeis > Elaeis guineensis. The sequence goes on along the minus strand of NC_025995.2, from coordinate 50,024,305 downwards.
GAGCTGTTATTGTATTAATCTGTGCTCAAAATTTTCTAACTCTTTGTGAGTTTTTGTTCTTATTTTTGGAGGATTTCCAAAACAAGGAAAGGTTGATCCGAACCTGAAATCGGAGTGTTTTGGGTTTGCTTGTACCCGAAAAATAAGTGATCTAGCTTGGGATAGCTAGTGTCGGAGTTTCCGACATTTTGTATTCAGGTTGAATACAAAGTATAGTGGATTGAAATTCCCAAGTAGGATCTTGGGGAGTGGATGTAGGTGCAAGGTTAGCACCGAACCACTATAAATCCTTGTGTTTGTGGTATGCTTTATCGCTTCACTTTATTTCTTTATTATATTCTTGCATTCCTGCTTTAGGTAATTAATATTGAATTAAAGTCTTTGTTTTGTTCTTCATAAGTAATCTGTTGGGCTTAAAATTTTTAGAAACCCAATTCACCCCCCCCTCTTGGGTTGCATAGCTGGGCAACAATCTTTATCAAGAATTTCTTCTTGAGCTAATCTGTTCGTCCTGTTCTTGTTGATATGACCTAGCCTATAATGTCAAAGGTAGGCATTCATGATATCATCTATTCTAGGATGTTTATTTGAAATGTACATTACATTGGCCTAGATACAATATAGATACCATTATTCAACTATCCACACAAAATTGTAACACCATTCAAAATGATATCACAAAAGTTTTTCATTATTAATATTTCATAATTGAAATTGGTCAAAAGGCCTACAGAAATAATATTTAAAAGAAAACTAAGACAGTAATGACACTCATTAAGAATAATGTACTGAGACTCGAATACAAGCTTGATGATTCCTAAAGCTATAACTATAACTGATCTTCTATCTCCAATGTTCAGAAATCTCTCACCATCTCTAAATCTCTTAATGACCTGAAGACCCTACAATGAATTGCAAATATGTATAGGACTGTCGATATCCAATATCCAGGTTATTATATCAAAAAGAGAGAAGTTACAAGGTGTTATCACATAAGTACCTTATCCAGCAACTGATTGCTTCTTTTTTTTTGATTTGTTCGGGTCAAGGAAAGCGATATATTGAGGATAATTCCTCTTTCAGTGACCCTACTTCTTACAAAAGAAGCACTCTACCTGATTTTGATCAGCCTTGAACTTGAATTTTTGGGACTGACTCTCAGCACCAAGCACTTTCTTATTCTTCTTCTTTTTTTCTTTCTTAAAGGGATGATGACTACCTGAAGAAGATCCTCCCTCTAGATTCACCATCCCTTTGTGGAGCTAGTGATCTTTCTCAAAAGTTTGTAGCAACCCCAACAGACTATGGTAGTTGGCTACAGGCTTCGTCATTCTAAAATGACTGAGGAACGATAGGTAGGACTTGGGTAGGGAGTTTAGGATCGCATCCTTCTCTAGCTATTCATGCAAGGAGAAGTCCTTTTTTAATCTACTCAATTATATATAATACATGATCGATAACAGATGCAGCCTCCCTCATTCGGATGTTGAAAATGGTGCAACTAGTCTTGTGCCACTTAACGTCATTAAGAGTACCAAAGGAATCTCTCAATATTTGAAGCATTTTCTCTAGTTGAGCCTCCTCAAATTTTTGACTGAACTCATCATTCATAGAGGCCCGCATAGTACAACGAACTATGGTATGGTCATTGAGCCACTTCAAATAAGTATCTCAGACCGTGCCTCAAGTGTTGGGAGTAGGCTCCTCAGGTGTCGGATCCATTATCACATAAAAGATCCTTTCGTTCTCCAGGACTATCTTTAATTTTTGATATCAATTATCGAAATTCAGTCCGATAAGCTTCTCACTGTCCTACAGTGATCAGAGCAATAAGTTTGAGGCCATATTTACCCACACAAGGAAAACAAAAAAATTAATTAGTATATGAATTTATTGATTCTAAAGATATGAACTTTAGTCTAAAGGTTCTCCCACAATTTTATACGAATTGGTAGCTTCTGCCTCCAATTTGAAGAATTATCTTAATTCCTTAGTGGATACTAGAATCTACATAGACTACATATAGGTCCGAGGATGGCTCAATCAACCCATATGCACCTATGGGTAGGTTCTCAATCAATTATTTTTTCAAACAACTTCTAGTATTTAATTTAACCCCAAAGTTTATTTTAGTGAGCGATGGGCATCCACTGAAAGTTTCAGTTAGGTCAAACTATTAACATGAACCCACTCAGTGATTCTACTTAATGAGTGATCAGGTTCGAGATGGCTTGGTCAACCCAACCATCATCAGATAGTTCAAAGAGTCATCATATGATGAATGCTAATTTTATTATTCAGAGTGAACACCAGACGGATGGTGCCTGTAATGTCAATCATAAATACTGGACCCATTACCATTCACCTTAATAGGAGGCTATGATCTAGTTATCACCATAACTAGCTCATTTTAGAGATCTAATAATTTAGAAGATTTAGTCAGTTTAGAGAAAAAGAGAGAAGAAAAGATCAATTAGTAGACTACAATCCTCCTACTGACTTCACCAAGTCACTGAATCAGATTAGATCATGCTGATTAAACTGGCACCTAGATCAGTCACATTGATCAATCTTAATGGCATGGGCTAACTTGAATCACTTAGCAATCTAACCAAACTCTAGTTCACCAAATTGGCTAGGTAAGTGAGATCGGTGGGAGGGTCTACTAAGCTTGCCTTAGACACCATCAAAATGGTCAGGTAAGCCACTCTCAATTAAAATGCACCGATCGAAATGCCAAACTTATCTTAGACACCAATTGGTTAACTAATTTTGATTTGACCAACCTAATGATTCGGATGCAACCATTGAGTCACAATCAAGATCCGTTTGGTCTAATCAAAGACATGGACTTGACCATCTATAACTATTGTATTAGAAAAATTCTGATTAATCTAATTCAATATTTGGTTAGACTTAATCAATTTTTCCAAATGATCAATCAATTCTTTGATTATAACCTTAGGTTTAACCCAATTAAAGAGAAGGACTTGAGCTAATCCATGCTCCATGTTTTATACAATGTCATTAGATCTAAATCATAATTCTAGATCTATTGGGTTTAACACTTAATTCTTAATTAAGTTTTGCATTAACATGGTTAAGATTTTGAAAATAATTTTTTTATATAAACCTTTTACATCAAATCATAAAATCTTTTAGATCAAATTTAAATTTTTATAATTTTAAATCAAAATAATTTTGATTAATCAAGATTAGATATAACTAACCATCTTCGCAATTGGCATCACATACAACAACACCTAGGGGTTTCAAAATCTAAGGTTTTACAAGAAAGTAAGTTTTTTCTTTTTGCTTTCTTCTTCATGGGATCTCACAGTGGCACCCCTACACACCATGAAGAGCACTCGATTGAATGAGAAGAAAGGATCATGAAACCCTACTTGCTCCTATGATCAGACATCTAGTGATTACCCAATCCGAGTACTTTGCTGCTCACAACATCTAATCTAAATAAATAATAATTAGATCTAAATTATAGTTTCGCTTTGTTGGAAAATATGTCCTAAAGCCAATTGTTAGATGATTGTGCTCATCTTGTAAATTGTATATAAATTTTTATTAATAAAATTTATCTGATATTTTTATTACAAATTATCCATCTTTGAACTTTTATGTTGTAATGAAGTCCTTAGGACTATAATTAATTCACAAAAGAGGATTTGTCATTAAGTCTTTAAAAATATTCGCAACCAAATGATATGCTGTTAATAGGATGATAGCATTATCGAGTATAGATCGTTGCATGCCATATGAGTTTGTTATCCTTTTAACCAAAGAGTGTGGAGACACTGTTATGGCATACAGATAGAATGTAGGAATACATTCACATCGAACGTGACCATGTGCTGAGTACTCTGTTGTCAAGAGCGGCTCGTGAAGGGTATGGGTATAAGTGTCCCTCCGATCTGAAACCATCATGGTGACTTGTAAGCAACTCACTATACTTTAGTACCAGACTATCTGAGTTTCTAACTCAGTGACGGAAGGCTACTGGGTGCAGTCAAGTACTTATCAAGTTGGTGTGTGAGTCAAGACAAAATTGACCCCTTTGAATTAGTAGGAGATATGCATCAGTGTATTTTAATTCAATAAAACCTTGATCAGGATAATCTATAAGATAGATTTGAAAGGTTGAGATACAATATGGTCGACTAAATTAGGGTTGATAGTAAAACCCTAGTTCTCCTTGAGCATTTGGATCAAAGGGATAAATTATACGGTAATCATACGCCAGTAGGTTCTAGAACGTTGCTTTGCAATACTTCGACCTATCTGATTGTTGGGTCATCATTGCTAGATGGTTACATCGATTGGTATAAGAAGTTGTTCCTATACTATCGACTTAGATTCAAACCTATGGAATCACACGTATTAGAAGATTTGATCAGATTTGATGGCTGAAGAGTCCAATTGGATTGTGACTCTGGTGAAGAGTCCTGCTCAGACTAGGACTCTAGGGGAGAGTCCCACTGGGATTGAGACTCTACTATTTTTAAAGAATTAATTAATAATTAGATTACTAATTAACTCAATTTGATTGAGTAAAGAGATTTGAATCAAGTCTAATTGAATTAGATTCAGTTCGACTCTGATTGGGTTTGATATGGTCGAACTCGATTACAAAAAAAAATTGATCCTAATTCATCAGAGTTTTGACTCGACTAATTTCTAATTGGGTTAATAATTTGATGAGATATTTGAGTTTCTAATTAGATTAGATTCATTTCTATTAGTGGGTTCAATCCAAATTTGATTTGGATTAGTATTGAATTAAAAATGAATAGTCCAAATCAAACTAGGACTCTATCCTTATCTCTTGCTCCACTCCTGAACCCATGCCAATTTCTCTATGCCTAATTGGATTTGGATTGTGATTTTTCATGTCATGATAAAGGGTCCAATAGGAGTGGGTAGCAATAGTTGATGAGTCATAATATTATCTCTTGCCTAATTTGAATGCGATCCGAATTAGAGATAAGAGGTAAACTAGAAAAGAGATTTTTCATATATAGAATATTATTGGTGCCATATTTATTTTTTTCTTATTTTTCTTGGAGAATTCTTTGGTATGTAAGATTCAAAATCCTTCTCCACATCTTAATAATTTTTTTAGAATTTTTGGGATGCCAAAAGGAGGTTTTGGCGTTGACTCTTGGTGCTCTTTCTTGGAAAGCCCTAATTCCTAGTCTATAAAAAGGGGTCCTCTCTCTTGGACGTCCCATGATCATTCTCTTGGTGTTTTTTATTTTTTGAGTCTCTTCTTCTCTTTCTCTATTCCTCTTCTTGATCCTCTCTTGCTTTGGAGTATCCAAGGTACTTCAAGAAGAAGAAACAAATTAGCTGTCGAAGTTGCTTGCAGGCTAGCACCTCCAAGTCCCTGATCTGCATCTGTCTTCACATGGATCTTCCTATAGAGGCTAAATGACTCCGTGTGGCTATGAGTGATCTGAAGAATACCTTCTCTAACTATTAGATCAGAGGAGATCAAGATCAAGTTTGTTTAGTAACGATCTTTAACTTATTTTGATTCCTATGGTAGATCTAATAGTTAGATCTAAAATTTCAGCATCGATGAGATCGATGCGATTTTTATTTTTAGATCTAAAGTATATATTTTCATATCAAAGATCATGATGTGGTAGTATAAGATAGGAGCTTATATATGTGATTGGGATTAAATCATTTAATCTTTTATTTTTGCTGGACAAAATTTTTTAAATTGAATGTACTGCATAATCGCATATTTTCTTCAACTGGTATTAGAGCCAGGTTGTTTTGATATGAATTAATATGACTTTAGATCTGATTTTTTTTTTTAATTTGATCTGATTATTTATGATTTATATTAGATCTAAATTTATTTATTTTCAGATTTGATTATCATCTGTTTAGATTAGATATTCTGAGTAGCAAAGTAATCGGATTGGATAATCACCAGGCCATTCGATCATAAGAGCAAGTAAGGTTTCATAACCTTCTCCTCCTATTCAATGGGGTGCTCTTCATGGTGTGTAGGGGTGCCACTGTGAGGTCCCATAAAGAGAAAAGTGAAAAAAGAAAACTTACTTTCTTATAAAATTCTAGATCTTAAAACTCTAGGTGTTGTTGTATGTGATGCAAGTTGCAAAAAAACTAGTTATATCTAATCTTGATTAATCAAAATTATTTTAATTTAAAATCATAAAAATTTAGATTTGATCTAAAAGTTTTATGATTTGATGTAAAAATTTTATGTGAAAAAATATTTTTAAAACTTTAACCATGTTGATGCAAAACTTAATTAAAAATTAAGTATTAAACTTCATAGATCTAGAATTATGATTTAGATCTAATGATATTGCATAAAACATGGGGCATGGGTCACTCAAATAAGATCTATTGGATATAAAATAACCCCAACTAAAGTTCGTAAAAGGCCGATCCTTCCAGGGCTCTGTCAGCTTCTGACCTTGTGCGGCGTCTTTCTGAACCTCCCCGGCTGTCCGAGCTTTCACACTACCATCTAGGCTCCTCCAATGTTCGACCTTCCACAGTGTCCTCCAGATTCCTCCAACGAACAAAATCCTATCGTGCCATTCGGACTTCTCCAATAATGAGCTCCTCCATTCATCTACTGGGCTGCTCCAAATGCTCTCCGAGCTTCACTACCAGCCGATTTTCTACAATGATCGACTACTCAACGAATCTCTTCCAGACTTCTTCCAGCCATGATCGACTTTACTCCAAACTTCTTTCGGACTTCGTCAATGATCGAGCTTCTCCAGCAGTAGGACTTCTACAGTAATCAGACCTCATCCAAGTTTCTACGGTGATCGACCGCCTTCCAAATCTCAACCGAACTTTTACTGCAAGTGGTCTACTCCGAACTTCTACCACAAGCAGTCTACTCCAAACTTTTACTGCAAACGGTTTACTCCGAACTTCTACCACAAGCAGTCTACTCTGAACTTCTACTGCAAGCAGTCTACTCCAGACTTCTACTGTAAGCGAATTCCATCCGAACTTCTATTGCAGGCGAACTTCAGTCGAGCTTCTACAATAAGAAGTCTCCATCCAAGCTTCCATGGCAACCGATCTTCGTCCGAGCTTCTACTGTAAGCGGCCTCTTTTCGAACTCCTACCAGAACCGGATCCCTCCGGTGGATAGTCCTCCAATGAGCTTCTACATCAGGCAAATTCTAAATGCACTTCTCTAGCAACCGGACTCCAGCCGGACTTCTCCAATAGAAAGTCTCCATCCGAGCTTTTACAACAGATGACTTTCGCCTGCAGCGTCAGCGCCCAAGGCACCCGACAACAGTGGACTCGTCAGCTACCTCAGAAATATCCGAGCTTCTCTCAGGTTACTGAGACAGAGAGCCAGTCTGCTCCCTCAGACATCCCATCCGAACTTCAGCTATCCAGTCCGAACTCTCCGGCAAGTCACGACAACGGACACCACTCCACTCTCTGTAATAGATTCCACGTGGCCCCACCACTCTCTAGCAAGTCGTGACAACGACCCACTGATGCCACTCCACTCTCCGCAACAAACTCCGCATGGCCATGAACGGCCCACTACCAGGTGGTTAAAGATGTCGCTATCGATCAGTTATGCTCTCTGTCTATAAAAAGGGACCCCCAGATACGTTCTTCTCTAAGCTAAAAATTTTATCTCAACACTCTGCTAAAATTTTATTCGAGTGCTCCATTTCTGTTGAGGCAGAGTATTGACTTGAGCATCGGAGGGTCTTGTCGGAGCACCCCCAACTCCAGTTTAGACTTTTCTTGCAGGTCCAGACGGCCGGCGCGATCTCCTCGACTCCAGCTTTTCTGACGTCAGCAAAATTTTGCACCAACAGAATTGACGCTAGAAGAAGGGCGCTATGTCTTCGTAGTACCCTTGTTCTTAAAGGAGTACTCAGTGGGATTATCTTCGATCATCTTCTTCAACATTTTATCCTTCTTCTCCTGCCAGATCTCCACCTGATGCCTCCCAGAAAGGCATCCACCAGGCAATCTACGGCCTCCGCGGCCAGATCTCAGCGAGACCTGCAAGCTCCGACCTCGTTTCTAGTTTCCCAGGCTCCTCCTCCTCTGGCAACGATCGTCGGCATGGAGCAATTCGACTTGCTGGTTTAGCAGGTCAGAGGCCTTACCGAAGCAGTGTAGGCCATGCAGCAGCAGCCGCAGTAGCTGCAGGCATCTGTGTGGTTGGAAAGAGCATTGCCGGAGTTCCAGAATCCGACGATCGGGCGGGCCACTTGGGCCAGTCGCTCTGTCTTCCCCGTAAAAGGGAAGCAGAGGGCGGAGAGCCCTCCATCTAATCATAATTCCATCTCCAGAGGGTCCCTACCTCCGTTTCACCAGGAGACCCTCGAGACTCAAAGTCGAGAAGATCTCCAGGATCAAAGGTTCCAAGAGATGAACCGACGGATTGAGGAGCTCAATAGACAAGGTCGGCTTGATAGATCCATCCGATGTCGATCTGAAGGTTGGGAGGATCGGTCAAGCGCCCTACCACAGCCAGAGCCACCAAAGAAGGAGGAACAGCCTGAAGATCGGCCTCCAACTGGGATCGTCGACACCATCTCTGGAGGACCCCGACGGGGAGCAGCCAGTGGATCGGCCGTACCATCCAAGTGGCAGAGGACTGAAGAGTCTATAACCTTTACTGAAGAAGATGCCCGAAAGACTCAATTCCCCCATAATGATGCAGTTGCAGTTTCTTTAAACATTGCTGACTATGATGTACGCCGCATTCTTGTTGATAGTGGAAGCTCAGTCGATATTCTGTTTTACGATGCATTCTCAAAAATATCCATTTCGGATGGTCGATTAGGGCCGATAAATGCTCCATTGGTAGGGTTGACTGGCGATGCTATGCCAGTGGAAGGGGTAATAACTTTAACCGTGGTTGCAGGCCGGTACCCAAAACAATCAAGAGCGCAAGTAGATTTTCTGGTAGTAAGGGTGCTGTCTGCCTACAATGCAATACTCGGCCGACCTGACCTCAACGCCCTCCGAGCTGTGGTATCGACCTACCACTTGAAGCTGAAATTTTCTACTAGCCAAGGAGTCGAAGAGGTCAGAGGAGATCAAGCCCTGGTAAGACACTGCTACAACATAGCCCTTCAAAGAAATGGTCAGTCTGACCCCTGTCCGGTTGATGGATTGGACACTCGTGATGACCTTACTGAAGAACGAGGTGAGCCAATTGAAGATCTTGTCTCAATTCCTTTGAACGATGGGAATGAGGAGCATGTGGTAAAGATCAGCTCTAACTTAGGAGAAGAGGTACGGACACAGCTCATCAATTTCCCACAAAAGAATGTGGATGTTTTCACTTGGGTTTCGATGGACATGCCAGGGATTGATGCGGGAGTCATGAAACACTGCCTGACTGTTGATCCCAAACATCAGTCGATGAAGGAAAAAATCTGAAGTCATACACCGCAAAGGCAAGTGGCAATAGCTGAGGAAGTTGATAAACTCCTAAAAGCTGGGTTCATCAGAGAAGTCAACTATCCGAACTGGGTCTCCAATGTGGTTCTCGTCAAGATGGTGAACGGCAAGTGGAGGATGTGTATAGACTTCAAAAAGCTAAAAAAAGTCTGCCCGAAGGACAGTTACCCTCTACCCAGAATTGACCAATTAGTGGATGCAATCTCGGGCCACGAGCTTCTCACTTTCATGGATGCATTTTTTGGCTACAATCAAATCAGGATGGCACCAGAGGACGAAGAAAAAATTGCTTTTATTACTAACCGTGGTCTTTATTGTTACAGGGTCATGCCTTTTAGCCTCAAAAAATGTAGGGGCGACCTATCAACGACTGGTGAATAAGATCTTCAAACAGCAGATCGACCGTAATATGGAGGTCTACGTGGACGATATGCTTGTAAAAAGCAAATCCACAAAGAACCACATCGCCGACCTTGAGGAGACCTTCAGCACCCTCCGAAAATATAAGATGAAGCTGAACCCGACCAAGTACGCTTTTGGAGTAACCTCAGAAAAATTCTTAGGCTTCATGGTATCAGGGTGCGAGATCGAAGTAAATTCAAAAAAGATTCATGCCATCCAGGAAATGACCGCCCCAAAGTCAACAAAGAAAGTTCAGCACCTTACTGGGAGAGTAGCAGCTCTGAATCGCTTCGTCTCAAGGTCGGTCGAACGATGCCTACCTTTCTTTCAGACCCTCAAGCAGTCGAAGAACTTCTGTTGGATCACTGAATGCCAGCAAGCATTCGAAAAATTGAAGAGCTACCTTGGCTCACCTCCGCTATTGGCAAAGTCTGAACCTGGAGAGGAGTTGTTCCTGTACCTAGTGGTCTCTCTTATGGCTCTCGCAGCAGTTCTGGTTAAGGAAGAAGCAAAAATTTAACAGCCGATCTACTACACTAGCTGAGTATTGAGAGACACCGAAACCAGGTATACTAAGTTAGAGAAATTAACTTACGCCTTGTTGATTGCAGCTCGAAGGCTCCGACCTTACTTTCAAGGGCACACCATAACACTACTCACCAACCAGCCAATCAAGGCAGTTTTGTATCGAGCGGATGCTTTCGAAAGGATAGCGAAATGGGCAGTCGAGCTTACAAAATTTGACATCAACTATCAACCTCGACCGATGATTAAAACCCAGATATTAGTAGACTTCATAGTGGAGTGCACTATTTTGAAAGAGGCCGAGCTTGAACAAGGTGAAGCCGACAACTCAGGGCTCCAGTCAAATTCTGCTGAAAAAAGAACAGATCTCCCTGATGATTTTTGGACCCTCTATGTGGACAGTTCCTCCAACATGTCAGGCGCAGGCGCGGGCCTGATCTTGGTCAATCCAGAAGGAATTATTGTGGAGTACGTGTTGCGCTTCAAATTTTCTATGACAAATAACGGAGCAGAATATGAAGCTTTGATTGCAGGACTGAGGATCGCCAAAGAGTTAGAAGTAGATCGGCTCCAAGTCTACAGTGACTCCCAATTGGTGGTGGGACAAGTCAACGAAAACTATGAAGCTCGGGAGGACAGTATGGCCAAGTATCTCAAAAGGGTAAAAGAGATCGTCCCTGCCTTCGGTAGCTTTGACATCAAGCAGATTCCAAGAGCAGAAAATACCAGGGCCGACCTTCTCTCCAAGTTGGCTACACTGACTCCGACTGAACTGCCCAAGGAAGTCTTCTTCGAAGTTCTGAAGTACCCAAGTATGAAAGAGCCGTAGCTTGTGATGGAGATCAACCATGAACCCAACTAGATTGACCCACTGGTTGCATGCCTCAATGATGGGGTTCTTCCTCCTGATGCAAAAGAAGCTCGGAAGCTTAGGAACCAGGCCTCCCGATATATTCTTTATGAAAGCAAGCTGTACAAGAGGTCATACTCTTTGCCCCTTCTAAAATATCTCCGGCCTTCTGAAGCCAACTTCTTCTTGTGGGAGGTACATGAGAGAGTCTGCAGAAGTCACCTGGGGTCAGATTTTTATCCCACAAGCTACTCTGACAAGGCTATTACTGGCCTACTATGTACCATGACTCCATCGAATATGTCAGAAGATGTGATCAGTGTCAGAGATATGCAAATATCCAAAGGCAACCTGCCTCAGAACTTACACCCTTGAGTGCCCCATGGCCGTTTGCACAATGGGGGATGGATATTCTCGGACCTTTTCCCATGGCATCCTGATAGTGGAAGTTCCTCTTGGTGGCAATTGACTACTTCACCAAGTGGGTCGAAGCTGAACCTTTGGCAAAAATTACAGAAGCTAAGGTGTAGGACTTCGTTTGGAAGTCAATTGTCTGTAGGTTCGGCCTACCCAGAACTCTCATTACTGATAATGGGCGATAATTTATTGGGATGAGGTTTGCTGAAATTTGTGAGGACTTAAACATCTCCCATAACTTCACGTCAGTAGCCCATCCGCAAGCAAATGATGAAGCCGAGATTACTAACAGGACTCTGCTACAAGGAATCAAGGCGAGACTTGAAAGAGCAAAGGAAACTTAGGCAGACAAGTTTTATCATGTGTTATGGGCATACCGAACTACCCAGACTCTGTCCAAGGGGGAGACCCCCTTTGCCTTAGCCTTCGGAATAGAAGTCGTGATCCCGATCGAACTCAAGCTTCCGTCGGCATGAGTTGTGGCATTCGACGAGCGGTGCAACTCACAAGATCTCAAGGCCAACCTTGACTTGTTAGAAGAAAAGTGGGAGACAGCTCAAGTTCGGATGGCCGCCTAGAAGCAGAAAGTGGCCCGCTACTACAACTCCCGGGTCAAAAGTAAGGCCTTTAGAGAGGGGGACTTAGTACTTCGGCGAGCCGCTATTTCACAACCTCAGAATCAAGAGAAACTCGCCCCTAACTGGGAAGGTCCGTATGAAGTCAGGGAGGTAGTTCGGCCCAGAACATACTATTTAAAAGAGCTCGGAGGAGCAGACCTTCTGCGACCATGGAATTCGGAAAATCTATGAATGTATTACCGATAACTTTGCCTTAAATAAAAGTTTCTTTCATATTCGCATGTCTTTTCTTTTGGTATGAGCTTATGATGATAGGAAGTAGCTCTTTCAGACAATCAAAATTAAGCATGTTAGGAACAAGAGAAAAACCTCATCCTGACACGAACGAAAGCCCGATTATTCAGAGATCAGATCGGGGGAGAGGCCCTTGCAACAGCCCTTATTAGCCCCTACAGCCATGTTAGGAACAGGAGGAGAACCTCGTCCTAATATGAGCAAAGTCGAAGGCCCGATTATTTAGAGACCGGATGGGGGGAGAGGCCCTCGCAACGGCCCTTATGTGCCCCCACAGCCATGTTAGGAACAGGAGGAGAACCTCATCCTAACATGAGCAAAGTCGAAGGTATGATTATTTAGAGATTAGATGAGGGGAGAGTCCCTCGCAACGGCCCTTATGTGCCCCCACAGCTATGTTAAGAATAGGAGGAGAACCTCATCCTAACATGAGCAAAGTCGAAGGCCTGGTTAGTTAGAGATCGGATGAGGGGAGAGGCCCTTGCAATGATCCTTATGCACCCCCACAGTCCTGTTAGGAATAGGAGGAGAACCTCATCCTAACATGAGCAAAGTCGAAGGCCAGGTTATTTAGAGATCGGATGGGGGAAGAGGCCCTTGCAATGGCCCTTATGTACCCTCGCAGCCCTATTAGGAGCAGGAGGAAGACCTCATCCTAACATGAGCTGAAATTGATTGTGTCAAGAACAGGAGGAGAACCTTATCCTGACACAAATGAAGATCTGATCATTTGAGACCGGATGAAGGGAAAAGCCCCTCAGCAACTCCTCTACACCTCTACAATCCCGTTAGGAGTAGAAGGAAAACCCTCGCCCTAACACAAAAAAGGAGAAAAAGCGACGAGCTACACTAGAGATAAAAAAAAAACTACATCCAAGGTTCAAGGAACCTCATCTCAATGAGGAAGAAAATCCTTGCCGAAAATCTCCAGTTCCTAAGGGCGAGTCAATATGGCGATGATCAGGAATCTTCAAACAACGTCGACATCAAATAAGACAGAAGATAAAAGAAGTTCGGTAAACGACAACTAAATGCAAGAATAGACAAAGTAATGGAAAATTTTCTTTTCATTTCATTAGTAAAGTGTGCATTATAAAGCCTTTGAAGGCCAAAAAAAAAGAGCAATAAGAAAAGAAAGGAATACATAGAATAAAAGGTAAAAAGCTCTAAGGAAGCTTGGCTTCTTCAGACTTCGAACTCTCGGTTCCAGCCATCATCGAGGATTGCTTTAAGTACTTAACATCTTCTTCCAGTCCCCTTGTTGGTTCCCCCTTTCATGAGATCGGAAAGTACTCATGGTCGAAGATGTACCACAAGCACGGGCTCTGGGTGATCAAGGTGAAGCACAGCCGGATCTATATCTTCTACCCTTGCCTTCTTCACCGACACAGAAGTTACAGTGCCTTTCCTCTTGTGGGCCTTGAGACTCTTGGCTGACATTCAAGCCGCATCTGCATCCATATCTGCAACGAAAGAAGATCGGCACAGCTTAGAAATAGAGCCACGAAAAAAGGGAGAGTTCTGGAACTAACCTAGGCTGGTTTGAAAGATGCAGAGATGCAGAGATGGGGACAACTCGAAGAATGCCTAAGATCGAGAAGGATGTTGGGAAAGAATGGAACTCTCAGGAAGAAGGAGGGACTGAAGAAACTTTCAAGCAAAATGAGACCTTTGAAGAAGGGAGGCCGGTTTAAATAAGTGATGAGGTCCGACGCAATAATGATGGCGGATCTCCTCTGGCCGATCTACAACTGCCACGTATCTCACTCACCATGGCAGGCGATTGAAAGCGGCTGGCAATTGACAGAACCATTATTACACCGTACCTAGAGCAACGCTCCAACAGAAATTCCAAAAAAATCTTTTCGGATCGCTTCGATTTGAAAAGGCTCCAGCACCAGCGTGCCAAACACCAAAATATCTGGAAACAATCGAGTACGAAAATTGAGAGAGACAACTTCGACTGTGAAAATTTTTCTGTACTTCCTTCATTCGAAACTCGAACTCAGAAGTAGGAGGATTGGTGTTGGGTATAAAATAATCCCAACCGAAGTTCGTAAAAGGCCGACCCTTCCAGGGCTCTTCCAGCTTCCGACCTTGTACGGCGTCTTTCTGAACCTCCCCGACTGTCCAAGCTTCCATAGTACCATCCGGGCTCCTCCAACGTTCGACCTTCCACAATGTCCTCCAGATTTCTCCAATGGACGAACTCCAGATTTCTACAATAATGAGCTCCTCCATTCATCTACCGGACTGCTCCAAATTCTCTCTGGGTTTCACTACCAGTCGATTTTCTATAGTGATCGACTACTCTCTGAATCTCTTCTGGACTTCTTCCAGCCATGATCGACTTTACTCCAAACTTCTTTTGGACTTCGTCAATGATCGGGCTTCTCCAGCAGCAGGACTTCTACAGTAATCAGACCTCATCCAAGTTTCTATGGTGATCGATCGTCTTTCGAATCTCAATCGAACTTCTACTGCAAGCGGTCTGCTCTGAACTTCTACCGCAAGCAATCTACTCCAAACTTCTATTGCAAGCGGTCTACTCCAAACTTCTACTGCAAGCAGTCTACTCCGAACTTCTACTGCAAGCAGTCTACTCCGGACTTCTACTGTAAGCGAATTTCGTCCAAAATTTTATTGCAGGCAGACTTCAGTCGAGCTTCTACAATAAGAAGTCTCCATCCGAGCTTCCATGGCAACTGGTCTTGATCCGAGCTTCTACTGTAAGCGGCCTCTTTCCGGACTCCTACCAGAATTGGACCCTCCGACGGACAGTCCTCTGATGAGCTTCTACGTCAGGCAAATTCCAGACGAACTTCTCTAGCAATTGGACTCCAGCCGGACTTCTCCAATAGAAAGTCCCCGTCCGAGCTTCTACAGTAGATGACTTTTGCCTGCAGTGTCAGTATCCAAGGCACCCGACAACAGTGGACTCGTCAGCAACCTCGAAAACATCCGAGCTTCTCTCAAGTTACTGAGATAGAGAGACAGTCCGCTCCCTCAGACATTCCATCTGAACTTCAGCTGTCCAACCCAAACTCTCTGACAAGTCACGACAAGAAACACCACTCCACTCTCTATAACAGATTCCACGTGGCCCCACCACTCTCTGGCAAGTCGCGACAACGGCCCACTGATGCTACTCCACTCTCCGTAACAAACTCCGTGTGGCCATAAACAACCCACTACCAGGTGGTTACAGATGTCGCTGTCGATCAGTTACGCTCTCTGTCTATAAAAAGGGACCCCCAAAAATGTTCTTCTCTAAGCTAAAAACTCTATCTCGAAACTTTGCTAAAATTTCATTCGAGTACTCCATTTTTGTTGAGGCAAAGTACTGACTTGAGCATCGGAGGGTCTTGCCGGAGCACCCCCAACTCTGGTTTAGACTTCTCTTGCAGGTCCCAATGGCGGGTGCGATCCCCTCGACTCCAGCTTCTCCGATGTCGGCGAAATTCTGCACACTAGAAGAAAGGCGCTGCGTCTTAGCTGTACTCTTGTTCTTAAAGGAGTACTCAGTGGGATTGTCTTCGGTCATCTTCTTTGATATTTTATCCTTCTTCTCCTGCTAGATCTCCACCTGATGCCTCCCCGAAAGGTATCCACCAGGCGATCTACAGCCTCCACGGTCAGATCTCAGCGAGACCTGCAAGCTCCGATCTCGTCTCCAGTTTCCCAGGCTCCTCCTCCTCTGGCAACGGCAGTCGGCATGGAGCAGTTCAACTTACTGGTTCAGCAAGTCAGAGGCCTCACCGAAGCAGTGCAGGCCATGCAGCAGCAGCCACAGGCATCTGTGGGGCTGGAAAGAGCATCATCGAAGTTCCAGAATCTGGCAATCGGGCGGGCCACTTGGGCCAGTCACCCTGCCTTCCCCAATAAAGGGAAGCAGAGGATGGAGAGCCCTCCGTCTGATCACAATTCCACCCCCGGAGGGTTCCTACCTCTGTTCCACTAGGAGACCCTCGAGACTTACAGTCGAGAAGATCTCCAGGGTCAAAGGTTCCAAGAGATGAACCAGTGGATCGAGGAGCTCATTAGACGAGATCGTGTCGATAGATTCATCCGACGTCGATCTGAAGGTAGGGAGGATCGGTCGAGGGCCCTACCATAGCCAGAGCCGCCAAAGAAGGAGGAACAGCCTGAAGATCGACCTCCAACCGAGATCATCGACACCATCTCTGGAGGACCCCGACGGGGAGCAACCAATGGATCGATCGTATTGCCCAAGCGGCAGAGAACTGAAGAGTCTATAACCTTTACTGAAGAAGATACCTGGGAGATTCAATTCCCCCATAATGATGCAGTTGTAGTTTCTTTAAACATTACTGACTATGATGTACGCCGCATTCTTATTGATAGTGGAAGCTCGACCGACATTCTATTTTATGATGCATTCTCAAAAATATCCATTCCAGATGGTCGATTAGGGCCGATAAACTCCCCATTGGTAGGGTTCACTGGCAATGCTGTGCCAGTGGAAGGGGTAATAACTTTAACCATGGTTGCAGGCCGGTACCCAAAGCAATCAAGAGCGCAAGTGGATTTTCTGGTAGTAAGGGCGCCGTCTGCCTACAACACAATATTCGACCGACCTGGCCTCAACGCCCTTCGAGCTGTGGTATCAACCTACCACTTGAAGCTGAAATTTTCTACTAGCCAAGGAGTCGGAGAGGTCAGAGGAGATCTAGCCCTGGAAAGACACTGCTACAACATAGCCCTTCAAAGAAATGGTCAGTCCGACCCCTGTCCGATTGATGGATTGGACACCCGTGACGACCTTGCTGAAGAACGGGGTGAGCCAATTGAAGATCTTATCTCAATTCCTTTGAACGATGGGAATGAGGAGCATGTGGTAAAGATCGGCTCTAACCTAAGAGAAGAGGTACGGACACAGCTCATCAATTTCCTACAAAAGAATGTGGATGTTTTTGCTTGGGTTCCGACGTACATGCCAGGGATTGATGCGGGAGTCATGGAACACCGCCTAGCTATTGATCCCAAACATTGGTCGATGAAGGAAAAAATTTGAAGTCATGCATCGGAAAGGCAAGTGGCAATAGCTGAGGAAGTTGATAAACTCCTGAAAGCTGGGTTCATCAGAGAAGTCAACTATCCGAACTGGGTCTCCAATATGGTTCTCGTCAAGAAGACGAACGGCAAGTGGAGGATGTGTATAGACTTCAAAAAGCTAAAAAAAGCCTGTCCGAAGGATAGTTATCCTGTGCCCAGAATTGACCAATTAGTGGATACAACCTCGGGCCACGAGCTTCTCACTTTCATGGATGTATTTTTCGGCTACAATCAAATCAGGATGGCACCAGAGGATGAAGAAAAAACTACTTTTATTACTAACCATGATTTTTATTATTATAGGGTCATGCCTTTTGGTCTAAAAAATGCAGGGGCGACCAATCAACGGCTGGTGAACAAGATCTTCAAAGAGCAGATCAGCCACAACATGGAGGTCTACGTGGACGATATGCTTGTAAAAAGCAAATCCACAAAGAACCACGTCGCCGACCTTGAGGAGACCAACAGCGCCCTCCGAAAATATAAGATGAAGCTAAACCCGACCAAGTATACTTTTGGAGTAACCTCAGAAAAATTCTTGGGCTTCATGGTATTGGAGCACAGGATCGAAGCAAATCCGAAAAAGATTCGTGCCATCCAGAAAATGACCGCCCCGAAATCAATAAAGGAAGTTCAGCACCTTACTAGGAGAGTAGCAGCTCTGAATCGCTTCGTCTCAAGGTCGGCCGAACGATGCCTACCTTTCTTTCAGACCCTCAAGCAGCCGAAGAACTTCTGTTGGACCACTGAATGCTAGCAAGCATTCAAAAAATTAAAGAGCTACCTTGACTCACCTCCGCTATTGGCAAAGCCCGAATCTGGAGAGGAGTTGTTCCTGTACCTAGCGGTCTCCCCTTTGGCTCTCGCAGCAGTTCTGGTTAAGGAAGAAGCAAAAATTTAACGACCGATCTACTACACTAGTCAAGTATTCAGAGACACCGAAACCAGGTATATTAAGTTAGAAAAATTAACTTACACCTTGTTGGTTGCAGCTCGAAGGCTCCGACCTTACTTTCAAGGGCACACCATAACACTGCTCACCGACTAGCCGATCAAGGTGGTTCTGCATCGAGCGGATGCTTTCGGAAGGATAACGAAATGGACAGTCGAGCTTATGAAATTTGACATCAACTATCAACCTCGATCGGTGATTAAAATCCAGATATTAGCAGAC
Source organism: Elaeis guineensis (assembly GCF_000442705.2). Classification (NCBI taxonomy): domain Eukaryota; kingdom Viridiplantae; phylum Streptophyta; class Magnoliopsida; order Arecales; family Arecaceae; genus Elaeis; species Elaeis guineensis. The sequence goes on along the minus strand of NC_025995.2, from coordinate 50,005,521 downwards.
TTCATAGTGGAGTGCACTATTCTGGAAGAGGCCGAGCTTGAACAAGGTGAAGCCGACAACTCAGGGCTCCAGTCGAATTCTCCTGAAGAAAGAACAGATCTCCCTGATGGTTTTTGGGCCCTCTACGTGGATGTTTTCTCCAACATGTCAGGCGCAGGTGCAGGCCTGATCTTGGTCAATCCAGAAAGAATTATTGCGGAGTACGTGCTGCGCTTCGAATTTTCTACGATGAACAACGGAGCAGAATATGAAGCTCTGATTGCAGGATTGAGGATCGCCAAAGAGTTAGAAGTAGATTGGCTCCAAGTCTACAGTGACTCCCAATTGATGGTGGGACAAGTTAGCAGAAACTATGAAGCTCGGGAGGACAGTATGGCCATGTATCTCGAAAGGGTAAAAGAGATCGTCCCTGCCTTTGGTAGCTTTGACATCAAGCAGATTCCAAGAGCAGAAAATACTAGGGCTAACCTTCTCTCCAAGTTGGCTACACTAGCTCCGGCTGAACTGCCCAAGAAAGTCTTCTTCGAAGTTCTGAAGTACCCAAGTAAGGAAGAGCTACAGCTTGTGATGGAAATCAACCATTAACCCAGCTGGATTGACCCACTGGTTGCGTACCTCAAGGATGGGGTTCTTCCTCCTGATGCAAAAGAAGCTCGAAAGCTTAAGAACCAGGCCTCCTGATATATTCTTTATGAAGGCAAGCTGTACAAGAGGTCGTACTCTTTGCCCCTTCTGAAATATCTCCGACCTTCTGAAGCCCACTTTGCCTTATGGGAGGTACATGAGGGAGTTTGCAGAAGTCACTTGGGGGCCAGATCTTTATCCCACAAGCTGCTCCGACAAGGCTATTACTGGCCTACCATGTACCACGAGTCCATCAAATATGTCAGAAGGTATGATCGGTGTCAGAGATATGCAAATATCCAAAGGCAACCTGCCTCCGAAATTACACCCTTGAGTACCCCATGGCCATTTGTACAATGGAGGATGGATATTCTCAGACCTTTTCCCATGATGTCTGGGCAGCAGAAGTTTCTCCTGGTGGCAATTGACTACTTCACCAAGTGGGTCGAAGCTGAACCTTTTGCAAAAATTATAGAAGCTAAGGTGCAAGACTTCGTTTGGATGTCAATTGTCTGTAGGTTCGGCCGATCCAGAACTCTCATTACTGATAATGGGCGACAATTTGCTGGGATGAGGTTTGCTGAATTTTGTGAGGACTTAAACATCTCCCATAACTTCACGTCAGTAGCCCATCTGCAAGCAAACAGTGAAGCTGAGGTTACTAACAGGACTCTGCTGCAAGGAATCAAGGTGAGACTTGACAGAGCAAAGAGAACTTGGGCAGATGAGCTTTATCATGTGTTATGGGCATACCAAACTACCCAGAGACTGCCCATGGGGGAGACCCCCTTTGCCTTAGCCTTCAAAATAGAAGTGGTGATCCCGATCAAACTCAAGCTTTCGTCGGCGCGAGTTGTGGCATTCGTCGAGCGGTGCAACTCACAGGATCTCAAGGCCAACCTTAACTTGTTAGAAGAAAGCGGGAGACAGGTCAAGTTCGGATGGCCGCCTACAAGCAGAAAGTGGCCCGCTACTACAACTCTCAGGTCAAAAGCAAGGCCTTCAGAGCGGGGGACTTAGTACTTCGGCGAGCCACTGTTTCACAACCTCAGAATTAAGAAAAACTCACCCCTAATTGAGAAGGTCTGTATGAAGTCAGGGAGGTGGTTCGGCCCGAAACATACTATTTAAAAGAGCTCGGAGGAGCAGACCTTCCGCGACCATGAAATTCAAAAAATCTATGAATGTATTACCGATAACTTTGCCTTAAATAAAAGTTTCTTTCATATTCGCAAGTCTTTTTTTTTGGTATGAGCTTATGATGATAGGAAGTAGCTCCTTCAGACAATCGAAACTAAGCATGTCAGGAACAAGAGGAAAACCTCATCCTGACACGAATGAAGGTCCGATTATTCAGAGACCGGATGGGGGGACAGGCCCTAGCAACGTCCCTTATGTGCCCCCACAGCTATGTTAGAAATGGGAGGAGAACCTCATCCTAACATGAGCAAAGTCGAAGGTCCGGTTATTTAGAGACCGGATAGGGGGAGAGGCCCTCACAATGGCCCTTATGTGCCCTCACAGCCATGTTAGGAACAGGAGGAGAACCTCATCCTAACATGACCAAAGTTGAAGGCCCGATTATTTAGAGATCGAATGGGGGGAGAGGCCCACGCAACGGTCCTTATGTGCCCTTACAGCCATGTTAGGAACACGAGGAGAACCTCATCCTAACATGAGCAAAGTTGAAGGCCCGGTTAGTTAGAGATCGGATGGAGGGAGTGGCCCTTGCAACGGCCCTTATGCGCCCCCACAGCCCTATTAGGAACAGGAGGAGAACCTCATCCTAACATGAACAAAGTCGAAGGCTCGGTTATTTAGAGACTGGATGGGGGGAGAGGCCCTTGCAATGGCCCTTATGTGCCCCACAGCCCTGTTAGGAGCAGGAGGAAGATCTCGTCCTAACGTGAGCTGAAATTAATTGTGTCAGGAACAGGAGGAGAACTTCATCCTGACACAAACAAAGATCTGATTATTTGAGACCGGATGAAGGAAAAAGCCCCTCAACAACTCCTCTACACCTTTACAATCCCGTTAGGAGTAGAAGGAAAACCCTCGCCCTAACACAAAAAAGGAGAAAAAGCGACGAGCTACACCAGAGATAAGAAAAAAATGAACTACATCCAAGGTTCAAGGAACCTCATCTCAACGAGGAAGAAAACCCTTGTCGAAAATCTCCAGTCCCTAATGACGAGTCAATACGGTGATGACCAAGAATCTTCAAACAACATCGACATCGATTAAGACAGAACACAAAAGAAGTTCGGTAAACGATAACTAAATACCAGAATGGACAAGGTAATGGAAATTTTTTTTTTTCATTTCATTAGTAAAGTGCGCATTACAAAAACCTTTGAAGGCCAAAAAAAAACAACAAGAAAAGAAAGGAATACATAGAATAAAAGGTAAAAAGCTCTAAGGAAGCTTGGCTTCTTCAGACTTCGAACTCTCGGTTCTAGCCATCATCGAGGATTACTTTAAGTACTTAACCTCTTCTTCCATTCCCCCTGTTGCTTCCCCCTTCTGCGAGATCAAAAAGTACTCACGGTCGAAGATGTACCACAAGAGCGGGCTCTGGGCGATCAAGACGAAGCACGATCAGATCTGTCTCTTCTACCCTTGCCTTCTTCGCCGACCCAAAAGTTACAGTGCCTTTCCTCTTGTGGTCCTTGAGACTCTTAGCTAACATCCAAGCCGCATCCGTGTCCATATCTGCAATGAAAGAAGATTGGCATAGCTTAGAAATAGAGCCACAAAAAAGGGGGAGTTCTGGAACTAATCTAGGCTGGTCTGAAGGATGAAGAGATGTAGAGATGGGGACGACTCGAAGAATGCCTAAGGCCGAGAAGGATGCTAGGGAAGAATGGAACTCTCAGGAGGAAGGAGGAACCGAAGAAACTTCCAAGCAAAGTGAGACCCTTGAAGAAGGGAGGCAGGTTTAAATAAGTGATGAGGTCCGGTGCAATAATGATGGTGGATCTCCTCTGGCCGATCTACAATTGCCATATGTCCCACTCACCATGACAGGCGGTTGAAAGTGGCTGGCAACTGATAGAACCATTATTGCACCGTACCTAGAGCAACGCTCTAGTAGGAATTCCAAAAAAATCTTTTCGGATCGCTTCGATTTGAAAAGGCTCCAGCACCAGTGCGCCAAATATAAAAATATCTGGAAACAACCGAGTATGAAAATCGAGGGAGGCAACTTTGACTATGAAAATTTTTTTATACTTTCTTCATTCAAAACCTGAACTCGAAAGTAGGGGGACTGGTGTTGGGTATAAAATAACCCCAGTCAAAGTTCGTAAAAGGCCGACCCTTCCAGGGCTCTTCCAGCTTTCGACCTTGTGCGGCGTCTTTCTGAACCTCCCCGACAGTTCGAGCTTCCACAGTACCATCCGGGTTCCTCCAACGTTCGACCTTCCACAGTGTCCTCCAGATTTCTCCAATGGACGAACTCCTGTCGTGCCATCCAAACTTTTCCAATAATGAGCTCCTCCATTCATCTACCGGGCTGCTCCAAATGCTCTCCGAGCTTAACTACCAGTTGATTTTCTACAGTGATCGACTACTCTCAGAATCTCTTCCGAACTTCTTCCAGCCACGATCGACTTTACTCCAAACTTCTTTCAGACTTCGTCAATGACCGAGCTTCTCCAGCAGCAGGACTTCTACAGTAATCAGACCTCATCCAAGTTTCTACAGTGATCGACCGCCTTTCGAATCTCAGCCGAACTTCTACTGTAAGTGGTCTACTTCGAACTTCTACCACAAGCAGTCTACTCCGAACTTCTACTGCAAGCGGTCTACTCTGAACTTCTACCGCAAGTAGTCTACTCCGAACTTCTACTACAAGTGATCTACTCCGAACTTCTACTGTAAGCAAATTTCGTCCGAACTTCTATTGCAGGCAGACTTCAGCCGAGCTTCTACAATAAGAAGTCTCCATCCGAGCTTCCATGGCAACCGATCTTCGTCCGAGCTTCTACTGTAAGCGGCCTCTTTCCAGACTCCTACAAGAACCAGACCCCTCTGACGGACAGTCCTCCGACGAGCTTCTACATCAGGCAAATTTCAGACAAACTTCTCTAGCAATCGTACTCCAACCGGACTTCTCCAACAGAAAGTCCCCGTCCGAGCTTCTACAGCAGATGACTTTCACCTGCAGCGTCAGCGCCCAAGGCACCCGACAATAGTGGACTCATCAGCAACCTCGAAAACATCCAAGCTTCTCTTAGGTTACTGAGATAGAAAGCTAGTCCGCTCCCTCAGACATCCCATCCGAACATCAGCTGTCTAGCCCAAACTCTCTGGCAAGTCACGACAATGGACACCACTCCACTCTCTGTAACAGATTCCACGTGGCCCCACCACTCTTTGACAAGTCGCAATAATGGCCCACTGATGCCACTCCACTCTCCGCAACAAACTCCGTGTGGCCACGAACGGCCCACTACCAGGCGGTTACAGATGTCGCTGTCGATCAGTTACGTTCTCTGTCTATAAATAGGAATCCCCAGATACGTTCTTCTCTAAGCTAAAAACTCTATCTCAAAACTCTACTAAAATTCTATTCGAGTGCTCCATTTTTGTTGAGGCAGAGTACTGACTTGAGCATTAGAGGATCTTGTCGGAGCACCCCTAACTCTGGTTTAGACTTCCCTTGCAGGTCCCGACGGCGGGCGCGATCTCCTCGACTCCAGCTTCTCCGGTGTCAGCAAAATTCTGCACCAACAAGATCCTTCTCTTAAATTGGGTTAGGCCTAAGGTTAGAATAAAAGAATTGATTGATCATATAGAAAAATTAATTAAGTCTAACCAAATATTAAATTAGATTAATTAGGGTTTCTTTAATATAATAGTTGTAGATGGTCAAGTCCATCTCTTTCATTAGATCAAATGGACCTTGATTGTGACTCAATGGTTGAATCCAAATCATTAGGTTGGTCAAATCAAAACTAGTTAACCAATTGATATGTAAGGTAAGTTTGATAATTCGATCAATGGTTTTTAATTGAGAGCGGCTTATCTGACTATTTTGATGGTGTCTAAGGCAAGCTTAGCAGACCCTCCCATCGATCTCACTTATCTGGCCAATTTGGTGAACTAGATCTTGATTAGATTGCTAAGTGATTCGAGTTAGCCCATACCATTAAGGTTGATTAGTGTGACTGATCTAGGTGCCAGTTCAATTAGCATAACCTAATCTGATTCAGTGACTTGCTGAAGTCAGTGAGAGGATTATGGTCTATTGATTGATCTTTTCTTCTTTCTTCTTCTCTAAACTGGTTAAATTCTCTATATTATTAGGTCCCTAAAATAAGCTAGTTATAGTGATAACTAGATCATAGCCTCCCATTAAGGTCAATGGTAATGGGTCCATTATTTATGATTGACATTGCAGGTGCCATCCATCTGGTGCTCATTCTGAATGATAGAATTATCATTCATCATATGATGACTCTGTTGATCTATCTGATGATGGTTGGGTTGATCAAGCCATCCTCGGACCTAATCACTCATTGGTTAGAATCACTGAGTAGCTTAATGTCAATGGTTTGAACTAATCAAAACTTTCAATGGAGGCTTATCGCCTATTGAAATAAAATCTGGGGCTAAATTAAATACTAGAAGTTATTTGGAGAAATAATTAATTGAGAACCTACCCATAGGTGCATATGGGTTGATCGAGCCATCTTCGAGCCTATATGTAGTCTGTATGGATTCTAGTACCCGCTAAGAAATTAAGATAATTTCTCGAATTAGAGGTAGAGGCTACCAATTCATATAAAATAGTGGGAGAACCTTTAGACTAAAGTTTAAATCTTTAGAATTAATAAATTCATATACTAATTAGGTTTTGTGTTTTTCTTGTGTGTGCAGATATGGCATCAAACTTATCGCTCCGATCACTGTTGGACAGTGACAAGCTTACCAGATCGAATTTCGATAATTAGTGTCAAAAGTTAAAGATAGTCCTAGAGCATGAGAGGATCTTTTATGTGATAATGAATCCGACACCTGAGGAGCCTGCTCCCAGCATCCGAGGCATAGTCCGAGATACTTATTTGAAGTGACTCAATGATCGCACTATGGTTCGTTGCATTATGTGAGCCTCTATGAACGACGAGTTCAGCCAAAAATTTGAAATGGCTTAACTAGAGGAAATGGTTCAAGTATTGAGGGATTCTTTTGGTACTCCTGATGACGTTGAGCGGCACAAGACTAGTTGCATCATTTTTAATATTCGGATGAGGGAGGGTGCATCTGTTATCGATCATATATTATACATGATCAAGTAGATTGAAAAATTGAGCAAACTCAGCTTCTTCTTGCACAAATAGCTAGGAAAGGATGCGATCCTGAACTCCCTATCCAAGTCCTACCTACCATTCCTCAATCATTTCAGAATGATGAAGTCTGTAGTTAACTAAGACGGTCTATTGGGGTTACTATAGACTTTTGAGGAGGATCACCAGCTCCACAAGGAGACAGTGAATTTAGTGGGAGGATCTTCTTCGGGTAGTCATCATTCCTTTAAGAAAGAAAAAAAGAAGAAGAATAAGATGGTGCCTGGTGCTGAGAGTCAGTCCGACAAGCCCAAGTTCAAAGCTAATCAAAGTCAGGCAGAGTACTTCTTTTGCAAGAAGCAAGGTCACTGGAAGAGAAGTTATCCTCAATATATCGCTTCTCTTGATCCGAACAAGCCAAAGAAAAAGCAGCAATCTGTTACTGGATAAGGTACTTATATGATAACGTCTTGTAACTTCTCTCTTTTTGATACAATGACCTGGGTATTGGATACCGATAGCCTATTCACATTTGCAATTCGTTGTAGGATCTTTAGGTTATTAAGAGATTTAAAGATGGTGAGAGATTCCTGAACATTGGAGATGGAAGATCAGTTCCAGTTCTAGTCTTAGAAATCATCAAGCTTGTATTTGAGTCTCATTACATTGTTCTTGATAAGTGTCATTACTGTCCTAGTTTTTTTTTAAATATTATTTCTGTAGGCCTTTTGATCAATTCCAATTATGAAATATCAATAAAAAAAAATTTTGTAATATCACTTTGAATGGTGTTACAAATTTGTGTGGATAGTTGAACAGTGGTATTTATGTTGTATCTAGGCCTAATGTAATATATAAATAAATATCCTAGAATAGATGATGTCACAATGCCTACCTTTGGCATTGTAAGCTAGGTCATATCAACAAGAATAGGATGAATAAGTTAGCTCTAGAAGAGATTCTTGATAAAGATGATTATCAATCGTTACCTACCTGTGAGTCTTGTTTGCTTGGAAAGATGAACAAGTCACCTTATACTGAAAAAGGTGAATGAGCCAGTGATGTACTGAGTCTGATACATATTGATGTATGTGGACCCATGAGCACATATGCCAAAGGAGGGTATAGCTATTTCATTATGTTCACAAATGATCTATCTAGGTATAGGTATGTCTACTTGATGAAACACAAGTCTGAATCGTTTAAAATATTCAAATGGTTCTATAATAAGTAGAGAAATATACTAAAAAAAGTATTAAAACTCTTCGATCTGATCGAAGAGGTGAATATCTCTCCGATGAATTTCTAACATATCTAGAAGAGAATGAGATTCTCTCCCAATTGACTCCTCTAGGGATACCACAGCATAATGACGTCTCTAAAAGGAAGAATCGAACCTTGTTGGATATGGTTCGATCTATGATGGGGTTTGCAACTCTGTCGATCTTTTTTTAAAGATATGCACTTGAAATAACCTATCTTGTGCTAAATAATATATCGAGCAAGTCAGTTAGTAAGACACTATATGAGATATGGTTAGGACATAGGCCGAACCTCTCTTACTTTAGGATCTAGGGGTGTCCGACTTATGTTAAACGATTACAAACTGACAAGCTCAGTCCTAGGTTCTATAAGTGTAATTTTGTAGGGTACCCCAAGAAAATGAGAGGATATTATTTTTACCTACCTACGGAACGAAAGGTGTTTGTCAGCAGTAAGGCACACGTTTTGAAAAAAGAATTCTTTAGTAAAGAAATAAGTGCCTCTAAAATTAAACTTGATGAAGTTCGACAAGTAGAAGAACTGACACCAATGATTGAATCTGAATCAGATTTGATAAGATCAAACCCGGAGCCCAATGAACAAACATTCTTATGGCGATTCGATAGAGTACCACGTCAGTTGGACAAATACTTAGGTTTCTTGGTTCGGGATGGGGATCCTGTTGAACTCAATGAGAACAATGAGAATCCGATCACCTATATGGATGCGATGTAGAGGTCTGACTCTGACAAATAGCTTGAAGTCATAAAATCTAAAATGGAGTCCATGAAGGTCAATGATGTATGGACATTGGTTGATCCACCTGAAGGGGTTAAACCCATAGGGTGTAAGTGGATCTTCAACAGGAAGAGGGGCGCAGACGGGAAGGTGGAGACCTATAAAGCCTATTTGATTGCCAAGGGTTATCGTCAGCGTTATGGTATGGACTATGACGAGATATTTTCTTCTATGGCAATGCTCAAATCTATTCAGATCATGCTTGCGATAGAAGCATAGCTGAACAATGAAGTCTGATAGATAGATGTGAAGATAGCTTTCCAAAATGGAGAGCTGAACAAAGAGGTGTATATGATACAACCTAAAGGGTTCACATCCATAGATGAGTCTAAGGTGTGCAAGCTTCAGAGATCCATTTATGGATTGAAGCAAGCATCCTGGAGTTGGAACATACATTTTGATTAGGTGATCATGAAGTAAAATTCAGTGCAGGGATAAAATGGTAATTTTAATTTTTTTTTAAAATTATGATTTTACAGTGAAAAAATATTAATTAATCTAATTAATTAACATGAATTTATCCTACACTAGAATCTAAATATGATATATAGCATGCATGCATTTAAATTTAAAATTCGAATTTGAACAATAAACACTTTACTGTAATGTGTTCAGAACACAATACCTTTGTGCGGGTAGTAGATCGCCGTAATCTGATCACCGTTGGAAGAGTCTAATCATCACGATGCAGCCACACAGCGTGTCTGGCCTCTGCGAATCATCCACATAAAGTTTCCGATCTGATCGACTCCTCACGAGTGCTTGCTCATTGTAGAGCCCTTCCGACGGTCAATGCTGATCGAACTCCTTCGACCGATGTCTGTCGATTCTTCGGACGCTCTTCTCACTTTTCTAACTCTAGGCTGAAACCCTGAAGAACTCACTGAAACCCTGCACATAGTTTTTCTTTCTTTTCTTTCTTTTTCTCTCAGAAGGATATAGACCTTCACCTGGCACACAAGGATTCCTCACGCCCAGATTTTCTCGCCAAAATTTTTCTTGCACACGCCCCACTCTTCTCTTCCTTTTAAAACAATGTCAAACATCTTATCCACGTGAGAGGATAAAGATGAGTAATTGCACATTTGAATTCAAATCAAATTTTGAATTCAAATGAAAACCAATTTATTCCTATCCACTAAGGGCGTGAGAAGAGGAGGGCGTGGCTTAATTTGTGCGTGAGTGATTTCATGAGAAACATTTTCTCATGTAATAAATGGGGCATTAAAAGAGGATAAGGTCAAGGCGCTAAGATTGGTTGCTCATTCAAATTCAAACTTTGTTTTGAATTTGAATGGCCAACCAATCATCCTTATCTACTCATATGGTGCATTAAAGTAGGACGTGAGGAGGGCTTTGCATGAGGAAAAATTCATGAGAACTTCCTTCTCGTGAATTCAAATGGGCACAGTGGAAGTGAGGTGGCGTAGGGAGAATGGGTTAAGGTGGTTTCATTATTTAAACCAACCTAATTGAACCAAATAAGTTAGGCCCAATTAGACTAATTTAAACCCAACTTAATTAGACTTAATTAGGCTCAATAAAATCCTAATCAAATCAAAAATTGATTAAGCCCAATCCCTGATCATATCAGGGACCAAACCATCTCGATGATTAGGTCAACTCTTAACCTAATCGGGTCAAATGCAACTGAATCCAATTCAATTGGACTTGATCCAAAATTAATTACTCAATCAAATTGAGTTAATTAGTGATCAAATCACTAATTAAACCTCTCATAAATATTGAGTCTAAATCCGATGGATAATCGAGCATCAGAATTCATCGATATGTAACCCTGATCCAAGAGTCCTAAACCAGTGGGACTCTTGACCCCGGTACCCAAAATATATGGAATTCATGATTAGAGAATCCTAATCTCAATCATAAAATTCTAGACATGAAGGACTCTTCACCAGCTATCAGATCAGATAGGAACCTCTAATGTGTGTGACCCCGCAAGTTCGAACCTAAGCCGGTAGCACAGGAACCAATTTCTATACTAATCGAAGTGACCATCTAGCAATGGTACCCGATGTTCGGATAGGTCGAATAGTCACAATCGCAACACTCAGAACCTACGTGAATATGGTTACTGTATAATTCATTCTTTTGACCTCTGTGTTTAGGATGACTCAGGGTTAAACTGTCAACCCTGATCAGATCATTCGAATCGTGCTCAACTCAAACAGTCCTGTGACTCCTCACTAGGACTACCTTGGCCAAGGTTTTGCTAAATTGAAACACGACTGTACACAGCTCCTAAATTAGAGTGGTCAATCCCATCTTGACACACGCACCGATAAGTCAAGTACTTGACTACACCCAGCAGCCTTCCATATCTGAATTAGAAATTCAGGTAGTCCAACGCCTAAGTGCAGTGAGTTGCTTGCAAGTCACCGTGGCGGTCTCAGGTCGGAAGGACATTTATACCCATATTCCATCGAAGCAAATCTTGATAGTAGAAATAGCTCCGGAGTGGGTCACGTTTAGTGCAGATGTACCCTTACATCTCACCTGTATGCCATACCAGTGTCTACACACTCTTTGGTTAAAAGGACAACCATCCTATATGGCACACAACGACCTATGCTTGATAAACGTTGTCGTCCTTGGAAGCAACGTATCATTTGATCGCGAACAGATTTAAGGACTAAACGATAAATCCTCCTTTGTCGAGTCTAAATAGTCCTAAGGACTTCACCACAATATAGGAGTTCATTAGAAGATGAAACATTTTGTGATGAAAAAAAAATACCAAAATATTTTTTATTAATTCATAATTCATGTACATATACAAAAGGAGCACAACCGTCAACAGGTTGACGATTGGCTTTGGGATACTATTTCCAACAATCTCTCACTTGGCCTAAAGCCAATCGGTGCAGTATCTAATACCCATCTTTGACTTGTAGTTGTCGAACTCCTTCACCGCAATGGCTTTAGTGAATGGGTCGGCCAGGTTCTCCTTCCCGTCGATCTTCTGAAGGTCGACATTACCTCGATCCATAATTTCTCAGATGAGATGGTAGTCGCACAGAATATGCTTCATCCACTGGTGTGCGTTCAGTTCCTTCGCCTGAGAAATGGCTCCAGAGCTGTCACAGTAGAGCAGAACTGGACCAACAAGGTAGGGTGCTACTCCGAGCATGGTGATGAACTTTCTTAGTCACACCGCTTCTTTGGCAGCATCTGATGCAGCGACATACTCCACCTCGCAAACTGAATCAGCCACTGTGTGCTGCTTGGAACTCTTCTAGCAGATAGATCCACCAAAAAGCATAAAAATAAATCCCGACACACTTTTACTGTCATCTTGATCAGACTGGAAACTAGAGTCTGTAAACCCTATAAGTCTCAAGTTCGATTCACCATAAACAAGCCACTGATCTTTAGTATTTCTTAAAAACTTCAGGATGGTTTTAACAACCTTCCAGTGATTCTCTCATGGATCAGATTGGTATCTACTCACTACCCCTAGTGAGTATGCCACATTTGGTCGTGTACATATCATGGCGTACATGATAGATCCCACTGTCGAAGCATATGAAATTCTACCCATACATTCTCTCTCTTGAGGTGTTGTCGGACAATCCCTCTTCGAGAGAGAAATTCCATGGCCTATCGGTAGATAGCCTTTCTTGGAATTCTCCATGCTGAACCTTTTCAGCATAGTATCAATGTACGTGGACTGGGATAAGCCAAGCAGCCTTTTAGATCTATCCCTATAGATCCTCATCCCTAGGATGTAGGAAGCTTCTCCCAGATCCTTCATGGAGAATTATGACGATAGCCAAATCTTTATTCCCTATAATGCAGGGACATCATTCCCGATTAAGAGAATGTCATCCACATACAATACAAAAAATACTACTACTGGACCATTAGCCCACTTATAAATGCAGGATTCTTCTCCATTTTTAACGAAGCCATACGTCTTGATCGTCCTATCAAAACGTATGTTCCAACTCTGGGATGCCTGCTTAAGTCCATAAATAGACCTCTATAGCCTGCACATCTTAGACTCATCTGTGGATGTGAATCCTTCAGGTTGTATCATATACACCTCTTCGTCCAGCTCTCCATTTAGGAAAGCTGTCTTCACATCCATCTGCCAGATTTCATAGTCCAGATGGGCAGCTATCGCAAGCATAATCTGAATGGATTTGAGCATTGCCACAGGAGAAAATATCTCGTCATAGTCCATACCATAATATTGACGATATCCCTTGGCAACCAGACGAGCTTTGTAGGTTTTCACCTTTCCGTCTGCGCCCCTCTTCCCCTTGAAGACCCACTTACACCCTATGGGTTTTACTCCTTCAGGTGGGTCAACCAATGTCCACACATCGTTGACCTTCATGGACTCTATTTCGGATTTTTTGGCCTCTAGCTATTTCTTAGAGTCGGGTCTCTGCATTGCATCCATGTAGGTGATTGGATCCTCATCATTTTCATCAAGTTCGATAGGATCGTCATCCGAACCAAGAAACCATAGTATCTGTCCGATTGATGTGGTACTCTACCAGATCGCCTTAAGGATGCTTGAACAATGGGCTCCAGATCTGATCTAATCAAATCTGGTTCAGGTTCAGCAACTTGTGTCAGTTTTTTCACCAGTCGAACTTCGTCAAGTTCGACCTTAGAGGCAACAGTCCCTTCACCAAGGAACTCTTTTTCCAAAAAGATTGCCTTAAGGCTGACAAACACCTTTTGCTCATCAACCAGGTAGAAATAATACCCTTTGGTCTCTTTTGGATATCCTATAAAATTACACTTGTCAGACCTAGGTCCTAGCTTGTCCGTAATTAAACGTTTAACATAAGCTGGACACCCCCAAACCCTAAGGTGCGAGAGTACTGACTTACGTCCTATCCATATCTCATATGGCATTTTGGTTACAGACTTACTCGAAACCCTATTTAGAAGGTAACAAGCCGATTCGAGCGCATATCCCCAAAGGAAGATCGGCAGACCAGCAAACCCCATCATGGATCGAACCATGTCCAACAAGGTCCGATTCATCCTTTCAAACACACCATTATGTTGTGATGTTCCAGGAGGTGTCCACCGAGAGAGAATCCCATTCTCCCCAAGATATGTCAGAAAATCATTGGAAAGGTATTCACCTCCTCGATCAGATCGAAGAGTTTTAATACACTTTTCTAAAATTATGATTTTACAGTGGAAAAATATTAATTAATCTAATTAATTAACATAAATTTATCCTACACTAGGATCTAAATATGATATATAGCATGCATGCATTTAAATTTAAAATTCAAATTTGAACAATAAACACTTTACTGTAATGTGTTCAGAACACAATACCTTTGTGCAGGTAGTAGATCATCGCAATCTGATCACCATTGGAAGAGTCTGATCATCGCGATGCAGCCACATAGCTTGTCTGACCTCTACGAATCGTCCACATGAAGTTTTCGATCTGATCGACTCCTCATGAGTGCTAGCTCATTGTAGAGCCCTTTCGACGGTCGATGCTGATCGAACTCCTTCGACCGATGTCTGTCGATTCTTGGGAGGCTCTTCTCACCTCTCTAACTCCAGGCTGAAACCCTGAAGAACTCACTGAAACCCTGTGCATACTTTTTCTTTCTTTTCTTTCTTTTTCTCTCGGAAGGATATAGACCTTCACCTGGCACACAAGGATTCCTCACGCCCAAATTTTCTCTCCAAAATTTTTCTTGCACACGCCCCACTCTTCTCCTCCTTTTAAAACAATGTCAAACATCTTATCCATGTGAGAGGATAAAGATGAGTAATTGCACATTTGAATTCAAATCAAATTTTGAATTCAAATGGAAACCAATTTATTCCTATCCACTAAGGGCGTGAGAAGAGGAGGGCATGGCTTAATTTATGCGTGAGTGATTTCATGAGAAACATTTTCTCATATAATAAATGGGGTGTTAAAAGAGGATAAGGTCAAGGCGCTAAGATTGGTTGCTCATTCAAATTCAAACTTTATTTTGAATTTGAATGGCCAACCAATCATCCTTATCCACTCATATGGCGCATTAAAGTAGGACGTGAGGATGGCTTTGTGTGAAGAAAAATTCATGAGAACTTCCTTCTTGTGAATTCAAATGGGTGCAGTGGAAGTGAGGTGGCACAGGGAGAATGGGTCAAGGTGGTTTCATTATTTAAACCAACCTAATTGAACCAAATAAGTTAGGCCCAATTAGACTAATTTAAACCTAACTTAATTAGACTTAATTAGGCTCAATAAAATCCTAATCAAATCAAAAATTGATTAAGCCCAATCTCTGATCATATCAGGGACCAAACCATCTCGATGATTAGGTCAACTCTTAACCTAATCGGGTCAAACCCAACTGAACCCAATTCAATTGGACTTGATCCAAAATTAATTACTCAATCAAATCGAGTTAATTAGTGATCAAATCACTAATTAAACCTCTCAAAAATATTGAGTCTAAATCTGATGGATAATCGAGCATCAGAATTCATCGATATGTAACCCTGATCGAAGAGTCCTAAACCAGTGGGACACTTGACCCCGGTATCCAAAATATGTGGAATTCGTGATCAGAGAATCCTGATTCTCGATCATAGAATTTTAGACATGAAGGACTCTTCACCAGCTATCAGATCAGATAGGAACCTCTAATATGTGTGACCCCGCAGGTTCGAACCTAAGTCGGTAGCACAGGAACCAATTCCTGTACTAATCGAAGTGACCATCTAGCAATGGTACTCGATGTTCGGATAGGTCGAATAGTCACAATCACAACACTCAAAATCTATGTGAATATGGTTACTGTATAATTTATTCTTTTGACCCCTGTGTTAAGGATGACTCAGGGTTAAACTGTCAACCCTGATTAGATCATCCGAATCATGCTCAACTCAAACAGTCTTGTGACTCTTCACTAGGACTACCTTGGTCAAGGTTTTGCTAAATTGAAACACGACTGTACACAGCTCCTAAATTGGAGTGGTCAATCCCATCTTGACACATACTCTGACAAGTCAAGTACTTGACTACACCCAGCAGCCTTCCGTCACTGAATTAGAAATTCAGGTAGTCCAGTGCCTAAGTGCAGTGAGTTGCTTGCAAGTCATCGTGGTGGTCTCAGATCGGAAGGACATTTATACCCATATTCCATCGGAGCAAATCTTGACAGTAGAAAAAGCTCCGGAGTTGGTCACGTTCAGTGCAGATGTACCCTTACATCTCACCTGTATGCCATACCAGTGTCTACACACTCTTTGGTTAAGAGGACAACCATCCTATATGGCACACAATGACCTATGCTTGATAAACGTTGTCATCCTTGGAAGCAACGTTTCATTTGATCGCGAACAGATTTAAGGACTAAATGATAAATCCTCCTTTGTCGAGTCTAAATAGTCCTAAGGACTTCACCACAACATAGGAGTTCATTAGAAGATAAAATATTTTGTGATGAAAAAAAAAATACCAAACTAATTTTTATCAATTCATAATTCATGTACATATACAAAAGGAGCACAACTATCAACAGACTGACGATTGGCTTTGGGATACTATTCCCAACAATCTCTCACTTGGCCTAAAGCCAATCGGTGCAGTATCTAATACCCATCTTCGACTTGTAGTTCTCAAACTCCTTCACCGCAATGGCTTTAGTGAATGGGTCGGCCAGGTTCTCTTTTTCGTCGATCTTCTGAAGGTCGACGTTACCTCGATCCATAATTTCTCGGATGAGATGGTAGCAGCACAGAATATACTTCATCCGCTGGTGTGCCTTCGGTTCCTTCGCTTGAGCAATGGCTCCAAAGCTGTCACAGTAGAGCAGAACTGGACCAACAAAGAAGGGTGCTACTCCGAGCTTGGTGATGAACTTTTTTAGCCACACCGCTTCTTTGGCAGCATCTGATGCAGCGACATACTCCGCCTCACAAACTGAATCAGCCACTGTGTGCTGCTTGGAACTCTTCCAGCAGATAGCCCCACCATAAAGGGTAAAAATAAATTCCGACACACTTTTACTATCATCATGATCAGACTGAAAACTAGAGTCTGTAAACCCTATAAGTCTCAAGTCTGATTCACTATAAACAAGCCACTGGTCTTTAGTATTTCTTAAATAGTTCAAGATGGTTTTAACAACCTTCCAGTGATTCTCTCCTGGATCAGATTGGTATCTACTCACTACCCCTAGTGAGTATGCCACATCTGGTTGTGTACATATCATGGCGTACATGATAGATCCCACTGTCGAAGCATATGAAATTCTACCCATACATTCTCTCTCTTAAGGTGTTGTCGGACAATCCCTCTTCGAGAGAAAAATTCTATGGCCTATCGGTAGATAGCCTTTCTAGAAATTCTCTATGCTGAACCTTTTCAGCATAGTATCAATGTACGTAGACTGGGATAAGCCAAGCAGCCTTTTAGATCTATCTCTATAGATCCTCATCCCTAGGATGTAGGAAGCTTCTCCCAGATCCTTCATGGAGAATTATGACGATAGCCAAATGTTTATTCCCTGTAATGCAGGGACATCATTCTCGATTAAGAGAATGTCATCCACATACAATACAAGAAATACTACAACTGGACCATTAGCCCACTTATAAATGCAGGACTCTTCTCCGTTCTTGACGAAGCCATACATCTTGATCGTCCTATCAAAACGTATGTTCCAACTTTTGGATGCCTGCTTAAGTCCATAAATAGACCTCTGTAGCCTGCACACCTTAGACTCATCTGTGGATGTGAATCCTTCAGATTGTATCATATACACCTCTTCATCCAGCTCTCCGTTTAGGAAAACTGTCTTCACATCCATCTGTCAGATTTCATAGTCCAGATGGGCAGCTATCGCAAGTATAATCTGAATAGATTTGAGCATTGCCACAAGAGAAAATGTCTCGTCATAGTCTATACCATAACATTGACGATATCCCTTGACAACCAGACGGGCTTTATAGGTTTTCACCTTTCCGTCTGCACCCCTCTTCCTCTTGAAGACCCACTTACACCCTATGGGTTTTACTCCTTCAGGTGGGTCAACCAATGTCCACACATCGTTGACCTTCATGGACTCCATTTTGGATTTCATGGCCTCTAGCCATTTCTTAGAGTCGGGTCTCTGTATTGCATCCATGTAGGTGATCGGATCCTCATCATTTTCATCAAGTTCGATAGGATCGTCATTCCGAACCAAGAAATCATTGTATCTGTCCGATTGATGTGGTACTCTACCAGATCGCCTTAAGGATGCTTGAACAATGGGCTCCAGATCTGATCTAATCAAATCTGGTTCAGGTTCAGCAACTTGTGTCAGTTTTTTTACCTATCGAACTTCGTCAAGTTTGACCTTAGAGGCAACAGTACCTTCACCAAGGAACTCTTTTTTCAAAAAGATTGCCTTAAGGCTGACAAACACCTTTTGCTCATCAGCCAGGTAGAAATAATACCCTTTGGTCTCTTTTGGGTATCCTATAAAATTACACTTGTCAGACCTAGGTCCTAGCTTGTCCGTAATTAAATGTTTAACATAAGTCGGACACCCCCAAACCCTAAGGTGCGAGAGTAATGGCTTACGTCCTATCCATATCTCATATGGTGTTTTGGTTACAGACTTACTCGGAACCCTATTTAGAAGGTAACAAGCCGATTCGAGTGCATATCCGCAAAGGAAGATCGACAGACCAGCAAACTCCATCATGGATCGAACCATGTCCAACAAGGTCTGATTCATCCTTTCAGACACACCATTATGCTGTGGTGTTCCAGGAGGTGTCCACTGAGAGAGAATCCTATTCTCCCCAAGATATGTCAGAAAATTATTGGAAAGATATTCACCTCCTCGATCAGATCAAAGTGTTTTAATACACTTTTTAGTTTGTTTTTCTACCTCATTTCGGAATAGTTTGAACATTTCAAACGACTCCGACTTATGCTTCATTAAATAGACATACCCATACCTCGATAGGTCGTCTGTGAGGGTTATGAAGTAGAAATATCCACCTCTTGCACTTGAGCTCATGGGTCCACATACATCAGAATGTACCAGAGCCAAAAGTTCACTGGCTCGCTCACCTTTTCTAGTAAAAGGTGACATGGTCATTTTACCAAGAAGACAGGACTCATAGGTTGGAAGTGATTCACAATCACCTACTTCAAGAATTCCTTCTTGAGCCAACCTGTTTATCCTGTTCTTATTGATATGACCTAGCCTATAGTGCCAAAGGTAGACTTCTGACACATTATCTATTCTAGGGCGTTTACCGGAGGTTTGAACCACATTAACAGATTGTGATAGAAAGTAAATTCCATTATTAAGTTATCCAACAAACATTGTAACACCATTCAAAATAATATTGTAAATATTTTTTTTTATTAAAAATTGATAACCGTTCATGGCCAAAAGGCCTATAGAAATAATATTTAATAAAAAGCTTGGACAATAGTGACATTCACTCAGAATTATATTTCGAGAATTGATTACAAGGTTCATGATTCCTAATGCTAGAACTGAAACTTTGCTTCCATCTCCAACATTCAGGAATCTCTCACCTTCATCAAATCTCCTACGACCTGCAGACCCTGCATCGAATTGCAAATATGATAAGGGCTTCCGGTATCCAATACCCAAGCAGTAGTATCACAAATGAAAAAGTTGCAAGATGTTATCATATAAGTATCTTGCTTCTTCTTCGGCCTGTTCGGATCCAGTGAGGCAATGTATAGAGGACAGTTCCTCTTCCAGTGCCCTTGCTTCTTGCAAAAGCACTCTACCTGGCTCTGGTCGGGCTTGCGCTTCTTGGTCTAACCCTGTGCAGACATCCCAGCATGCGGCTGCACCTTCTTATTCTTCTTCTTGTTCTTCTTCCCTTTCTTAAAGGGTTGACAACCAGAAGAAGACCCTCCCACAATATTTACCGACTCCTTATGGAGCTGGTGGTCCTTCTCAAAGTTCTGCAGCAACCCCAACAAGCCGTGGTAGTTCATTGCAGGCTTTGTCATTCGAAAATGAGTAAGGAAGGGAAGGTAGGACTTGGGCAGAGAATTAAGGATCGCATCCTTACCGAGCTGCTCATGCAGGGAAAAGCCCAATTTAGTTAGGCACTCAATCATTTCGATCATGTACAGTACATGATCAGTGACTGAGGTTCCATCCCTCATCCGAGCATTGAAAATGGCACAACTAGTTTTGTGCCTTTCAACATCATCAGGCGTGCCAAAGGAGTCGTTCAACATTTGAAGCATCTCCTGTGGTTGGGCATTCTCGAACCTGTGGTTGAACTCATCATTCATTGCCGCCAGCATAATGCACCGAACGATGGTGCGATCGTTGAGCCACTTCTGGTAAGTGTCTTAGACCACACCTCTAGCGTTCGGGGCTGGCTCCTCAGGTGCTGAATCCGTTACTACATAAAGGATCCGCTCATGCTCAAGGATGATTTTTAATTTTTGATACCAGCTATCGAAATTAGGTCCCATGAGCTTGTCATTATCTAATAATGACCGAAGTGAAAGGGTAGTGGCCATAGCTACATAAAGAAAAACCAGACCTATATTAGTACATAAATTATTAATACTAAAGACTTGGACTTTAGTCTAAAGTTTCTCCCAGTATTTTTATGAACTGGTAGCCTCAACCTCCAATTCGAGGAATTACTTTAATTCCTTAGTAGGTACAAGAATCCACACAGACTACACACGAGCCCAACTTTGGTTGGTCAATCCATGTGCATCTATGGGTAGATTCATAATCAGTTATTTCTCTAAATAACTTCTAGTAATTGATTTTGCCCCAGAACTTAATCAGTAGGCTTTGGCCTCCACTGAAAAGATCTGGTTAGGTCCAACCATTAACATGACTTGATTTGGTGAATCGGACCAATAAATGATCAGGCCCGACTTTGGCCGGCCAACCTGACCACCATCAGAAAGACTCAAACTAAATTATCATATTATGAATGATAATTCTATTAGTCAATAAGCACCAAGCCTTTGGGCCTTCAATGATTATTAAACTAATGGACTGATTATCACTCACTTAATGGGAGGCTATGACTTAGTTATCACTATAACTTAATCATTTTAGGGACCTAATAATTTTGAGGATTTTATTAAAGGATAGATGAGAAGAAAATATCATATCCAGCCATTTTCAATCCTCCCACTAACTTCACCAAGTCAAATTAAAAAGGATTTAATTAAAGCCGACACTAGGAGCACCTAAATCAGTCACACTAATTTACCTAATGACATGGGTGAGCCCTAATCACCAAGTGATCTAATCAAAACCTAATTCACCAGGTTGGCCAGGTAAGTGAGTCAGTGGTGGGGATAAGCCATTAACTCGTCAGAGATCGAATCACTGCAAGTAGCTCCTACTTAAAAACCACTGGTCAAACTGCCAAACTTACCTTAGACACCAACCGGTTCATTAGTTTTAATTTGATCAACTTAGTAAATAGGGTTCCGCCGCGTAGCCATGAATTAGTCCATCTTGGTCTAGTTAAAGACATGGACCCATTCAACTACAACTATTGGAGTTGAGTCTAGAGTATCCTTGACCTAATCTAATTTAACTTTTGATTAGATTTGACCAATTACTCTAATTTAGTCCATTTCTTTAAGCTAACCTTAGGTCTAACCCAATTATGGACCTAATCCATCTAACCCATTGATCTACAAGTTTATGCAATTGTCTTAGGTCTTAATTCATAATTCTAGACCTACTAGACAACACTTAATTTTTTTTTTTTAATTAAGTATTTGGGTTGATGGATCAGGGTTTGGCATTTTGAAAATAATTTTTAAATTTGAAAGGTTTTATTTTCTATTCACCAAATATGTTGACTCATTTCATAAATAGATCAGCATATTTCATAAATAGCAATCCTATTGCTAATTACATAACAGAAAATAACTCAATCAAAATAAATCATGAATATTCCTTTAGATCTAATCTAACACATTCATGATAAATTTCACAATTGAACTTTTACAATTAATTTCTTTCACTGCTTCATCTTCATGGGATATAATTGCAGTGGCACCCCTACCGCCATAGGAGACCCCATCGAATGGAAGGAGAGAACCTTTAAACCCTACTTTTCTCCTATGACCGGACGGTCATGGCAACCAACCCAATTCGATTACTTGCTACTTGGATCAAGTATATCTAAATATACCAATTTCAAAATTTAAATTTCAAATTTCAAATTTTAAATTTTAAATTTCAAATTTCAAACAAATTTCAAATTTCAAATTTTTGAATTTCAAATTTCAAATTTTAAATTTTAAATTTTAAATTTTTAATTTCAAATTTGAATTTTGAATTTCAAATTTCAAATTTAAAAGTTTAAATTTTAAATTTTAAATTTCAAATTTTTGAATTTTGAATTTCAAACAACTTTCAAAATTCCAATTTCAAATTTTGAATTTCAAATTTCAAATTGTAAACTTTTAGATTACAACTTAATCTACACATGCAAATATATATATCATATCTAAGAACCCGCTCTGATACCATTTATGGAGAAAATCAGTGCAGGGATAAAATGGTAATTTTAAAATTTTTTCGAAATTATGATTTTATAGTGAAAAAATATTAATTAATCTAATTAATTAACATGAATTTACCCTACACTAGGATTTAAATATGATATATAGCATGCATGCATTTAAATTTAAAATTCGAATTTGAACAGTAAACACTTTACTGTAATGTGTTCAGAATACAATACCTTTGTGCGGGTAGTAGATCTCCACAATCTGATCACCATCGGAAGAGTCTGATCATCACGATGTAGCCACATAGTGTGTCTAACCTTTGTGGATCGTCCATACGAAGCTCTCGGTCTGATCGACTCCTCACGAGTGCTAGCTCGTTGTAGACTCTTTTTAACAGCCGATGCTGATCGAACTCCTTCGATCGATATCTATCGATTTTTTAGACACTACGGATCATTAGCAAACATGTTTGAGAGGATGTTGAAGATCTTCCAAAAATTTGGTGGGCTCACGACACTCGTAGCTCACCTTCTCACTTCCCAAACTCCAGGCTGAAATCCTGCGCACACTTTTTCTTTCTTTTCTTTCTTTTTCTCTCGGAAGGATATAGACCTTCATCTTGCACACAAGGATTCCTCACGCTTAGATTTTCTCTCCAAAATTTTTCATTCACATGCCCCACTCTTCTCCTCCTTTTAAAACAATGTCAAACGTCTTATCCATGTGAGAGGATAAAGATGAGTAATTACACATTTGAATTCAAATGGAAACCAATTTATCCCTATCCACTAAAGGCGTGAGAAGAGGAGGGCGTGGCTTAATTTGTGCGTGAGTGATTTCATGAGAAACATTTTCTCGTGTAATAAATGGGGCGTTAAAAGAGGATAAGGTCAAGGCGCTAAGATTGGTTGCTCATTCAAATTCAAACTTTGTTTTGAATTTGAATGGCCAACCAATCATCCTTATCCACTCATATGGCATATTAAAGTAGGGCGTGAGGAGGGCTTTGTGTGAAGAAAATTCATGAGAACTTCTTTCTCGTGAATTCAAAAAGGGCACAGTGGAAGTGAGGTGGCGCAGGGAGAATGGGTCAAGGTGGTTTCATTATTTAAACCAACCTAATTGAACCAAATAAGTTAGGCCCAATTAGATTAATTTAAACCTAACTAAATTAGGCTTAATTAGGCTCAATAAAATTTTAATCAAATCAAAAATTGATTAAGCCCAACCCCTGATCAAATCAGGGACCAAACCATCTCGACGATTAGGTCAACTCTTAACCTAATCGGGTCCAACCCAACTGAATCCAATTCAATTGGACTTGATCCAAAAATAATTACTCAATCAAATTGAGTTAATTAGTGATCAAATCACTAATTAAACCTCTCATAAATATTGAGTTCAAATCCGATGGGTAATCAGGCATCAGAATTCATCAATATGTAACCCTGATCGAAGAGTCCTAAACTAGTGGGACTCTTGACCCCGGTACCCAAAATGTGTGGGACTCATGATCAGAGAATCCTGATTCTCGATCATAGAGTCACAGACATGTAGGACTCATAGTCCACGAGCATTAGAACTCTTCATCAGCCATCAGATCAGATAGGAACCTCTAATGTGTGTGATCCCGCAGGTTCGAACCTAAGCCGGTAGCACAAGAACCAATTCCTGTACTAATCGAAGTGACCATCTAGCAATGGTACCCGACGACTGGATAGGTCGAATAGTCACAATTGCAACACTCAGAACCTACGTAAATATGGTTATTGTATAATTCATCCTTTTGACCTTTGTGTTTAGGATGACTCAGGGTTAAACTGTCAACCCTGATTAGATCATCCGAATCGTGCTCAACTCAAACAGTCCTATGACTCCTCACAAAGACTATCCTGGTCAAGATTTTGCTAAATTGAAATATGACTGTACACAGCTCCTAAACTGGAGTGGTCAATCCCATCTTGACACATGCACCGACAAATTAAGTACTTGACTACACCCAGCAGCCTTCCATCACTAAATTAGAAATTCAGATAGTCCAGTGCCTATGTGCAGTGAGTTGCTTGCAAGTCACCGTGGCGGTCTCAGGTCAGAGGGATATTTATGCCCATATTCCATCGGAGCAAATCTTGACAGCAGAAATAGCTCCAGAGTCGGTCACATTCAGTGCAGATGTACCCTTACATCTCACCTGTATGCCATACCAGTGTCTCCACACTCATTGGTTAAGAGGACAACCAACTTATATGGCACACAATGACCTATACTTGATAAACGTTGTCATTCTTGGTAACAACGTATCATTTGGTCGTGAACAGATTTAAGAACTAAATGACAAATCCTCCTTTGTCGAGTCTAAATAGTCCTAAGGACTTCACCACAACATAGGAGTACATTAGAAGATGAAACATTTTGTGATAAAAAATACCAAAATAATTTTTATTAATTCATAATTCATATACATATACAAAAATAAGTACAACCATCAACAGGCTGACGATTGGCTTTGGGACACTATTCCCAATAATTATCTGATATTTAATCTAAAATTAAATTTAAAACTTGAGGATTATAGGAATACCTCTAGGGTAACTAGATTACCCTGTAGATGATCGCAGCAACGCCCGAGGTTCAAAAATAGCCACGCAGTCGCCTGACCTCTATCGATATTCACTCAAGAAGGATCTAGATCATCTTATCCTCATAAATCTTTGCTCCAAAAATCAGATCTAGATCTGATCTGAAAGATCTTCAAAAGATCTTCTGAAGCTAGAGCAGCAGCTTCTCGATAAATCCCTGCAGCCTTCTGATCAGGGAGCCACCACACCTTGGACAAGCACCAGATGGATGCCCAACTTCTTGGACGTGAAGAGGGGAGAGAGAGGAGTAGAGGGGGCATAGAGAAGTGGAGGGGTTTCATATTTTTGCTGGGTATTGAGCAGATTCTCTAAACCCTAGGTGCAGATAGGGTTTAAATAGACCCTGATGCGCCATACAGTGCCACATCATTCGATCAATCAAAAAATTTTAATTAATTTTAGAAAAATTTTAATTGATGGAGTGATATCATTTGATCATATCAAATAAGAACCCCACCAAACCCTCCTTATTTTGGCACCAACACTGGATAAACACAGTGAGATTGGCGCCCAATAGTTTGAGTCGATCAAGGCATAGAGTCCTCATCTCATGGGACTCTATCCTTATCCACTTGGGGTGCACGCCCAATCTGATCTTGGTGCCCACTTTGAGGCCTAATTTAGCAGGTGGACACTCCATAAAAACTCTCCAATGACCTCTTACCAAGTGGCCTTCAGTTCAAGATTCATAAGTCAATGTTTGATCGATGTCCTAAAATGAAAATGGTAGGTGACAGAAATTGACAGGTGTTGTCTTAAATTCATCTCATGAATTAAGATAAGATTTTTTTGAGCTGGACTAGCTCCAGTCAGACTGAGAGAAACCTTCTCAAGGTTCTCTGGATGAGTCAAATCACATTTGGCTCAGTCGAGATAGAAAAGATTACACGAGGAGAAAGTTAGGCTCAATCGTGTGCTAGCACGATTTCTTTGAACCTAATTGGATCTAATCCAAATCAATCGAACTGGGCTAGCTCAATTGATGACATCCAGATCCTAACTCTTGTTTGTGTGACCCAATTAGATTCATTTTCGTATGGTAATGAGACATGTCATGATCTCATTATCGACATCATCAAAACTCCTTTCAATGTACCAGAACTCTTCTGATTCAGACAATTAGAATGATCCATCATCAAGATCATTCTAATTGCTCCCAAAATCCACCAGTGACACCTAGCAGTATATGATGGTAACTCATCAAAAATGAAGACGAATCTCTCAGTGCAGCTACCTGTGTGATTGAGTTCCTCTATGAGTCCTGACTAGATTAGAGTTAAGGTGAACTCATCAAACCCAACATCAGTCATATAAATCAATCGATCGATCCGAGTCCAATGTGAAACCCCAATGAAAAACTCTTTTCCATTATTTCACTCTGCCATGGCCATGGGCTTAAGGACTCGATCTTTCGATCATCATAGGACTACTTCTCTTATCTACCGAGGTTGATATATCCCATCTTGGTGCAATCTGGTTCCTACAATGAATATCCTACAGCCAACATACACCTCAAAGTTTTGAATGGCTAGGAGATTAAGTTATGGTGTAATCAAACTATAACACACTCAAGGTGAACTATCGATGCACCTCAGGTCAAAGAACTAGACACACAGCTGCAGCATCGAGCTAGTCATCGACGAGAAGGTAGACTTTCTTATGACTGCTCGAGGTGGTCATGCTCAGTACTCTTATTCTCAATGAATACCTATACTCTCGCTCGGTATCTCCACACCGTAGACTCAAGACACATCTATCCTAAGGAAGCAATCGTACACCAACCTTTCAGATCGATCACCATCCTCGGATGATCCTATGGTTAGGAGCTATTTATGAGTTAGTTATGTAAATTCACACCTTAAATTTTTAACTCTTGAAAATATGAATTAACATTCCTACTAATTCAAAGGATGTATCACAGACATAATGTATACAATATGATAGTAGAATAATCCTTTTATTCATTCGTAGTCAAAATTATAAATTTATCCTTATATTTGTACAGGAATGTGTCAGCCAATCTAGTATCTAGGGCACACATCTAACAAACTCCCACTTGACCTAATGCCAATTGACTACATATCTAAGTCCCATCTTCTCAAGGTGGGCTTCGATCTTCTGCTGGCCTAATGGCTTTGTCAGTGGGTCTACCACATTATCTGTGAAGTCGACTCTCTTAACCTCGACATAACCCTTTTTGAGGTAATCATGGATCAGATGGAATCACCGCTCGATATGCTTAGACTTCCGGTGAGACCTTAGCTCCTTAGCTAGGGCTATAGTGCCATTATTGTCGCAGTAAAGAGGGATGGCATCCGATGACATCACTTCAAGCTCTGCGGCAAACTTTTTGTACCAGAATACCTCCTTCGCAGCTTTCGATGCAGCAATATACTCTGCCTCCATGGTGGAATCAGCAATTACCGTCTGTTTGAAACTCTTCCAGCTGACTACACCACCATTGCAAATGAACAGACTCACAGATGTCGACTTTCGATCATCTATATCAGACATAAAATCTAAGTCTGCAAATCTCTGAACCTGGAGTTTTCTATTCCCACAGACTAGAAACATATCTTTAATCCTTCTCAAGTACTTAAGGATACATTTCACAGAAGTTTAGTGCTCTTCGCTTGGATTCGACTGATATCTACTTGTGACACTCATAGCATGGCTATATCAGATCGTGTACATAGCATGGAATACATGAGGCTTCCTATTGCCGAAGCATAAGGGATCTTGCACATGTGTTCAATCTCCTCAGGTGTGCTAGGGCACATCTTCTTGGAGAGATGAATGACATGTCTAAAAGGTACTAAACCTCTTTTGGAGTTTTTCATGCTAAACCTTTTTAGCACCTCCTCTATGTACATCTTCTGTGAAAGTCCCAGCATCCTATTTGATCTATCTCTATAGACCTTAATACCCAGTATAAAGGATGCTTCTCCTAGATCTTTCATAGAGAACTCCATAGACAACCATATTTTGACTGAGGTCAACATGAAAATATCATTTCAAATCAGGAGGATGTTATCTACGTACAGTACGAGGAAGACAACTGCGCTCCCACTAACCTTCTTGAACACACATGGTTCCTCCTCATTCTTGATGAAACCAAATATTTTGATCATATCATTGAAATGAGTATTCCAACTCCGAGATGCTTGCTTAAGTCCATAAATGGACCTTTGCAGCTT
Organism: Elaeis guineensis; assembly: GCF_000442705.2. NCBI lineage: Eukaryota > Viridiplantae > Streptophyta > Magnoliopsida > Arecales > Arecaceae > Elaeis > Elaeis guineensis. Next base: position 49,977,206 of record NC_025995.2, on the reverse strand, counting down.
GCAGACCTTGTGATCATCATCACTGGATGTGAAACCAAGCGGCTGTTCCATATAGATATCTTCCTCAAGATATCCATTTAAGAACACCGATTTCATGTCTATCTACCATATTTCATAATTGAAATAGGCTGCAACAGCAAGCAATGTACGAATGGATTTTAGCATGGCTACGGGTGAGAAGGTATCCTGATAGTCAATGCCTTCGCACTGACTATAACCTTTCGCTACGAGCCTAGCATTGAATGTCTCCACATTCCCATCTGCACCTATCTTTCTCTTGAAAATCCATTTATACCTAATAGGTACAATACCTTTAGATGGATCTACCAAGGTCTAGACTTGGTTTGAGTATATCGAGTCAATTTCTGATCTCATTGCCTCTAACCATTTCTCGAAGTCGATATTTGATATCGCCTCGTCATAGGTCTTGGGGTCATCACCATGAGCCCCATTTCCCGTGAGGAACATTTTCTCTACATCCTCTTGTTGTGATCCAGGTGGTGTGCCCAAGGCCCAGGGGACCAAGGCTTAGGCCAAGGTCCATCATTCATGAGGGATTCATGGAGGCTCTAGGGCTAGTTGGGCCCTAGGTTGAAAGGCTATGGGCCTCTCGGGTTCTTGAGGTGTAGGTTATGTGGGCCTCAAGGGACCAACTCTTTATGGACCAGGTTTGAGCCCAAGATAGGTAAGATTAGGTCGAGTCATGGGTGTACATGGGCTTGGGTTAACCTAATCTTCCATAGAATTGGTCAAGGGAGTTTTAGGTTTGGGTCACTTGACCCTGTGTTTATATATACATGTACTGTGTATAGGTTTGATCAAGCCAAGTAATAGAACTCTTTCTCCCAAGTCTCTCTCTCTCTTCTCCCTCTCTCTCCAGCCATTCTCCATGCCCCAGGAGCAAGAAACCCTAGGGTTTCTTGCCGCCAGGTCCATAAAAGGAAAGAGAAGCAAGGAGGCGCTAGCCCCTTCCCCCTTGCAGCCGCCGACTCTCTCTCTTCTTCCTCTCTTGCAGCCATCCAAGCATCAGGTCCAGGATATGAAATCTCTTGAGAAGAGGTTGATACAAGTCACTCTCAGATCTGGAGTTGATCTGAGGTCGTTTGAGGCACGGGTGAGATCTCCATCAACAGATCTACAGGAAAGGCTGCAGCAGGACAGATCTGCAAGGTCTGTCTCCATCTACCTTCTTTCCTATCTAGAATACCCGATTTAAGATCTACAAATTGAAAGACCTCGATCTAGGTCCGATCTGGTTGGGTACCAGATCTTGGATTTTTTAGAGGTGATTTCAGAGGTGTTCTTCATCTGGAATGAAAGGCTGACGAAGAAGACAGCAACCAGGCTGATTTCGTCAAGGGCCGTGGATCATATCCAGAAGTCTCCAGATCTGTTTGTTGCTAGTTTTGCTGCACCCAAGTTTTGTGGGAGGAGCCGGGATCATGGTCCAATAGTTGGTATCAGAGCCACGGTGGTGAGGAAGCAGTTCCAAGCATGAGAAGTTGAAGATCTCAAGTGCTGAAAATTTTCAGAAAGGTACCATCAAGGTATATTCTACACTTCTTGATTTTATATTGCTTGTTTGGCTTGGATCCAGTCATGGGCAGCAATATGAAGGTCGAGTTTGAGAAGTTTGATGGTAAGAAAAAATTTTTCATGTGGAAAATTCGGGTGAAGGATCTTCTGGTGCAAGCAGATCTGGATCAGACTTTGGATGAGAAGCCTGAGGGAATGACAGATAGACAGTGGGCATCGTTGGAGAAGAAAGCATGCTCGGTGATCAGAGGATGTTTGACGGATGCAACGTTGTATTCGGTGCTGGAAGAAAAGACTCCGAAGAGCCTTTGGTCAAAGTTGCACACCATGTATATGGGGAAGAATATGTGCAACAAGCTAATGCTGAAGAAGAGGTTGTACAGTCTTCAGATGCAGGAGGGATCTGATGTGATTGGCCACATTCAGAGGTTCGACCAGTTGTGTACGGAGTTGATGAATATTGGGGTGAAGCTAGATGAGGAGGACAAGTCTCTGTTGCTTTTGTGTTCGCTACCAGGATCATATGATTCTTTGGTGACTACACTGCTCTACGGCAAGGAGACTCTGGAATATGAGGACATGGTCTCGGTGCTGAGGTCTAATGAGCAAAGGGAAAAGTTGACCAGAGATCGGGCTCCCCAGGAGGGTTTGGCAATAGGGGAGAGGACAGGTAGAGGCAGAGGTAGAAGCAAGTCCAGGGGGCGGTCCAAGTCCAGGAAGGGAAAGAAAGAGGTGAAATCTTCAAGTGCAACGAGTTCGGGCACTTCAAGCAAGAATGTCCACTATGGAAGAGCAAGAAGGGAGAAAGAAGTGGCTCAGAATTAGTGAGTGCAGTTGCTGGGCAGCAGGTGGAGGATGATCTACTTGTGATATCAGATGGTCACAGGCATTACACAGAGGAGTGGACACTAGACTCTGCGTGCTCACATCACTACACACCACATAGGTCTTGGTTTGTGACATACACCAAGACAGATGAGGGATCAGTGACTCTAGGCGACAATCATCCTTGCAAGGTGGCTGGGATAGGGACAGTCAGGGTGAGGATGTTTGATGAGATTGTGAGGACATTGACAAATGTAAAGCACATCCCGGAGCTGGAAAAGAATCTGGTGTCACTTGGCTACTTGGAGCGCAGTGGATACAGCTTCAGCAGTAGGGCTAGAAGTGGAGTAGTGAACATCTCCAATGGAGCTATGGTAGTGATGAGAGGCAGGAGGTTGGACAATAACCTCTATCACATAGCGAGATCTGTAGTGACCGGAGAGTCTGATGCAGCAGCTACAGCACAGGACCAGTAGGGGGCTTATAGGATGTGGCACTACCGCCTAGGCCACATGGGTGACAAGGGGCTGAGGGAGTTGAGCAAGAGAGGACTCATATCTGATCTGGAGGATGGTGCTACAGGGGAGATCTGTGAGCCTTGCCAGGTGGGAAAGCAGAGGAGAGTTTAGTTCAACATCAGTATAGTCTGAAGTGCAGCCCCTCTGGAGTTAGTGCACACGGATGTGTGGGGAGCAATCCCAGTTTTAGCTAGGAATGGGGCCAGATACTTCATGACCCTGATTGATGATTTCTCAAGGAAACTCTGGATTTACTTCATGAGAGAGAAGTCAGAGGTCTTCACCAAGTTCAAAATCTGGAGAGCTGAGGTAGAGAAGGAGCAGGGGAGGAGCGTGAAGTGTCTGAGGTTAGACAATGGTGGAGAGTACACCAGCAGAGAGTTCCAAGATTATTATGAGGAGTGTGGGATCAAGAGATACTTCTTAGTTAAGGAGACTCCACAGTAGAATGGGGTGGCCGAGAGGATGAACAGAATACTTCTGGAAAAGGCACGATGCATGAGGCTGCAGGTAGGGCTTCCAAAGGAGTTTTGGGTTGACATAGTAGATGCAGCGGGTTACTTGGTCAATCGATCACCTCACACCAGGTTGGATGGCAGGCTTCCAGAGGAGGTGTGGTCTAGGAGGACAGTTGGGCTGGGCCATCTACTGGTATTTGGGTGCATGGCCTATGTGCACATTGGAGCTGGTGAGTGGAGCAAGCTAGATGCCAGATCACGCAAGGCGATGTTTTTAGGCTATCCGCGAGGAGTCAAGGGATACAAGCTGTGGGATCCCTTGGAAAAGAAGGTCATCATTAGTCGGGATGTGACTTTTGATGAGGAGTCAGTCCTATGGAGGCAAGCAGGCATAGAGGAGCAGCAAGAGCAGGAGGAGGTCCAGCAGGGCACTGCTGGACAGCTAACCTCTTTGATTTTGCCTCTTGCAGGTACTACTGGAGGACACGACATTCAGGTGGAGCACCTACCTAAGGTGTCTCCACAGGTGGAGAGGACTTGAATGGATGATCGAGGTGGAGAGGTCCAGTAGGAGTGAGTTGAATTGAGGACTGATATCGGTGTTGTCCTACACAAGCCCAAGAGGACCATCAGGCAACCAGACTGATATGGCTTCAAGGAGACACTGTCACATGCCCTGGTGACAGTGAATGGAGACCCATATACATATCAGGAGGCTATTGAGAGACAGGACAGAGAGCGGTGGGTCCAGGCGATGTTCGAGGAGATACAGTCTCTCCACAAGAACCAGACGTGGCGATTGGTGTAGTTGCCACAGGGGAAGAGGCCCATTGGCTGCAAATGGGTCTACAGTCGCAAGGAAGGGCCTTTAGAGTAGGGAGGTATCAGATTCAAGGCAAGATTAGTGGCCAAGGGATACTCCCAGAAGGAAGGCATCGACTTCAGCGAGGTCTTCTCTCCCATCGTCAGACATACTTCCATCAGAGTGTTGCTGAGCATTGTAGCAGCTCAGGATTTAGAGCTAGAGCAGATGGATGTCAAGACGGCATTCCTCCATGGGCATTTGGAGGAGAGGATTTACATGGAGCAGCCACTTGGTTTCAGGGATCCAGGATCAGAGAGAAAGGTTTGTCTGTTGCAGAAGTCGCTGTACGGGCTGAAGCAGTCGCCTAGGCAATGGTACAAGCGGTTCGACTCCTATGTGTGCAGCATTGGACTTTCCAGGTATGAGTTTGATCCCTGTGTTTATGTTCAGTCTCTTGAGGATGGTTCTAGAGTGTTCCTACTCTTGTATGTGGATGACATGCTTATAGCATGCAAGAGTAGGAAGGTTGTGCAGGATCTGAAGGCATCCTTATCTCGGGAGTTTGAGATGAAGGATTTGGGCCCTGCAAGGAAGATCCTAGGCATGGAGATTTTTAGAGCATGAGCCAGGAGGGTGCTGCATCTATCTCAGGGGGGCTACATACAGAAGGTCTTAGAGAGGTTCAGGATGAAGGGAGCAATGTCGGTGGAGCTCCCACTTGCCGGTCACTTCAGACTCTCGAAGACCATGGCACCACTGACTGAGGTGGAGGCTCAGGAGATGAAGAAGGTTCCTTATGCTTCAGGAGTTGGGAGCTTGATGTATGCGATGGTCTGTTGTAGGCCAGACATCGCTCATGCAGTGAGTCAGGTTAGCAGATTCATGGCACAGCCTGGCAGGGAGCACTGGAGAGCTCTGAAGTGGATATTTAGATACCTGGCGGGTTCAGTTGGAGTTGGCATCTGCTACGGATAGCGAGGAGGTGCAGTGGGATACTCTGACATGTCCAAGGAGGCTCAGAGGCTCATTGGCAGTTATATAGATGCAGACTTTGGTGGAGATGTGGATACCCAGAGGTCTACGACAGGCTTCATCTTTAGCCTGTATGGAGATCCTATTTCTTGGAGATCAAGTCTGCAGCCTATTACGGCCCTATCCACTACAGATATGGAGTACATCGAGCTGACAGAAGCAGCTAAGGAGGCAATTTGGCTGAAGGGTTTGTTGACGGAGATGGGCCTTACTCAGGTGGCCATTAGAGGGCACTGTGACAGCCATAGTACACTTCTATTAGCACAGAACTCAGTCTATCATGCAAGGATAAAGCACATCGACATTCAGTATCATCAGATCAGGGAGCTTGTGGAGGATGGCGAGGTGGAGCTGATAAAGGTACACACCAAGGAGAACCCAGTTGATGCACTTACGAAGGTACTTCCATGGGACAGCTTTCAGAGATGTGTTGAGTTGATTCGGTTGATGGACAGAGTGGAGCTGGTTGAGGCCTTGGGACACCAAGGTGAAGATTTTTGTGATCCAGGTGGTGTGCCCAAGGCCCAGGGGACCAAGGCTTAGGCCAAGGTCCATCATTCATGAGGGATTCATGGAGGCTCTAGGGCTAGTTGGGCCCTAGGTTGAAAGGCTGTGGGCCTTTCGGGTTCTTGAGGTCTATGTTATGTGGGCCTCAAGGGACCAACTCTTTATGGGCCAGGTCTGGGCCCAGGATAGGAGAGATTAGGTTGAGTCATGGGTATACATGGGCTTGGGTTAACCTAATCTCCCATAGAGTTAAGGAACCAGATCTAGGGTTTCAGGGTTAGATCTTGAAAAAGAGGGTTAGATCTTGAAACTTTTTCAAGATCATACAGCGAAAGACTAAAATAAATCAAAATTTATTTTCTAAGATTAGAAAATCCCTAGATCTAAGATCCTAGACCATGATTATTACATGGCATTAAATCAGAAATTAAAATATATAAATATAACATGAACTACATGTTGATCATATCAACATGTTTCTATACTACATCTAATGTATGTATTAAACAATAGATCAGATCTATTACCTTACAAGTTAGATATTCTAACCTTGCTGATCTGGGCTTGAGGATGATGTTGCAAGCCGCACACACGTCCGGCCTCTAGGAGTCATCCACATGAGCCCACGAATCTCGATCAGAAGTCCTGCTTCAGGAAATCAGCACAGTATGCTAGTACTGCGCTGATCCTTCTTTGATGGTTGATCAGGTGCCTCCTTCTTCTTGATTTGGACTCTTCCAAAGATAGAAAGTAAAAGGAGGAGTTTCAGATCTGAGAAACTCTCAGGAAACTCAAGATGGAGGGAGGAAAGATATGAAAACAAAAACCCAAGAAGAAGACCCTCTTCTTCTTCACATTTTTCTCTCTAGACACCCAAACTTGCATCTTTTATATCTCCACGACCCAAAGGTATTTCTCTCTAATTTTTGGATGGCACAAAGGTCTCTTAAATATCTAATTTTCTCTAAACTTTTATGAAGAAACTCATCTTATATAGAGAGATATGATAGAGTCCTTGTCTAGGTCAAACACCTAGTCAAGGCTTATCCAAACATGGCAAGTTAAGAGACGCCCAACTCTTGAGCACCTCCTTCATATTTTCGTGCATGGATTACTAGAAAAGGGTGCACAATGTATACCCTAAAAGCCATGAAAATTTCAAAAAAAATTTGGATAAATTCGGTGCAAAATTGAAAGAGTTTTGGATTTCTAAAACTCTATCTCATAGAATTCGAAATCCAAACTTATTCCTTTTAGATTTGATCCAAACCACCTTCCATGTAAGAAATAAGAGAGGAGACCTTTTGTGAACATGGGAGAGATCTGGGAGAGGGCTTTTGTCACACAAAATAAGTGGAGATTGGCGTTGAATAAGAGAGAGGGCGTGGAGAAGGATTATGTGGCGCAAGGTGGAATCCTAGTCTTACTAGGATTTTGTCTTATGACTTGTTTTAATTTGGTTTCCCAAACTAAATCAAATCAAAATTAGATCAACCCAATTAACATAGGCCTTAACCCAATTAAGAACCTAATTTAATCAGATTAAATTATATTTAAATCTGATTTAATTTTTTAATCAAATTAGAAATTAGATTGACCCAAGTCCTAGTTGAACTAGGACTAGTTTTTTCTTGCACTTGGCTTATCCAATAAACCAATTGGACTTGATCCAATCAAGCCCAAAATAAATTTAATTAAATCATATTTAATTAGACTTAATCTCAGCCTATTGGCTTAATCAAATTAAGCCAATTAGCAATCGAATTGCTAATCGATCCTCCTGCAACACTTGCACTGGGTTAAATGTCAATCGTATTGATCATTTAACCCTAGAACGATTCTTAATCGTTGATCAACCATCTGATCAGATCATGAACTCTAATGTGTATGACCTCATGGTCCGAACCTAAGCCGATAGCATAGGAATAAATTTCTATACCAATCGAAGTGACCATCTAGCAATGGTACCCGACGATCGGATAAGTCGAATGTGTAAAACAACATCCTTAGAACCCATGCGGATATAGTTTTCATATAATTCATTCCCTTGACCAAAATGATCATAGGACACCTGATTTATGTCACAAATTGACATAAAAAGTATCAATTAATATCTAAATTATCTAACTTTATTAAGAAATTGATACTTGTTATTATATTTTGCAGAAGAAGAGATCATCAATAGAAAGAACAAGGAAAGAGGATTCCAATGGCGCAAATTTTATGCAAAACGGAGTTAAATTGACCCAGGAATTGAAGAATGAAGAAAGAAGACTCAATTGGGTCAAACCCGAGTCAAATCAGATCAAAATTGGTCAAAATCAACTGATTTGGTGATCTGGTTAGCCGCCTGGTCCACAGCAACAGGCGCATGGACCATGGACCCATCGACGCACCATAAACCCCCTAAAACCTCTTAGTCCCACATCGGAAGTTTTGAAAACCTTATAACCCCCAAATGCCTATAAAAAGCCCCCAAAGGCCCTTGTTTTATGTATTCTTCCTTCCGATCAAGCTTGTAACCCTAGATAATGGGGTTTTTAGCTCTCTTTTCAAGCCTCGAGCTTTGAGGTTTTTGTAATAATTTTTTTTTATATATAAAATCTTATTTTTATGCAATTTCATCTCTTTACATTATGCAATTTATTTTTCTTGCAATTAGGATAGTTTAATTTATGCAATTTAATTTTATGCAATTAGGTTAGTTTAAATTATGCAGTTTAAATTTATGCAATTAGGATAGTTTAATTTATGAAATTAGGGTGGTTTATTTTTCTGTATTTAAATTTTGTAAGTAGATTTAGATCATGTCTAGCTAAGCATCCCTTCTAGGGTTTGCGATGAAGCTAGATCATGAGTAGGGATTTTACATAGGGTTCTTTCTTTTTCTTAGGGTTTCTTTTTCTTTCTCTTTTGCCAAGAATTTTTGATGAACTACAGTTGGGTCAGAGTCCCTTCATAGTTCATGCTTGATTCAGTGCATAGGAGGAGAAAACCCTAAGGGATCCTAGTTACTACTCCCCTGTAAAGAATCTTGATAGGTTATCGTTGGGCCTTAGTCCCTTCATAATCTATGCTTGGGAAAGACAAGAGGAGTAGTCGTTAGGATCAATAAGAAAAATTTTAGGTAGAATTCCCTAATCTAGATCTAGTGGATTCAAAAACCCTAGATCCTTAGTCTTATTGTCTTTAGCAAACAACTTTCGACTTTCGATTTTTGTTAAAGCTCACTTGAGCATAGATTTGAAAATCATTTTTAAAACCAAGTCTCTGTGGGATCGACCCGTACTCGCTGGTCGTGCTACTCTGCACACCGTGCGCTTGCGGTTTTATTTACAAATTTTAAGATTTGCACATCAAGTTTTTGGCGCCGTTGCCGGGGATCTGGCGTTTTAAATTATTTTCAAATATTTGTTCTTCGTGCGTTATAACTCTCTCTTTTTTTTTCTTTAGGTTTCTATATTTAGTTGGTGATTGCTGGAAAACTCAGGTACGCTTCTAATTTCTCTTTTATTATTTTTAGTTAATTACTTTTGCTTTTAGACCTAATCATTTGAATTTACTTAATCACAAAAAAAAAAAAATATAAAACAAAACAAAAGACATTTCATAATCGTGAAGTAAAATATCAAAATAAAAAAAAAAAAAATTCTAAATTAAAATCTTTTACATTCTTGGTCATCTTGTTTATTTGTATTTGCATTTTCATAATTAATCTAAGGGCATCAACCCATTAACAAGATAAGGTGGGGATTTCATTACCCTTCCTTAGCCCAAAAACCATCTCCATCATATTGCATTACCTAGACTTTTAATCTTAAAATCAATTAGACGTCAACCTTAAGGAATTCGAGCTCAATAGGACAAGGAACCCTAAGAGTTCTACCAAGTTTGAGTTGTTTGATTAGTTGGTGTCTAGGCAAGTCCCTGAGGGTGGTTTGTTAAATTGGTTCAATTGCTGGCCTGGCCAACTCGTTTGGTGTCTAGAAAGGCAACGATGAGTGAACCTCCCACCTCTTATACTTACCTGGCTAACTAGTTGATCAATCTCCACTTGGAAGGTTTGAAGGGTCATCTTGGAACAGTTAGGAGCTGTCTAGATTTAGGTTAACCCTAGGATAGATTGAGTTTAATTTATTGATTCACTTGTTTGAAAAAAAAAAAAAAAAAAAAAATTAAAATTTAAATTAATTTGGTTACTTTTCTTTAGATTTAGGACTCCTTAGGATCTTCTCTTTAGAACTTTTTCTCTTTTCTTTCTTTTCCTTATACATAAAAATTTTATAAAAAAAAAAAAAAAAATTGTATAAACATCGAGAACCGTACACCTCATGTGTGGAGAAGAGTGTCGGGTCGTCTAGTTAGAATTGAGTCAATTCCTGTTGTTCCAATGGCTGAACCAATCCAACCCATGACCCTTAAGGATTTGTGTTATCCAGTTGGCTCCATCCAACCATCTTGTATCAGGTTGCCACAACCCACAGCTAACAATTTTGAAATCAAACCTCAAATCATAAATATGCTTCCAAAATTCACAGGATTAGAAGATGCTTATATATTTATTAGAGAATTTGAGGAGGTATGTGCAACCATGAAACTGCAATTAACAGAGGATGAGGTCAAACTTAGATTAATCAACTTTGCCCTTAAGGACAATGCTAAGAAGTGGCTTTATAGTCTGCCAAACTATTCTGTCACTACTTGGGAGGGCTTTGTGAGAACATTTTTAAAAAAGTATTTCCCCCATCATAAAACAGCTAGGATTAGGAATGAAATAAATCAATTTTACCAACTAGCTGGTGAATCATTTTGGAAGTACTTTGATCGTTTCAAGAATCTTTTGACCCAATGCCCACACCATGGAATAGAAACTTGGAGACTATGCCAGATCATCTATGAGGGGTTAGATTCAAACTCAAGAACCATGCTAGAGTCCATGTGCCAAGGCCAATTTATGGACAAAGAAACTACTGAAGCTTGGCAATTCTTAGAAGACCTAGCCGAGAAAAATTTACAGTGGGAAACAACTAGGGAACCTGATAAAGCTACACCTTCAAGAGGAGGAATGCATCAAATTCAACCAACCCTAGCATCAGAGGCCAAGATTGCAACCTTAACACGTAGATTGGAAGCCTTAGAATTACAGAGACCAGCCAATGTAAATCAAATATCTGCACCCATGTGTAAAGGGTGCAATGCACCAGACCATGTCTTAGAAGAATGTTCCTACTCGAATGAGTGTGCACAGGTGAATGCCACCTATCAAGGACCATTGAACAATCCTTATGCACCCACATATAACCCAGGTTGGAGGAATCACCCGAATTTCTCATGGTCCCAGAATCCTAATGTAGGTAATCCAAATTTCAATCAGCAAAATCTAAGGTCCAACCCAGTGATGAACAACCCGCCAGGCTTCCATGATAATGACAAAAAAATTACCTCTTTAGAGAAAAGCCTAGAAGCCATGATGAAAACACATACCAGCTTTATGCAAACTACGGGTCAACTCATAAATAATAACACCCAAGCTATAGCCCGTCTGGAAATGCAAGTAAGTCAGCTGGCTTCGACCATTAGTGAACGAGAACATGGTAGGTTACCTAGCCAACATGAGCCAAATCCTAGGAACCAAAATGGTCCACGACCCCAACAAGGAAACCAAGTTAATGGTATAAATGCCATTCATACCTTAAGATCAGGAAAACAAATAGACAATAAGGTAGTTGCACTTGATGATATAGATGACTCATCTGCCGAGTCACCTTCTAAAACTACTACCTTTCAACCTCAAGCACCAGAAACTGAAAATTCACCTAGTCCAGTACTTAAAAGTCCTAGAGCTCCTTTTCCAAACAGACTGAAATCCAATAAATCTGAACATTTAGACAAAATTTTAGAGGTATTTAAACAAGTCCAAGTTAATATTCCTCTTTTAGATATAATCCATCAGGTTCCAACTTATGCCAAATTTTTAAAAGATCTCTGCACTAGGAAAAGGACCACTAATGTACCAAAGAAAGCATTTTTGGCTGCAAGTGTCAGTTCATACCTATCTAGCCATGTGCCAATTAAATATAAGGACCCTGGAGCTCCAACAATTTCTTGTGTTATTGGAGAAACCAATATAAAAAAGGCCTTGCTAGATCTAGGAGCTAGTGTGAATATCCTTTCATATTCGGTGTATGAACAACTAGGATTAGAAAAACTTCAACCTACTGGGATCACATTACAGTTAGCCGATAGATCTCTCAGGATCCCTAAGGGAATGGTCGAGGATGTTCTGATAAAGGTTGAAAATTTCATTTTTCCTGTAGATTTTATTGTTTTAGAGACTGAGCCAGTTGCGAATCCTAAAGGACATATACCTGTCATTTTAGGAAGACCATTCTTAGCTACGGCCAATGCTGAAATCAATTGTCGAAATGGTCTAATGAAGTTATCCTTTGGAAATATGACCATTGAGCTTAATGTTTTTAACTTAGAACAGGAATCCTCTTCTCATGCTGATGTCAATGTAGTCCAAGATGGTATTTATGAATCCATTGACATTAGTGATGATGAAGTCGACCTAGAGTCTAACCCCTGGTTAATCCATGAGTCTGAGGATGTCAATGAAATACTTAAAGAAAATCAGATTAATCAGGAATCGACACTTCCTACTGAACCAATCATTGAGATGGTGAACTCATCACCTAAACCATCGATAGAGGAAGCACCCATTTTAGAACTGAAGCCCCTCCCAGAACATCTCAAGTATGCATATCTAGGACCCAAAGAAACTTTGCCTGTAATTATTGCATCAGACCTAGATCCCAAGCAAGAGGAGGAGTTATTGTCAGTTCTAAAAGCAAATCAAGAGGCAATAGGTTGGACCATAGCAGATATCAAAGGAATAAGCCCTTCTATAGTTCAACATAGAATATACTTAGAGGAAGAGGCTAAACCAACAAGAGAAGCCCAAAGAAGGCTTAATCCAGTTATGAAGGATGTAGTTAAAAAGGAGATTCTGAAACTCCTAGATAGTGGAATAATTTATCCTATTTCTGATAGCTCTTGGGTAAGCCCAGTTCAAGTAGTACCCAAGAAATCTGGGGTAACAGTGGTCCAAAATGATGCAAACGAACTTATCCCAACTAGGACCCAAACGGGATGGAGGGTCTGTATAGACTATAGAAAGTTGAATGCTGCGACAAGGAAAGATCACTTTCCTTTGCCATTTATTGATCAAATGTTGGAAAGACTAGCCGGACAAGAGTTTTACTGTTTTCTTGATGGATACTCCGGTTACAACCAGATCCCCATAGCCGCTGAAGATCAAGAAAAGACTACATTCACCTGTCCATTTGGTACTTTTGCCTATAGACGAATGCCCTTTGGACTATGTAATGCACCGGCAACCTTTCAGAGATGCATGATCAGCATATTTTCAGATATGATAGAACGATTTCTAGAAATTTTTATGGATGACTTTTCTGTTTTTGGTCTAACCTTCTCCGAGTGTCTGAATCACCTGCAATTAGTTCTAGAACGATGTAAGGAGAAGCACCTAGTTCTCAACTGGGAAAAATGTCAGTTTATGGTCAAACAGGGAATAGTTCTTGGCCATGTCATTTCTAAAAAGGGGATTGAAGTGGACAAGGCCAAAATAGATCTAATTGCAAGTCTTCCACCACCTAAATCTGTGAAAGAAATACGTTCATTTTTAGGTCATGCTGGATTCTATAGAAGGTTTATTGCCAACTTTAGCAAAGTAGCACGTCCACTGACTAATCTTTTGGCAAAGGATACTAAATTTGAATTTACTCATGAGTGCTTGGAATCCTTTGAATTTCTAAAAAATGCACTTGTATCAGCTCCAATCATTCATCTTCCTGTCTGGTCTGAACCATTTGAATTAATGTGTGATGCGTCCGATCATGTTGTGGGCGCAATCTTAGGTCAACGAATAAATAAGCTGCCTAGAGTGATATATTATGCAAGTAAAACCTTAAATGATGCGCAGCTTAACTACACCACAACTGAGAAGGAGTTCCTTGCCGTTGTCTTTGCTTTAGAGAAATTTAGATCTTATTTGGTTGGGACCCACACCATTGTTTACACCGATCACTCAGCCATTAGACATCTCCTAGCAAAGAAGGATGCCAAGGCACGTTTAATCAGATGGATTTTGCTCCTTCAAGAATTTGACCTAGAAATTAGGGACAAGAAAGGCACTGAGAACGTTGTAGCAGATCATTTATCCCGAATTCCAGTTGCACCATCTAGTGAACCACCCATCAATGAATCTTTCCCAGATGAGCAACTCATGTCTTTGTCTACTAAACCTTGGTTTGCTGATATTGTAAATTATTTAGCCATAGGCAAGATACCTTCTCATTGGACTAAGCAGGATAAATATAAATTCTTTGCCCAAGTGAAGTATTTCATTTGGGATGATCCTTATCTTTTTAAACAATGTCCTGATCAAATTATTAGAAGGTGTATCCCAGATAACGAAGTCATGAATATTTTATCTTTTTATCATGATCAAGCATGTGGGGGTCACTTCGCGTCTAAGAAAACTGCTGCTAAGGTTCTCCAATGTGGTTTTTATTGGCCCAATTTGTTTAAGGATGCTCACGAATATTGTAAAAATTGTGCTCAATGTCAGAAAATGGGCCGAATCACCAAGCGACACATGATGCCACTCAACCCAATCTTGGTAGTTGAAGTTTTTGATGTTTGGGGGATCGATTTCATGGGACCATTTCCAAATTCCTTTGGAAATGAATATATTCTAGTAGCAGTTGATTATGTTTCAAAATGGGTAGAAGCAATTGCATGTAGAACACCCGATAGCAAAATGGTCATTAAGTTTCTTAAAGAAAATATTCTCTCCCGTTTCGGTATTCCTAGGGCAATCATTAGTGATCGGGGAACCCATTTTTGTAACCGACCTTTTGCAACATTGATGAAAAAGTATAATGTCACCCACAAATTGGCCACACCATATCATCCTCAAACTAGTGGGCAAGTTGAAGTGTCAAACCGACAAATCAAACAGATCCTGGAAAAAACTGTTAATGCCAATAGAAAGGATTGGTCTTTAAAATTAATTGATGCACTTTGGGCATACCGAACCGCTTTCAAGACCAATCTAGGAATGTCTCCTTATAGGATTGTGTTTGGTAAACCATGTCACTTGCCTATTGAGATAGAACACAAAGCCATGTGGGCCATCAAACAACTAAATACAAATTTGAACGATGCTGGAAACCATAGGAAGCTTCAATTGAATGAATTAGAAGAACTTAGAAATGAAGCCTATGAAAATGCAAGGATATACAAGGAACGAACCAAAGCATTTCATGATCAATCAATTATAAGAAAAACTTTCAATATCGGACAAAAGGTGCTCTTATATAACTCTAGATTACATCTGTTTCCAGGAAAGCTTAGGTCTAGATGGACAGGACCATTTTTAGTAAAGGAAGTTTTTTCACACGGGGCTGTTGAGATTGAAAACCCAAGTAATGGTGTTATCTTTAAAGTTAATGGTCAACGATTAAAACCATTCTTGGAATTACCTGTCAAGACTGTTGAAGATGCCATGGTTCTTTATGAACCAACTTATTCTGATTAAGTTGCTTCGAGGTTTGGTCTGGCTGAAGACATAAAACTTAGGGCTTCTGGGAGGCAACCCAGCTTATTTAATTTCTAATGCTTTCTTTGTTTTCAGTTTTCTTAGGACAAATAAATTAGATAAACTCCATTGGGGACAATGTCGGTCAAGTTGAGGGGAGAGCTTGAACAAAATCAGGTGTTATCATTTCCTTTTCCTTCCACTATGAGTTATTTCTTGCATTTAATATATTATGTAAAATATATATATATATATATATATATATATATATATATGAAATAAATTAATCTATAAAAGAAATAAGAGTAAGTTAGAAAGTATTTGCTAATGTAGTGAGTCACGGAGAAGATTAGCTGGTTAGACTCTTGGTGGCTTAGGTCATTTAAAGACTATTAGCACTTCCAATTGCACATGCACACTAACAAGGTAAAGTAGGTGTTAATTGTAAGGCCAATTAAGGATTTGAGTATTATTTAAATTAGATAATTTTCTCTACACCCCAATTGAAGAAATTTGAATTTAAGGAAAGAGCTACCTGCCTGAAATAAAATGCAAAACACAGAGTAAATGTGGATTGCTCTAAGCCTAGTAACCGGGTCTCTTCACCTAAGTCAAGTGTTGAGATTCGCGTCAAACGGTGGTGGGAAGGCCAGGATGCTCAGCAAAAAAAAAAAAAAAAAAAAAAAAAAAAAAAATAGTGTGAAAGCTACCTTAGTTCTTTGTTTAATCTGGGGTGTATAAAAAATTAATCGAACTAAGTTATGAAAAATGATACAATTGGCCTGTACAAGTTAATACTGAAATACTAAGTTAGTTATCACTCACACAAGTGCTATAAAACTTTAAGTGTACTCTAAGAAAGCTTCTAAGTAGACTGACTACTGATTCTAATTCGAAGCTCATTACTTAGTAATACTAGAAAACTTCTTGAATTTCGATCTTAAATTAATTTGCAAAGGAAGGATCTTTTTGGAATATGATCTTATTTTGGTACATTGCTAAGGGACTAGCAATGATTAAGTTGGGGGGTGTGATTTATGTCACAAATTGACATAAAAAGTATCAATTAATATCTAAATTATCTAACTTTATTAAGAAATTGATACTTGTTATTATATTTTGCAGAAGAAGAGATCATCAATAGAAAGAACAAGGAAAGAGGATTCCAATGGCGCAAATTTTATGCAAAACGGAGTTAAATTGACCCAGAAATTGAAGAATGAAGAAAGAAGACTCAATTGGGTCAAACCCGAGTCAAATCAGATCAAAATTGGTCAAAAATCAACTGATTTGGTGATCTGGTTAGCCGCCTGGTCCACAGCAATAGGTGCATGGACCATGGACCCATCGGCACACCATAAACCCCCTAAAACCTCTTAGTCCCACATCGGAAGTTTTGAAAACCTTATAACCCCCAAATGCCTATAAAAAGCCCCCAAAGGCCCTTGTTTTATGTATTCTTCCTTCCGATCAAGCTTGTAACCCTAGATAATAGGGTTTTTAGCTCTCTTTTCAAGCCTCGAGCTTTGAGGTTTTTGTAATAAATTTTTTTTATATATAAAATCTTATTTTTATGCAATTTCATCTCTTTACATTATGCAATTTATTTTTCTTGCAATTAGGATAGTTTAATTTATGCAATTTAATTTTATGCAATTAGGTTAGTTTAAATTATGCAGTTTAAATTTATGCAATTAGGATAGTTTAATTTATGAAATTAGGGTAGTTTATTTTTCTGTATTTAAATTTTGTAAGTAGATTTAGATCATGTCTAGCTAAGCATCCCTTCTAGGGTTTGCGATGAAGCTAGATCATGAGTAGGGATTTTACATAGGGTTCTTTCTTTTTCTTAGGATTTCTTTTTCTTCCTCTTTTGCCAAGAATTTTTGATGAACTACAGTTGGGTCAGAGTCCCTTCATAGTTCATGCTTGATTCAGTGCATAGGAGGAGAAAACCCTAAGGGATCCTAGTTACTACTCCCCTGTAAAGAATCTTGATAGGTTATCGTTGGGCCTTAGTCCCTTCATAATCTATGCTTGGGAAAGACAAGAGGAGTAGTCGTTAGGATCAATAAGAAAAATTTTAGGTAGAATTCCCTAATCTAGATCTAGTGGATTCAAAAACCCTAGATCCTTAGTCTTATTGTCTTTAGCAAACAACTTTCGACTTTCGATTTTTGTTAAAGCTCACTTGAGCATAGATTTGAAAATTATTTTTAAAACCAAGTCTCTGTGGGATCGACCCGTACTCGCTGGTCGTGCTACTCTGACACCGTGCGCTTGCGGTTTTATTTACAAATTTTAAGATTTGCACATCAACACCCCAGAGTTTAACTGTCAACTCTGATCAGGTTGTCCACATTGTATTTCAAAATATCAAATCCATCTGATGGATTACCCTGGCCAAGGTTTTGCTAAATTGAAATACAGCGACTCATTCTTCTCCAACTCTTGGAGTGGTCAATCCCATCTCGATCACACTCTGACTTTGCAAGTACTTGACTGTGCCCAGAAGCCATCCATCCCTGAATTAAAAATTCAGTTAGTCCAGTACCAAAGCACAGTGAGTTGCTTGCAAGTCACTGAGACGATCTCAGGTCTAAGGGACACTTATACCTATATCCCATCAGAGATATTCTCGATAGTAGAATACTCTGGAGTTGGTCACGTTCAATGATGATGTACCCTTACATCTCACCTGTATGCCATACCAGTGTCTCCACACTCCTTGGTTAAGAGGACAACCAACCCATATGGCCTACAGTGACCTATGCTCGATAGAAGCTGTCGTCCTTATTAACAGCCTATCATTTGGTCGTGAACAGTTTTAAGGACTAATCGATAAATCCTCTCTTTATCGAACTTAAATAGTCCTAAGGACTTCATCATAACAACGGAGTTCATTAGAAGATGAAAGCTTATGATGAAAATGCCAAATATATTTTATTTATTAACAAATCAATTACAATACTTGGTTGCTCAACCGTCAACAGCTTGACGATTGGCTTTTTGGAACACATTTCCCAACAACTCTCACTTGTCCTAAAGCCACTCGGCACAGTATCTAATACCCATCTTCGACTTGTGGTTGTCGAACTCCTTTATTGCCAGGGCTTTAGTGAAGGGGTCGGCTAGGTTCTCTTTTTCGTCGATCTTTTGAAGGTCGACGTCACCTCGATCCACGATCTCCTAATCTAGATGGGCAGCTATTGCAAGCATTATTCGAATAGTTTTGAGCATTGGCACAGGGGAAACATCTCGTCATAGTCAATACCATAATGTTGACGATACCCCTTGGCTACCAGACGGGCTTTATAGGTCTCCACCTTTCCGTCTGCGCCCCTCTTCCTTTTGAAGACCCATTTATACCCAATGGGTTTAATCCCTTCAGGTGGATCAACCAATGTCCATACATCATTGACCTTCATGGACTCCATTTCGGATTTCATGGCTTCAAGCCATTTCTCGGAATCAGGTCTCTGCATTGCATCCATATA
This sequence comes from Elaeis guineensis, assembly GCF_000442705.2. Taxonomy (NCBI): domain Eukaryota; kingdom Viridiplantae; phylum Streptophyta; class Magnoliopsida; order Arecales; family Arecaceae; genus Elaeis; species Elaeis guineensis. The sequence continues at coordinate 49,958,403 of NC_025995.2, read as the reverse complement.
GGTGATTGGATCCTCATTATTCTCATCAAGTTCGATGGGATCACCGTCTCGAACCAAAAAATCATAGTATCTGTCCGGTTGATGCGGTACTCTACCAGATCGTCTTAATGATGCAGGTACATTGGGCTCCGGATATGATCTAATCATATCAAACTCAGGTTCAGCTATTGGTGTCGGTCCTTCTACCTGTTGAACTTCATCAAGTTCAACCTTAGAGGCAATGGTTCCTTCACCAAGGAACTCCTTTTCTAAAAAGATTGCCTCAAGGCTGATGAACACCTTTTGTTCATCAGCATGGTAGAAAAAATATCCTTTTGTCTCTTTGGGGTACCCTATGAATGAGCATTTGTCAGACCTAGGTCCAAGTTTGTCTGTGACTAATCGTTTGACATAGGCCGGGCACCCCCAGACCCTAAGGTGTGAAAGTGCTGGCTTACGTCCCGTCCATATCTCATATGGAGTCTTAATTACAGACTTACTTGGAACCCTATTTAACAGATAACAGGTCGATTCGAGTGCATATCCCCAGAAGGATATCGGCAAGCTAGCAAAACCCATCATAGATCGGACCATGTCTAACAGAGTCCGATTCCTCCTTTCAGACACACCATTATGCTGTGGTGTTCCTGGAGGAGTCCATTGGGAGAGAATCCCATTCTCTCCTAGATATGTGAGAAATTCACTAGAAAGGTACTCTCCTCCTCGATCAGATCGAAGAGTTTTAATACTCTTCCCAGTTTATTTTTCTACTTCTCTTCGGAATCGTTTGAACATTTCAAATGAATCCGACTTATGTTTCATCAGATAGACATATCCATATCGGGATAGGTCATCCATGAAAGTTATGAAGTAAAAATATCCACCTCTAGCACTGGTGCTCTTGGGCCCGCATACATCAGTATGTACTAGGCCCAAGAGCTCAGTAGCTCTTTCACCTTTTCCAGTAAAAGGTGACTTGGTCATTTTACCAAGAAGACAGGACTCACAGGTTGGAAGTGATTCACAATCACTAACTTCAAGGATTCCCTCTTGAGTCAACCTATTTATTCTGTTCTTGTTTATATGACCTAGCCTACAGTGCCATAAGTAGATATCTGACACACTATCTAATCTAGGGTGCTTGCCAGTTAAATAGATTACATTAACAGGTTGTGATAACATATACACACCATTGTTCAAATGTCCATAAAAAATAGTAACACCATTCTCAATGATATTACAAATTTGTTTCTTTATTGAAATTTCATAATCATTTTTAGCCAGAAGGCCTACAGAAATGACATTTAAAAAGAAACTAGGACAGAAATGACAATCATTAAGAACAACGATATGGGATTCAAATACAAGTTTCAAGATTCCTAATGCTAGAACAGGAACTGGTCTTCCATCTCCAACGTTCAGGAACCTCTCGCCTTGCTCGAATCTCCTACTGACCTGCAACCCTTGCAATGAATTGCAAATATGGTAAGGGCTACCGGTATCCAATACCCAGTCAGTTATATCACAAATAGAGAAATTGCAAGGAGTTATCATATAAATACCTTGCCCAGCAACAACTTGCTGCTTTCTCTACCTGTTCGGGTCTAGGGAGGCAATGTACTGGGGACAGTTCCTTTTCCAGTGCCCCTGCTTCTTGCAAAAGAAGCATTCAGCTTGACTCTTATCGGGTTTGATCTTTTTGGTCTGACACTGCACAGATGTCCCAGCCTGAACTTGCATCTTCTTTACTTTCTTCTTCTTGTTCTTCTTCCCTTTCTTAAAGGATCGAGAACCAGAAGACAAACCTCCCACTAAGTTCACCGACTCCTTATGGAGTTGGTGATCTTTCTCAAAGTTCTGAAGTAACCCCAGTAATCCGTGGTAGTTTACTTTAGGCTTTGTCATTCTATAATGAGTGAGGAATGGGAGATAAGACTTGGGTAGCGAGTTCAGTATTGCATCTTTTCCAAGCTGCTCATGCAAGGGAAAGCCGAGCTTGCTCAATCGTTCCATTAGCTCGATCATGTACAATACATGATCAGTGACAGAGGCACCATCCCGCATTTTGGCGTTGAAGATGGCACAACTAGTCTTGTGCCTCTCCACATCATCGGGTGTGCCAAAGGCATCCTCCAACACTTGAAGGATGTCCTTTGGCTGAGCCGTCTCGAATCTGCGACTGAACTCGTCGCTCATAGCAGCCAGCATGATACAGCGCACCGTGGTCCGGTCACTGAGCCACTTCTAGTAAGTGTCTCTGACTGTTCCACGTGCATTGACAGCTGGCTCCTCAGGTGCAGGATCCATTATCACATATAGGATCCGTTCATGCTCCAGGACTATCTTCAACTTTCGGTACCAGCTACTGAAATTGGGTCCCACCAACTTATCATTGTCCAACAATGATCGGAGCGATAGGGAAGTGGCCATATCTGCACAAAAGAGAACCATAACCTAATTAGTAATTGATTCATTAAACCTAAAGATTTGGACTTTAATCAAAAGGTTTCTCCCACTATTTTATTCGAATTGGTAGCCTCTACCTCCAATTCGAGGAATTACCCTAATTCCTTAGCAGGTACTAGAATCTACTTAGACTGCACACAAGCCCAACTTTGGTTGGCCAACCCATGTACATCTAAGGGTAGGTTCATAACCAATTGTTTCTCTAAACAATTTGTAGTAATTTTAATTTTGCCCCAGAAATCTAATCAGTAGGCTTTGGCCTCCACTGTAAGGATCCAGTTAGGTCCAACCATTAACATGATCATACTTTGTGTATCTAACCAACGAATGATTAAGCCCAACTTTGGTTGGCTCACCTAACCACCATTAAAGAGACACTTCCAAGTCATCATATGATGAGTGATAATTCCATTAGTCAACAAGCACCAGGCCTTTGGGTCTACAATGATTATTGAGTTAATGGACTCATTATCAAACACCTTAATGGGAGGCTATGACTCAGTTATCTCCATAACTTTATCATTTTAAGGACCTAATAATTTTAGAGGATTTAAATAATATAGAGGATGAAGTCAGATGAACCAGCTTATCATGATCCTCCCACTGGCTTCACCAAGTCAGCTTAAGGGAGACCAGGGCTGGTCTAGGAGCACCTAAATCAGTCACACTGATTTACCTAGCTGACATGGGTCAGCTCGAATAGTCAAGTGATCCGATCAAAACATAATTTCACCAAGAGGCCAGGTAAGTTCGATCAGTGGGAGGGTCTGCCAAAGCTTGCCTTAGATACCATCAGAAATGGCCAAGTAAGTGGGCTCCCAATTAAAAACCATCGATCTGATTTATCTTAGACACCAACTGGTTTAATTAGTTTCGATTAGATCAACCTAACAGTTCATGCTAGACTGCTTAGCCAAGAATCAAGTCCATTTGGTTCTCGTTAAAGACATGGACTTGACCAACTACAACTATTGTAATTGATCTAGAGAATCCTTGACCTAATCTAAGACAATAATTGATTAGATTTAGTCAATTCTCTAATTAAGTCTATCTTTAATCTAACCATAGGTCTAACCCAATTAATGGACCTAATTCCCACTAACCCATTAACCCAATGTGTTATGATTTGTGTCTTAGGTTCTTCAATTCACAATCCTAGAACCTAATCAAACAACTTCTTAATTCTTAATTAAGTTTTGGGCTGAGGGTTGGGTTCGGCTTTTCAAAAAATAATTTTCATATTTGTAAAATAATTTTACAATATGATTCTACCAACCATATTGCATGTTTGATTCATAATCAAGATGCAAGTGAAATAAACATGAAACTACTTTAGATCTAATCTAAACAGGTTCATGTAATTGAAATAATTTTAACTTTAAATAATTTATTTGCACAAAAATTATTAACAAAGAGATTTTATTTTAGATTTAAACATATTTTAAATCTAATAAATCATAAATTTAATCTAGATCATATCTAATAAATTTATGATTAAAGATAGATCTACACAAACTAGGACAACCTTTGCACTGTAAGGGGTAAACCTTACAGCAGGACAACCTTGCAGTTTGTGATTGATCTAAAATTTTAATTTCAGATTTAATAATTAGATTATAAATTAGATCTAATCTAAAAATAATCTAAGCATGTATAAATAATCATGTAATAAAGAACCTAGGCTCTGGTACCAATTGTAGGAACCAGATCTAGGGTTTCAGGGTTAGATCTTGAAAAAGAGGGTTAGATCTTGAAACTTTTTCAAGATCATACAGCGGAAGACTAAAATAAATCAAAATTTATTTTCTAAGATCAGAAAATCTCTAGATCTAAGATTCTATTACATGATTATTACATGGTATTAAATCAAAAATTAAAATATATAAATATAGCATGAACTACATGTTGATCATATCAACATATTTCTATACTACATCTAATGTATGTATTAAACAATAGATCAGATCTATTACCTTGCAAGTTAGACGTTCTAACCTTGCTGATCTGGGCTTGAGGATGATGTTGCAAGCCGCACATGCGTCCGACCTCTAGGAGTCATCCACACGAGCCCACGAATCTCGATCAGAAGTCCTGCTTCAGGAAATCAGCACAGTATGCTAGTACTGCGCTGATCCTTCTTTGATGGTTGATCAGGTGCCTCCTTCTTCTTGATTTGGACTCTTCCAAAGATGGAAAGTAAAAGGATAAGTTTCAGATCTGAGACACTCTCAGAAAACTCAAGATGGAGGGAGGAAAGATATGAAAACAAAAACCCAAGAAGAAGACCCTCTTCTTCTTCACGTTTTTCTCTCTAGACACCCAAACTTGCATCTTTTATATCTCTACGACCCAAAGGTATTTCTCTCTGATTTTTGGATGGCACAAAGGTCTCTCAAATCTCTAATTTTTCCTAAAATTTCACAAAAAAAATCATCTTATATAGAGAGATATAATAGAGTCCTTGTCTAGGTCAAACACCTAGTCAAGGCTTATCCAAACATGGCAAGTTAAGGGACGCCCAACTCTTGAGCACCTCCTTCATATTTTCGTGCATGGATCACCAGAAAAGGGTGCAAAATATATATCCTAAAAGCCACAAAAATTCCAAAAAAAAATTGGATAAATTCGGTGCAAAATTGTAAGAGTTTTGGATTTCTAAAACTCTATCTCATAGAATTCGAAATCCAAACTTATTCCTTTTAGATTTGATCCAAACCACCTTCCATGTAAGAAAGAAAAGAGGAGACCTTTTATGAACGTGGGAGAGATCTGGGAGAGGGCTTTTGTCGCACAAAATAAGTGGAGATTGGCATTGAATAAGAGAGAGGGCGTGGAGAAGGATTATGTGGTGCAAGGTGGAATCCTAGTCTTACTAGGATTCTGTCTTATGACTTGTTTTAATTTGGTTTCCCAAACCAAATCAAATCAAAATTAGATCAACCCAATTAAAATAGGTCTTAACCCAATTAAGAACCTAATTTAATCAGATTAAATTAGATTTAATTTTCTAATCAAATTAAAAATTAGATTGACCCAAGTCCTAGTTGAACTAGGACTAGTTTTTCCGTGCACTTGGCTTATCCAATAAACCAATTGGACTTGATCCAATCAAGCCCAAAATAAATCTAATTAAATCATATTTAATTAGACTTAATCTCAATCCATTGACTTAATCAAATTAAGCCAATTAGCAATCGAATTGCTAATCGATCCTCCTGCAACACTTGCACTAGGTTAAATGTCAATCGTATTGATCATTTAACCCTAGAACGATTCTTAATCGTTGATCAACCATCTGATCGGATCATGAACTCTAATGTGTGTGACCTCATAGGTCCGAACCTAAGCCGGTAGCATAGGAACAAATTTGTATACCAATCGAAGTGACCATCTAGCAATGGTACCCGACGACCGGATAGGTCGAATGTGTAGAACAACATCCTTAGAACCCATGCGGATATAGTTTTTATATAATTCATCCCCTTGACCAAAATGATCATAGGACACCCCAGAGTTTAACTGTCTACTCTGATCAGGTTGTCCACATTGTATTTCAAAATATCAAATCCATCTGATGGATTACCCTGGCCAAGGTTTTGCTAAATTGAAATACAGCGACTCATTCTTCTCCAACTCTTGGAGTGGTCAATCTCATCTCAATCACACTCTGACTTCGCAAGTACTTGACTGTGCCCAGAAGCCTTCCGTCCCTGAATTAGAAATTCAGTTAGTCCAGTACCAAAGCACAGTGAGTTGCTTGCAAGTCACTGAGGTGATCTCAGGTCTAAGGGACACTTATACCTATATCCCATCAGAGATATTCTCGACAGTAGAATACTCTGGAGTTGGTCACGTTCAATGATGATGTACCCTTACATCTCACCTGTATGCCATACGAGTGTCTCCACACTCCTTGGTTAAGAGGACAACCAACTCATATGGCCTACAGCGACCTATGCTCGATAGAAGCTGTCGTCCTTATTAACAACCTATCATTTGGTCGTAAACAGTTTTAAGAACTAATCGATAAATCCTCTCTTTATCGAACTTAAATAGTCCTAAGGACTTCATCATAACAATGGAGGTCATTAGAAGATGAAAGCTTATGATGAAAATGCCAAATATATTTTATTTATTAACAAATCTATTACAATACTTGGTTGCTTAACCATCAACAGCTTAACGATTGGCTTTTTGGGACATATTTTCCAACATAGAGTTGGTCAAGGGAGTTTTGGGTTTGGATCACTTGACCCTGTGTTTATATATACATGTACTGTGTATAGGTTTGATCAAGCCAAGTAATAGAACTCTTTCTCCCAAGTCTCTCTCTCTCTTCTCCCTCTCTCTCCAGCTATTTTCCATGCCCCAAGAGCAAGAAACCCTAGGGTTTCTTGCCGCCAGGTCCATAAAAGGAAAGAGAAGCAAGGAGGCGCTAGCCCCTTCCCCCTTGCAGCCGTCGACTCTCTCTCTTCTCCCTCTCTTGCAGCCACCCAAGCATCAGGTCCAAGACTTGAAATCTCTTGAGAAGAGGTTGATACAAGTTCTTCTCAGATCTGGAGTTAATCTGAGGTCGTTTGAGGTGCGGGTGAGATCTCCATCAACAGATCTATTGGAAAGGCTGCAGCAAAACAGATCTGTAAAGTCTGTCTCCATCTACCTTCTTCCCTATCTAGAATGCCCCAATTTGAGATCTATGAATTGGAAGACCTCGATCCAGGTCTGATCTAGTTGGGTACTAGATCTTGGATTTTTTAGAGTGATTTCAGAGGCGTTCTTCATCTGGAACGAAAGGCTGACGAAGAAGATAGCAACCAGGCTGATTTTGTCAAGGGCCTTGGATCATATCCAGAAGTCTCCAGATCTGTTCGTTGCTGGTTCTGTTGCACCCAAATTCTGTGGGAGGAGCTGAGATCGTGCTCCAACACCTCTTGTATAGTACCTAAGTACCTTTTAGGAGGACGAAAAATCCTAGTCGATCTACGAGGTGGAAGAGGTTGTGTTAGGACTGGTTCTAATTGATTTGGTTCCTCAGGTTCCTTAGCTCGTTGCTCTTGGGAGAAATTCTTCTTGAGTTTAATTATTCTTCCGATGCCACTATCTTGAATAAACTATTTTTCAAGAAAAATAGTATGTCGATTCATAATCACATTGTGATCTTCCGGAATATAGAAATAGTATCCTAATGACTCTTTAGGATATCCTATGAACCGAGCTCTAAAAGACCTGAACTCTAACTTGTCCGCCTGCTATCTCTTGACATGAGCTGGACAATCCCAAATTTTGAGATGACTCAGACTTGGTTTCTTACCATGCCATATCTCATACGGTGTGGTAGGAACGGATTTAAAGGGAACCCTATTCAATACATATATTACTTTCATGAGACAATATCCCCAAAGAAACTCAGGGAGGTCTGTGAAGCTTATCATGAAACAGACCATATCTAATGGGGTCCAATTTCTCCGTTCTGAAACTTCGTTGAGTTGTGGCATTCCAGGTGGAGTCCATTGAGAGACTATGCCATTGTCCTTAAGATAGTCTAGGAACTCCCGACTAAGGTATTCACCTCTTCGATCTGATCGAAGAACCTTAATGGGCTTGCCGGTTTGTTTTTCTACCTCATGCCTGAATTCTTTGAACTTTTCAAAGGCTTCAGACTTGTGTTTCATTAGAAATAATATCCGTACCTAGACATATCATCGGTAAAGGTAATGAAGTAGACATAGTTGCCTCTAGCTGGCACATCAAATAGGCTGCACACATCCGTATGTACTAGGACAAGTAGGTCTGTGGCCCTTTCCCCATGTCCCACAAAAGAGAGCTTTGTCATTTTGCCTTGAAGGCATGATTCACAAACTGGATATGACTCGAAAGTCAATGGACTCAATAGTCCGAATTTCTCTAATTTGTTAACCCTGTCTTACGCTATATGACCTAGCCTTAGGTGCCACAGATACCTATCATTTAGACTATCTCTAGGCCTTTTAATTCCTATGGCATTCACTTTTTCTCGATATTAAATACAGATACATCAATATGTCGCTGATAGAGACCATTAATAAGAAAACCATTTGCAATTTTATTATTTTCATAAAATATGTTACAATGGTCCTTATGAAAGCTAATCACATAGCCTTATTGTGCTAAACATGAAACAGAAATCAAATTCTTGCTTGCTGCAGGCACATAATAACAGTCTCTAAGAACTAAATCTAATCCTAACGGTAATCGCAGAGGATAGGTTTCCACGGCCACAGTAGCAACTCTTGCTCTATTTTCGACGCGTAGGATCATATCCCCATCCCTCAGCCTCCTGCTCTCCTCAAGATCCTACGTAGAAGTGCACAAATGAGCACTAAAACCAAAGTCAAGTACCCAACTGGATGCAGAGAAAACTGTAAGATTAGATTCTATAATGAGCATACCTCCAGAAGGACCATCCTTCTTGTTCTTCAGGGTGGCCAGGTACTGAGAATAGTTCTATTTCCAATGGCCTTCTGAATTGCAGTGAAAATATTTTCTTTTTTCAGCAGCCTTCTTCTTTAATTCTATCTTCTTCCTTTTCCCATCCACCTTCTGCTTCTTCACAGACTTTTTTTCTTTCCAAAATACTTTCTCTTAGAAGAAGTCCACTCCATAGTAAGGACTGAGTCTTTTGAACTCTTCAAAGAAAGCTCAACCGTAACCAACATGTTCATTAACTCTGCCAAGGTACACTGCATCTTATGCATATGAAAGTTCATGATGAACTGACCATATGTATCGGACAAGGACTAAAGGATCACATCAATCTAAAAATTCTTATCTAAGATGATACCGAGCTTCTCAAGCTCTTCAAGATCTTTGAACATTGTCAAACAATGATCTTGGACTGACTGTCCATCACATATTTTAGCCTTAATAAGTCTTTGGCAGACTTGATACTTGGCTGTGCGACTTTGTTCACCAAACAACCCTTGTAGATGAGCCAATATTTGGCGGGTAGTCATAATATTCTCATGCTGGCACTGCAAGTCATCAGACATGACACCCAACATGTAGTACCTGGCTTTGTTATCTTCATCCATCCACTTTTTTAGAGACGCTCTCTGTTCAGCAGTCAGACATGCTAGTATGGCAGGTGGGTCCTGATCCAAGACATGAGTCAGTTTCTCAGAACTCAGAATAATTCTGTAGTTTCTCAACCAGTCCTTGAAATTAGGTTCAATCAATCTGTGGGTGTCTAGTATTTTAGTCAGGGGGTTGGATGCAAACATGTTTCCTATAAAGAGTCAAAAGTTTCTAGTTAGATTTTGTAATCAGACTTAATCAATTTGTTTAGGAGTTTCATTTTTAATCAAATTAGGCTCCTACTATTTTCTCAGATCCCTACACTCTCTAGGTAGAGATGTGAAAATCTCCATGATTAGTGATTTCTAGTGGGTGGTGCGGTCTCACCGACTGGCTTACCACCTCACCTAACAGTTATTGGTGATGGGTCAATCGATGAGTGGACAACTCTTGTCCAATGATTTTCTAATCATGGTGCACCCAAAACTTGGTCTCTAATTCATGAAGCTCACCGTGTCTGGAATATTGCTCCAATCCTTAGTTAAGTCAGACCCACCATTTGCACGAACTAGATTCCTGATTAAGTCCCTCACCGTATCCAAAATATTGAGTACAACCCATCCTCTAATCCGTAGCATCCAATGCCTAATGGACATGGTTGCATCTTCTTAGTGCAACTGAGCCACTGTAACCAGCCGAGAACAATCAACCCCAGGAAGGGCCCGCACATCCATAATGGTGGAAGATCTTAGACTTAATATTTTTTTAGGAAGATTTAATTTAGGTCTCATTAAATTTGACTTGACATAGTCATAACAATTATGACTAACCTAGTGGCATGGGTTAGTTCGAATTGTTAGTCACCTCAAATCAGAACTGGATCGACATATATGGCCAGGTAAGTGAGATCGGTGGAAGGGATATGCCATTAACTCGACAAGAATGCATTCGAGTCGAGTAGCTCCCAATTAAAAATCAGTCGATCACATCTGTCCAACTTACCTTAGACACCAAATTGTCGAACTAGAACCAATTGGGTTAGTCTACAATCCAGGCTCTAACCATTGAGCCAAATTAGGTCTTAACTTGATCGAGTCACATATGAATGTGATTCGACCTTGACTTAGACTTAATCCTATTAGGCTGGTCAATTATTAGCTTTCATGATCCCACATAACCAACTTTTGATTCAGTTTGATTAACCGCTAAACCTAATTGAGCTACCCAAGTCTGAACCTAATTTTATAAAAATGACTTAGATCTGAAATTCTCAATTTTAGACCTAATTTAATTTCATAAGCTTAATTTATTAATTAAGTCTTGGGTTCATAAACAAAATATGTAAAATAAATCTTAGGATTTCAGGATCTACGATTTTGCAGAAAAGTAAGTTTGATTTCTGATTAAGGATGAACGCGCAACACCCCTACACGCCATAAGAACACCCCATTGAATGGGAAGAGAGGGTCTTAAACCCTATTTTTTTCTTATGTCCGGACGGCCATGAGGAACACCTTAATCAGAAATATTGATTTAACTATAAAACTAGTTAGATCTAAGTTACATATCACATATATAATTTTAGATCTTACTTATACATGCTTTGCATACATCTCATGTATTAAAATCTGATCTAATTAGTATGCTTTCAGTTCTGATACATCACATGTAATATCTAAAAAATAAGATTTAAATTAAACTACTCAATATAAAATCTATTCTAGACAGTTACTAGAACAATTCTATAACTAGTCTAGGCATGCAGAAGATCAATCTTACGAATTAATTAAATTTTATTTTCTATTTTTTGATCTAATATAATATTTATAATATCAAAAAATTAGAGAATAAATTAGATCTAATTTATATTTTAATTATATTAAAATATAAAACTTCAAGACTATTCATAGTTTAAACTATTCCTAGTCTAGTCATGCATCTCATACATGTTAGATCTACTTAGATTTAATTTTAAATTTTTTGATTTTAGATCCAATCATATCTGATGTGATATCTAAAATCTATTAATATCAGATAAATAAAAATAAAAATTAGATCTAAATTAGATCTGAAATAGAGCCATCAACCTGCTCTGATACCAGTTGAAGAAAAAATTGGCTTTTTCCTTGTAGGATCTTCCAGATCTAATGAGATCTGGGGTGGAATATTTTAAAAAAAATTATCCTATGATATTTTAGATCTAAGATTTATTAGATCTAATTCTTATTATCTGATATTTAATCTAAAATTAAATCTAAAACTTGAGGATTAGAGGAATACCTCTAGGGTAACTAGATTACCCTGTAGATGATCGCAGCAACGCTCGAGGTTCTAAAATAGCCACACAGTCACTTGGCCTCTATTGGTATCTACTTGAGCAGGATCTGGATCATCTTCTTCTCACAAATCTTTTCTCCAAAAATTAGATCTGGATCTGATCTGGAAGATCTTCAAAAGAACTTCTGAAGCTGGAGCAGCAGCTTCTCGACAAATCCCTGTAGCCTTCTGATCAGGGAGCCACCACGCCTTGGACAAGCACCAGATGGATTCCCAACTTGTTGGACGTGAAGAGGGGAGGGAGAAGAGCAGAGGGGGTATAGAGAAGTGGAGGGGTTTCATGTTTTTACTGGGTATTTAGTAGATTTTCTAAACCTTAGGCACAGACAAGGTTTAAATAGACCCTACTGCACCATGCAGTGCCACATCATTTGACCCATCAAAAAATTTTAATTAATTCTGAAAAAATTCTAATTGGTACAGTGATATCATCTGATTATATCAGATAAGAACCCCACCAAATGCTCCTACTATTGGTGCCAACACTGGATAAATATAATGAGATTGGTGCCCAACAATTTGAGTCGATCAAGGCATAGAGTCCTCATCCTCATCTCATGGGACTCTATCCTTATCCACTTGGGGAACATGCCTAATCTGATCTTGGTGCCCACTTTGAGGCCTAATTTAGCAGTGGACACTCCATAAAAACTCTCCAATGACCTCTTGTCAAGTGGCCTTCAGTTCAAGATCCATAAGTCAATGTTTGATCGATGTCCTAAAACGAAAATGGCAGGTGACAGAAATTGACATGTGTTATCTTAAATTCATCTCATGAATTAAGATAAGACTTTTTTGAGCTGGACTAACTCCAGTCAGACTAAGAGAAACCTTCTCAAGGTTCTCTGGGTGAGTCAAATCACATTTGGCTCAGTCGAGATAGAAAATATTACACGAGGAGAAAGTTAGGCTCAATCGTGTGCTAGCAAGATTTTCTTGAACCTAATTGGATCTAATCCAAATCAATCAAACTGGGCTAGCTCAATTGATGACATCCAGACCCTAACTCTTATTTGTGTGATCCAGTTAGGTTCATTTTTGTATGGTAATGAGACATATCATGATCTCATTATCGACATCATCAAAATTCTTTTCAATGGATCAGAACTCATCTGATTCAGACAATTAGAATGATCGATTATCAAGATCATTTTAATTACTCCCAAAATCCACCAGTGATACCTAGCAGTATATGGTGGCAACCCATCAGAAATGAAGATGAACCTCTCGGTGTAGCTACCTGTGTGATTGAGTTCCTCTATGAGTCCCGACTGAATTAGGGTTGAGGTGAACTCATCAAACCCAACATCAGTCATATGAATCAATCGATCGATCCGAGTCTGATATGAAATCCCAATGGAAAATACTTTTTTATTATTTCACTCTGCCATAGCCATGGGCTTAAGGACTCAATCTTTCGATCATCATAGGACTACTCCTCTCATCTACTGAGGTTGATAGATCCCATCTTGGTGCAATTTGATTCCTACAATGAATATGCTACAGCCAACATATACCTCAGGGTTCTGAATGGCTAGAAGATTGAGTTATGGTGTAGTCAAACTATAACACACTCAAGGTAAACTGTTGATGCACCTCAGGTCAAAGAACTAGACACACAGCTGCAGCATTGAGCTAGTCATCGACGAGAAGGTAGACTTCCTTATGACTGCTCAAGGTGGTCACGCTCAGTACTCTCGTTCTCAATGAATACCTGTACTCTCGCTCGGTGTCTCCACATCGTAGACTCAAGACACATCTATCCTAAGGAAGCAATCATACACCAACCTTCTGGATCGATCACCATCCTCGTGATGATCCTATGGTCAGGAGCTGTTTATGAGTAAGTTATGTAAATTCATGTCTTAAATTTTCAACTCTTGAAAATATGAATTAACATTCCTACTAACTCAAAGGATGTATCACAGACATAATGTACACAATGTGATAGTAGAATAATCTTTTTATTCATTTATAGTCAAAATTATAAATTTGCCCTTACATTTGTACAGGAATGTGTCAGCCAATCTGGCATCTAGGGCACACATCTAACAGTTGGTCCACTTTAGGAGTAGGATGCGCATCAAGATAAAATCTATCGATCTAGATAGAAAGGAGTAATCCTATGAGATTTAAGAGGCTAGGTCTGAGAGTCTATGGCCACAGCAATGTGATTGATAGAAAAGAGATTACATAACGATCACAATTGGACTTGAGCTAATCGAATCTATCATAATTGATAGAAAACTATTTCTCCTCGTAGGATCTTCCAGATTTCATCAAATCTGGGGTGAAATAATTAAAAAAAAAATTATCCTACATATATTTCAGATCTAAGTCCCTAGATCTAATCTTCATATCTGATATTAAGTCTAAAATAAATCTAAAAGGGATGAGGAAACAAGTAATACTTCAAGGATAATCTGATTACTCTGTAGATGATCTCTACACAGTCCGAGGTTCTGATGTAGCCATGCAAGCGCCTAGCCTCTACCGGTATCCACTTGGGTAGGACCTGAAATGTCTTCTCCTCATGAATCTATACTCCAAAAATCAGATCCAAATCTGAATAGGAAGATCTTCAAAAATCTTCCTGAAGTTGGAGCAGCAGCATATCGAAGAATTCCTACAGCCTTCTGTTCCAGGCATCACCACGCCTTGGATCTTTGCCAGATGGATGTCCAACTCTTTGGACATGAAGAGGAGAGGAAGTAGAGTAGGGAGGATGTGGAGAAGATGGGAGGGGGTGGCAGCTATTGGGTTTTATACATAAAACAACTTCTACCTCGAAACCATAGGCATAGTAGGGTTTATATAGACCCTGTATGCTGTGCAGTGCCACATCATTCAACCAATCAAAAAATTCCAATAAATTCTGAAAAAATTTTGATTGATGGAGTGATGTCATCTCATCATATCAGATAAAAACCCCATCTTATCTCCAAAAGATGGCACCAACATTGGATAAGCACAAATAGAGGTGGCGCCCAAGAGTTTAAATTGATCAAGACTCTCCAATCCTTATCCACTTGGGGCGCCCATTTTAATCCAATTGGGCTCACACCATAATCTGATTATGGTGCCCAATTTGATGTGGTTTGGCTTGTGGATACTCCACAAAAATTATCCAATGAGTCCTCTTCAGTTTAAGACCCATATGTCAACTTTTGACAGATGTCCTAAAATGAAATTGGCAGGTGCTAGGAATTAGTAGGTGTTGTCTTAAATTCATCTCATGAATTAAGACAAGCCTTTTCTAAGCTGGACAAGCTTCATTTAGACTGAGAGAAATCTTCTCAAGATTTTTTGGATGAGTCAAATTACATTTGGCTCAATAGAGACAGAAAAGATTACACGAGAAGAAAGTTAGGCTCAATTGTGTGCAAGCACGATTTCCTTGAACCTAATTAGATCTTATCCAAATCAATTGGGTTAGCCCAATTGCTGACATCTAGACCCTAATCCTTATTTGTGTGACCCAGTTAGGTTCAATTCTATATGGTAATGAGATATGTCATGATCTCATCATCGACATCATCGAAACTCCTTTCGATGGACTAGAACTCTTTTGATTCAGACAATTAGAATGATCGATCATAAAATATCATTCTAATTGCTCTCAAAATCCATCAGTGATACCTAACAGTATGTGGTGGCAACCCATCAGAACTGAAGATGAACCTCTTGGTGTAGCTACCTGTGTGATTGAGTTCCTCTATCATGAGTTCTGACTGAATTAGGGTTAAGGTGAATTCGTCAAACCCAATATCAGTCATATGAGTTAATCGATCGATCTGAGTCCGATATGAAACCCCAATGAAAATTTTTTTTTTCATTATTTCACTCTGCCATGGCCATGGGCTTAAGAACTCGATCTTTCGATCATCATAGGAATACTCCTCTCATCTATCGAGGTTGATAGATCCCATCTTGGTGCGACCTAGTTCCTACAATGAATATGCTACAGCCAACATATACCTCAGGGTTCCGAATGACTAGGAGATCGAGTTATGGTATAGTCAAACTATAACACACTCAAGGTGAACTGTCGATGCACCTCAGGTCAAAGTACTAGACACACAACTACAGCATTGAGCTAGTCATCGACGAGAAGGTAGACTTCCTTATGACTGCTCGATATGGTCATGCTTAGTACTCTCGTTCTCAACGAATACCTGTACTCTCGCTCCGGTGTCTCCGCACCATAGACTCAAGACACATCATTCCTAAGGAAGAGATTGTACACCAACCTTTCAGATCGATCACCATCCTCGTGATGATCCTATGGTCAGGAGCTGTTTATGAGTTAGTTATGTAATTCATGTCTTAAATTTTCAACTCTTGAAAATATGAATTAACATTCCTACTACCTCAAAAGATGTATCACAGACATAATGTACACAATGTGATAGAAGAATAATCTTTTTATTCATTTATAGTCAAAATTATAAATTTGCCCTTAGATCTGTATAGGAATGTGTCAGTCGATCTGGCATCTAGGGCACTCATCTAACAAACTCCCACTTGACCTAATGCCAATTGGCTACATATCTAAGTCCCATCTTTTCAAGGTGGGCTTCGATCTTCTGCTGGCCTAATGACTTTGTCAGTGGGTCTGCCACATTGTCTGTGGAGTCGACTCTCTTGACCTCAACATAATCTTTTTTGAGATAATCACGGATCAAATAGAATCGCCGCTCGATGTGCTTGGACTTCTGGTAAGACTTTGGCTCCTTAGCTAGGGCTATGGCACCATTATTATCGCAGTAAGGAGGTATGGCATCTGATGACATCACTCCAAGCTTTGTGGTAAAATTTTTGTACCAGAATGCCTCCTTCGCAGCTTCTGATGCAGCAATGTACTCTGCCTCTATGGTGGAATCAGCAATCATCGTATGCTTAGAACTCTTCCAGCTAACTGCACCACCATTGCAAATGAACAGACTTTCAGATGTTGACTTTCGATCATCTATATCAGACATAAAGTCTGAGTCTGTATATCCCTAAATCTGAAGTTCTCCATTCCCAAAGACTAGAAATATATCCTTAGTCCTTCTCAAGTACTTAAGGATACATTTCACAGAAGTCCAATGCTCTTCATCTGGATTCGACTGATATCTGCTTGTGACACTCACAGCATGGGCTATATCAGGTCGTGTACATAGCATGGCATACATGAGGCTCCCTATTGCTGAAGCATAAGGGATCTTGCTCATGCGTTCAATCTCCTCAGATGTGCTAGGGCACATCTTCTTGGAGAGATGAATGCCATGTCTAAAAGGTAATAAACCTCTTTTGGAGTTTTTCATGCTAAACTTTTTTAGCACCTCCTCTATGTACATCTTCTGTGAAAGTCCAAATATCCTATTTGGTCTATCTCTATAGACCTTAGTACCCAGTATAAAGGATGCTTCTCCTAGACTTTCATAGAGAACTTCTTAGACAACCATACCTTGATTGAGGTCAACATGGGAATGTCATTCTCAATTAGGAGGATGTCATCTACGTACAATACGAAGAAGATAACTGTGCTCCCACTGACCTTTTTGAACACACATGGTTCCTTCTCATTCTTGATGAAACCAAACATTTTGATCACATCATTGAAATGAGTATTCCAACTCCGAGATGCTTGCTTAAGTCCATAAATGGACCTTTGCAGCTTGCAGATCTTGTGATCATCATCACTGGATGTGAAACCAAGCGACTGTTCCATATAGATATCTTCCTCAAGATGTCCATTTAAGAACGCCATTTTCACATCCATCTATCATATTTCATAATCGAAATAGGCTGCAACAACAAGTAATGTGCGGATGGATTTTAGCATGGCTACGGGTGAAAAGGTATCTTGATAGTCAATACCTTCGCGCTGACTATAACCTTTCGCTACGAGCCTAGACTTGAATGTCTCCACATTCCCATCTACACCTATCTTTCTCTTGAAGATCCATTTACATCCAATAGGTACAATACCTTCAGGTGGATCTACCAAGGTCTAGACTTGGTTTGAGTGCATCTAGTCAATTTCTGATCTCATTGCCTCTAACCATTTCTCGGAGTCGATGTCTAATATCGCCTCGTCATAGGTCTTGGGATCATTATCATGAACCTCATTTTTCGTGAGGAACATTTCTTCTACATCCTCTTGTATGATACCTAAGTACCTTTCAGGAGGATGAAAAATCCTAGTCGATCTACGAGGTGGAAGAGGTTGTGCTGGGACTAGTTCTAATTGATTGGGTTCCTCAGGTTCTTGAGCTCATTGCTCTTGGGAGACATTCTCCTTGAACTTAATTATTCTTCCGATGCCACCATCTTGAATAAACTATTTTTTAAGAAAAATAGCATTTCGACTCACAATCACATTGTGGTCTTCCGGAATATAGAAATAGTATCCTAATGACTCTTTAGGATATCCTATGAATCGAGCTCTAAAAGACCTGAACTCTAACTTGTCCGTCTGCTGTCTCTTGACATGAGCCAGACAACCCCAAATTCTGAGGTGATTCAGACTTGGCTTCTTACCATGTCATATCTCATATGGTGTCGTAGGAATGGTTTTAGAGAAAATCCTATTCAATACATAAATTACTGTCATAAGACAATGTCCCCAAAGAAATTCAGGGAGGTCTGTGAAGCTCATCATGGAACAGACCATATCTAATAGGGTCTGATTTCTCCATTCTGAAATCTCGTTAAGTTGAGACGTTCCAGGTGGAGTCCATTGAGAGGCTATGTCATTGTCCTTAAGATAGTCTACGAACTCCTGACTAAGGTATTCACCTCCTCGATCTGATCGAAGAACCTTAATGGGCTTTTCTGTTTGTTTTTCTACCTCATGTCTAAATTCTTTAAACCTTTGAAAGGCTTCAGACTTGTGTTTCATTAGAAATACATATCCGTACTGCAGAAACCAGATCTAGAGTTTCAGGGTTAGATCTTGAAACTTTTTCAAGATCATACAGCGGAAGACTAAAATAAATCAAAATTTATTTTTTAAAATCAAAAAATCTCTAGATCTAAGATCCTATTTCATGATTATTACATAGCATTAAATCAAAAATTTAAATATATAAATATAGCATGAACTACATGTTGATCACATCAACATGTTTCTATACTACATCTAATGTATGTATTAAACAATAGATCAGATCTATTACATTGCAAGTTAGATATTCTAACCTCATTGATCCGGGCTTAAGGATGATGTTGCAAGCCACACATGCGTCCGGCCTCTAGGAGTCATCCACATGAGCTCACGAATCTCGATCAGAAGTCCTGCTTCAGGAAATCAGCACAGTATGCTAGTACTGCGCTGATCCTTCTTTGATGGTTGATCAGGTGCCTCCTTCTTCTTGATTTGGACTCTTACAAAGATGAAAAGTAGAAGGAGGAGTTTCAGATCTGAGATACTCTCAGAAAACTCAAGATGGAGGAAGGAAAGATATGAAAACAAACAACCCTAGAAGAAGACCCTCTTCTTCTTCTCGTTTCTCTCTCTAGACACCCTAACTTGTGTCTTTTATATCTCCACGACCCAAAGGTCTTTCTCTCTGATTTATGGATGGACCAAAGGTATCTCAAATATCTATCTTCTTCAAAAATTTTATGAAGAAACTCATTTTATATAGAGAGATATGATAGAGTCCTTGTCTAGGTCAAATACCTAGTCAAGGCTTATCCAAACATGGCAAGTTAAGGGGCGCCTAACTCTTGAGCACCTCCTCCTTATTTTTGTGCATGGGTCACCAGAAAAGGGTGCACAATGTGTATCCTAAAATCTATGAAAATTTTAAAAAAAAATTTGGATAAATTCGGTGCAAAAATTGAAAGAGTTTTGGATTTCTAAAACTCTATCTCATAGAATTCGAAATCCAAACTTATTCCTCTTTGATTTGATCCAAACCACCTTCCATGTAAGAAAGAAAAGAGAAGACCTTTTATGAATGTGGGAGAGACCTGGGAGAGGGCTTTTGTCACACAAAATAAGAGGAGATTGGCATTGAATGAGAGAGAGGGCATGGGGAAGGCTTATGTGGTGCAAGGTGGAATCCTAGTCTTACTAGGATTCTATCTTATGACTTGTTTTAATTTGATTTCTCAAACCAAATCAAATCAAAATTAGATCAACCCAATTAAAATAGATTTTAACCCAATTAAGAACCTAATTTAATCAGATTAAATTAGATTTAAATCTAATTTAATTTTCTAATCAAATTAGAAATTAGATTGACCCAAGTCCTAGTTGAACTAGGACTAGTTTTTCCTTGCACTTGGCTTATCCAATAAACTAATTGGACTTGATCCAATCAAGCCCAAACCAAATCTAATTAAATTATATTTAATTACACTTAATCTCAGTCCATTGACTTAATCAAATTAAGCCAATTAGCAATCGAATTGCTAATCGATCCTCCTGCAACACTTGCACTGGGTTAAATGTCAATCGTATTAATCATTTAACCTTAGAACGATTCTTAATCGTTGATCAACCATCCGATCAGATCATGAACTCTAATGTGTATGACCTCATAGGTCCGAACCTAAGTCAGTAGCATAGGAATAAATTTTTGTACCAATCGAAGTGACCATCTAGCAATGGTACCCGACGATCGGATAGATCGAATGTGTAGAACAACATCCTTAGAACCCATGTGGATATAGTTTTCATATAATTCATCTCCTTGACCAAAATGATCATAGGACACCCCAGAGTTTAACTGTCAACTCTGATCAGGTTGTCCACATTGTATTTTAAAATATCAAATCCATCTGATAGATTATGCTGGTCAAAGTTTTGCTAAATTGAAATACAGCGACTCATTCTTCTCCAACTCTTGGAGTGGTCAATCCCATCTCGATCACACTCTAACTTCGCAAGTACTTGACTGTGCCCAGAAGCCTTCCATCCCTGAATTAGAAGTTCAGTTAGTCCAGTACCAAAGCACAGTGAGTTGCTTGCAAGTCACTGAGACGATCTCAAGTCTAAGAGACACTTATACCTATATCCCATCAGAGATATTTTCGACAGCAGAATACTCTGGAGTTGGTCACGTTCAATGATGATGTACCAGTACATCTCACCTGTATGCCATACCAGTGTCTCCACACTCTTTGGTTAAGAGGACAACCAACCCATATGGCCTACAGCGACCTATGCTCGATAGAAGCTATTGTCCTTATTAACAGCCTATCATTTGGTCGTGAACTATTTTAAGGACTAATTGATAAATCCTCTCTTTATCGAATCTAAATAGTCCTAAGGACTTCATCATAACAATGGAGTTCATTAGAAGATGAAAGCTTACGATGAAAATGCCAAATATATTTTATTTATTAACAAATCAATTACAATACTTGGTTGCTCAACCGTCAACAGCTTGACGATTGGCTTTTTGGAACACATTTCCCAACAACTCCCATTTGTCCTAAAGCTACTCGGCACAGTATCTAATACCCATCTTCGACTTGTGGTTGTCGAACTCCTTTATCGCCAGGGCTTTAGTGAAGGGGTCGGTCAGGTTCTCTTTTCTGTCGATCTTCTGAAGGTCGACGTCACCTCGATCCACTATCTCTCGGACCAGGTGGAAGCGGCGCAAGATGTGCTTTGTCCGCTGATGTGCTTTGGGTTTCTTCACCTGTGCTATGGCACCAGTGCTATTGCAGTAGAGCAGGACCAGACCATTGAGGGAGGGTGCTACTCCGAGCTCGTTGATGAATTTCCTCAGCCACACAGCTTCCTTCGCAACATCCGATGCTGCGATGTACTCCGCTTCACAAACAGAGTCTGCCACAGTATGTTGCTTGGAACTCTTCCAGCAGATGGCTCCACCATTCAAAGTAAAGATATAACCCGACATGCTCCTGCTGTCATCATAGTCAGATTGGAAGCTAGAGTCTGTGAACACCACAAGTTTTAGATCTGACTCGCCATAAACCAACCATTGGTCCTTAGTATTTCTCAAATACTTAAGGATGGCTTTAACCACTTTCCAGTGATTTTCTCCATGATCAGATTGGTATCTACTCACTGCTCCTAGTGAGTATGCCACATCTGATCTTGTACATGTCATGGCATACATGATAGATCCCACGGTTGAAGCATATGGGACTATACTCATACGCTCTCTCTCTTCAGGAGTTGTCGGACAATCCTTCTTAGAGAGAGAAATTCTTTGGCCTATCGGTAGATAGCCCTTCTTGAAATTCTCCATGCTGAACCTCTTCAGCACAGTGTCTATGTACATGGACTGGGATAACCCAAGTATCCTTTTAGATCTATCCCTATAGATCTTCATCCCTAGGATGTAGGATGCTTCACCCAAGTCCTTCATGGAGAACTGTGATGACAATCAAACTTTTATTCCCTATAGTGCGGGGATGTCATTCCCGATTAAGAGAATATCATCCACGTACAAGATAAAGAATACCACAACTAGACCATTTGCCCATTTATAGATGCAGGGCTCTTCTCCATTCTTAATGAAGCCATACGTTTTGATCACCTTATCAAAATGCATGTTCTAACTCCGAGAAGCTTGCTTCAGTCCATAAATGGATCTCTAAAGCTTGCACACCTTGGACTCATCTGTGGATGTAAACCCCTCAGGTTGTATCATATACACCTCTTCGGTCAGCTCTCCATTCAGGAAAGCTGTCTTTACATCCATCTGTCAGATCTCATAATCCAGATGGGCAGCTGTTGCAAGCATTATCCGAATGGATTTGAGTATTGCCATAGGCGAAAATATCTCGTCATAGTCAATACCATAACGTTGACGATACCCCTTGGCGACCAGATGGGCTTTATAGGTCTCCACCTTTCCGTCTGCGCCCCTCTTCCTTTTGAAGACCCATTTACACCCAATGGGTTTAACCCCTTCAGGTGGGTCAACCAATGTCCATACATCGTTGACCTTCATGGACTCCATTTTGGATTTCATAGCTTCAAGCCATTTCTCGAAATCAGATCTCTGTATTGCATCCATATAGGTGATCAGATCCTCATTATTTTCATCAAGTTCGATGGGATCACCGTCTCGGACCAAGAAACCGTAGTATCTGTCCAGCTGATGCGGTACTCTACCAGATCATCTTAATGGTGCAGGTACATTGGGCTCTGGATATGATCTGATCATATCAGACTCAGGTTCAGCTATTGGTGTCGGTCCTTCTACCTGTTGAACTTCATCAAGTTCAACCTTAGAGGCAACGGTTCCTTCACCAAGGAACTCCTTTTCTAAAAAGATTGTCTTAAAGCTGACGAACATCTTTTGTTCATCAGCATGGTAAAAAAAATATCCTTTTGTCTCTTTGGGGTACCCTATGAATGAGCATTTGTCAGACCTAGGTCCAAGTTTGTCTATGACTAATCATTTGACATAGGTCGGGCACCCCCAGACCCTAAGGTGTGAAAGTGCTGGCTTACGTCCCGTCCATATCTCATATGGAGTCTTAATTACAGACTTACTTGGAACCCTATTTAACAGATAACAGGCCGATTCGAGTGTATATCCCCAGAAGGATATCGGCAAGCTAGCAAAACCCATCATGGATCGGACCATGTCTAACAGAGTCTGATTCCTCCTTTCAGACACACCATTATGCTGTGGTGTTCCTGGAGAAGTCCATTGGGAGAGAATCCCATTCTCTCCTAGATATGTGAGAAACTCACTAGAAAGGTATTCTCCTCCTCGATCAGATTGAATAGTTTTAATACTCTTCCCAATTTGTTTTCTACTTCACTTTGGAATCATTTGAACATTTCAAATGAATCCGACTTATGTTTCATCAGATAGACATATCCATATCGGGATAGGTCATCCGTGAAAGTTATGAAGTAGAAATATCCACCTTTAGCACTGGTGCTCATGGGCCCGCATACATCAGTATGTATTAGGCCCAAGAGCTCAGTAGCTCTCTAACCTTTTCCAGTAAAAGGTGACTTGGTCATTTTACCAAGAAGATAGAACTCACAGGTTGGAAGTGATTCACAATCACTGACTTCGAGGATTTCCTCTTGAGTCAACCTGTTTATTCTGTTCTTGTTTATATGACCTAGCCTACAGTGCCATAAGCAGATATCTGACACACTATCTAATCTAGGGTGCTTGCCAATAGAATCGACTCTTATCGGGCTTGATCTTTCTGATCTGGCCCTGCACTGATGTTCCAGCCTGAACATGCTCCTTCTTCACTTTCTTCTTCTTGTTCTTCTTTCCTTTCTCAAAAGGTCGAGAACCAGAAGACGAACCTCCCACTAAGTTCACCGACTCCTTGTGAAGTTGGTGATCCTTCTCAAAGTTCTGAAGCAACCCCAGTAACCCGTGGTAGTTCTTTTCAGGTTTAGTCATTCTATAATGAGTGAGGAATGGGAGATAAGACTTGGGTAGCAAGTTTAGTATTGCATCTTTCTCAAGCTGCTCATGCAAGGGAAAGCCGAGCTTGCTCAATCGTTCCATCAGCTCGATCATGTACAATACATGATCAGTGACAGAGGCACCATCCCGTATTTTGGCGTTGAAGATGGCACAACTAGTCTTGTGCCTCTCCACATCATCGGGTGTGCCAAAGGCATCCTCCAACACTTGAAGCATGTCCTTTGGCTGAGCCGTCTTGAATCTACGACTGAACTCATCGCTCATGGTAGCCTGCATGATACAGCGCACCATGGTCCGATCACTGAGCCACTTCTGGTAAGTGTCTCTGACTGTTTCACGTGCATTGACAGCTGGCTCCTCAGGTGCAGGATCCATTATCACATATAGGATCCGTTCATGCTCCAGGACTATCTTCAACTTTTGGTACCAGCTACCGAAGTTGGGTCCCACCAACTTATCATTGTCCAACAATGATCGGAGCGATAGGGAAGTGGCTATATTTGCACAAAGGAGAACCATAACCTAATTAGTAATTGATTCATGAAACCTAAAGATTTGGACTTTAATCAAAAGGTTTCTCCCACTATTTTATTCGAATTGGTAGCCTCTACCTCCAATTCGAGGAATTACCCTAATTCCTTAGTGGATACTAGAATTCACTTAGACTGCACACAAGCCCAACTTTGGTTGGCCAACCCATGTACATCTAAGGGTAGGTTCATAACCAATTGTTTCTCTAAAAATTTGTAGTAATTTTAATTTTGCCCCAGAAACCTAATCAGTAGGCTTTGGCCTCCACTGTAAGGATCCAGTTAGATCCAACCATTAACATGATCATACTTGGTGTATCTAACCAATGAATGATTAAGCCCAACTTTGGTTGGCTCACCTGACCACCATTAGAGAGACACTTCCAAGTCGTCATATGATGAGTGATAATTTCATTAGTCAACAAGCACCAGGCCTTTGGGTTTGCAATGATTATTAAGTTAATAGACTTGTTGGGTATAAAATATCCTCGGCCGAAGTTCTTGGCGGGATTGACCCTCGCAAGTCTCTTTCGACTTTCGACTGCTGTTGGTGAACTCCCCTCGCTCCACCCAGACTTTTAAGGGAGCCGGGCCTCGTCCTCGACTCCAACGGCTGCGGACAGACTTCGTCCGGACACCTATGGGAGCTGGACTCCACCCACGACTTCAACCACAAGTAGACTTCATCTGGACTCCTACGGGAGCCAGGCTCCATCCTCAACTTCAATTGCTGGTAAGCCTTGTCCGGACTCCTACGGGAGCCAGACTTCGCCTTTGACTTTAATTGTAGGAAGACTCCACCCGGACTCTTAAGGGAGTCGGGCCTCGTCCTCAACTCCAATGGCTACGGACAGACTTCATCCGGACTCCTACGGGAGCCGGACTCCGCCCGTGACTTCAACTGCAAGTAGACTTCGCCCGGACTCCTACGGGAGCCGGGCTCCGTCCTCAACTTCAACTGCTGGTAAGCCTTGTCCGGACTCCTACGGGAGCTGGACTTTGCCTTTGACTTTAATTGCAGGAAGACTCCACCTAGACTCCTAAGGGAGCCGGGCCTCATCCTTGACTCCAACGGCTGTGGACAGACTTCGTCCGGACTCCTATGGGAGTCGGACTCCGCTCACAACTTCAACCGCAAGTAGACTTCGCCCGGACTCCTACGGGAGCCGGGCTCCGTCCTCAACTTCAACTGCTGGTAAGCCTTGTCCGGACTCCTACGGGAGCCGGACTTCGCCTTTGACTTTAATTGCAGGAAGACTCCACCCAGACTCCTAAGGGAGCCGGGCCTCATCCTTGACTCCAATGGCTGCGGACAGACTTCGTCCAGACTCCTACGGGAGCCGGACTCCACCCATGACTTCAACCGCAAGTAGACTTCGCCCGGACTCCTACGGGAGTCGGGCTCCGTCCTCAACTTCAACTGCTGGTAAGCCTTGTCCGGACTCCTACGGGAGTCGGACATCGCCTTTGACTTTAATTGCAGGAAGACTCCACCCAGACTCCTACGGGAGTCGGACCTCGTCCTCGACTCCAACGGCTGTGGACAAACTTCGTTCGAACTCCTACGTGAGTCAGACTCTGCCCACGACTTCAACCGTAAGTAGACTTCGCCCGGACTCCTATGGGAGCCAGGCTCCATCCTCAACTTCAACTACTAGTAAGCCTTGTCCGGACTCCTACGGGAGTCGGACTTCGCCTTTGACTTTAATTACAGGAAGACTCCACCTGGACTCCTACGGGAGCCGGCCTCATCCTCGACTCCAACGGCTGCGGACGGACTTCGTCCGGACTCCTACGAGAGCCGGACTCCGCCCGCGACTTCAACCGTAAGTAGACTTCGCCCGGACTCCTACGGGAGCCGGGCTCCATCCTCAACTTCAACTGCTGGTAAGCCTTGTCCGGACTCCTACGGGAGTCGGACTTCATCTTTGACTTTAATTGCAGGAAGACTCCACCCGGACTCCTACGGGAGTCGGGCCTCGTCCTCGACTCCAACGGCTGCAGACAGACTTCGTCCGAACTCCTACGGGAGTCGGACTCCACCCACAACTTCAACCGCAAGTAGACTTCGACCGGACTCCTATGGGAAGCGGGCTCCGTCCTCAACTTCAACTGCTGGTAAGCCTTGTCCGGACTCCTACAGGAGTCGGACTTCGCCTTTGACTTTAATTGCAGGAAGACTCCACCCAGACTCCTACGGGAGTCAGGCTCCGTCCTCGACCCCAACGGCAGCCAGACTCCGTCTTCTACTCCGACTGCGGGAAGACCTCGCCCAAACTCCTACGGGTACCGGACCTCGCTATCGACTCCTACCAAACTTTGACCGACAAGTCTGGACCCCTTGGCAGGCCACAGTAATGGATAACACTGCTCCACTCCCTGCGGCGGACCCTACGCAGCCCTATTACCCCCCGGCAGGCTGTATTAACGACCATGATTCTGCTCCACTCCCTGCGGTGGACCCTATGCAGCCCCATTACCCCCTGGCAGGCTATATTAACGGCCACGATTCTGCTCCACTCCCTACGGCGGACCCTGTGCGATTCCACCGCTTCCTGACGAGTCACGACGGTGGATGCCGCTCCACTCCCCGTAACTGATTCCACGTGGCGAGCCACGGTGATAGCCACGATCCCACTCCACTACCCTCCGCAATAAATTCCTCCTGACTCTGGACGGCCCACTACCAGATGGTTACAGGCGTCGCTATCAATTTGTTGCCCCCTCCGTCTATAAAAGTGGAACCCCAGATACGTTATTCTATAAGCTCTCATTTTTACCTAGAAACTCTGCTAAAATTTTTGTTCGAGCACTCCATTCTTGTTGGGGCAGAGAACTGACTTGAGCGTCGGAGGGTCTTGCCGGAGCAACCCCACCTCCGGTTTAGACTTCTTTTGCAGGTCCCAACGGCGATCGCGACTCCAGCTTCTCCGACGTAAGTGAATTTTTGCACCAACAGGATTGGCGCTAGAGGAAGGGGCTGCGAACCTTCGCACGGTACCCTTGTTCTTAAAGGAGCGCTCAATGGAGCCACCTCCGGTCATCTTCTCCGACACCCGCTCCTCCTTTCCCCCACTGGATCCTTGCCCGATGCCTTCTCGCGAAGCATCTGCACGGCCGCCCACGGCCTCCGCAGCCATATCTCGGGCCCCGGTCTCACCTCTGGTTTTTCGGGCCCTGCATCCTCCGGCTATGGTCGCCAGCATGGGGTGGTCGGACAATCGACCTCCGACGGATTTTGCCAACACCATCTCGGGAGGATCCCGACAGGAAGCAACCAACATACCGACTGTACCCCCCAAGCGGCAAAAGATTGAAGAGCCCATAACCTTTACTGAAGAAGATGCTCAGGGAGTCCAAATCCCTCATAATGATGCGGTCGTAGTTTCCATGAATATAGCAAATTACGACATCCATCGCATTCTTGTCAATAATGGAAGCTCAGCCGACATCTTGTTCTACGATGCCTTTTCAAGAATGTCCATCCTCGATGGCCATTTGAGACCGATTAGCTCCCCTCTGGTAGGGTTTACCGGCGATGCTGTTCTGACGGAAGGAATGATAACTTTGACTGTGGCCGCAGGTCGATATCCAAGGCAATCCAGAGCTCTGGTGAATTTTTTGGTGGTGAAGGCGCCGTCAGCCTACAATGCAATCCTCGGCCGACCTGGCCTCAATGCTCTCCGAGCCGTCGTATCAACCTACCATTTGAAGTTGAAATTCTCCACCAACCAGGGGATCGGAGAGGTCCGAGGAGACCAAGCCTTGGCCAGACACTGCTACAACATAGCCTTGCAAAGAAGCGACCAATCTGACCCCTGTCCTATCGATGGACTGGATGCTCGCGATGACCTCACCGAAGAGAGGGGTGCCCCAATTGAAGATCTGGTACCAATCCCTTTGAATGACGAGAACGCGGAGCATGTAGCGATGATCGGCTCCAACCTAGGGGAGGAGGTGCGGACGCGTCTCATTGATTTTCTATGAAGGATTGCGGACGTTTTCGCTTGGGTTCCAGCAGACATGCCAGGGATTGACACGAAAGTCATGGAGCATCGCCTGGCCGTCGATCCTAAGCATCGACCGATGAAAGAAAAAATTTGAGGTCATGCATCGAAGAGGCAGAAGGTGATAGCTGAGGAAGTGGACAAGCTCTTTAAAGCTGGATTCATTAAGGAAGTCAATTATCCTGATTGGATTTCCAACGTTGTCCTAGTCAAAAAAGCAAACGGCAAGTGGAGGATGTGCATAGACTTCAAAAAGCTGAATAAGGCCTGTCCAAAGGACAGCTACCCCCTTCCCAGAATCGATCAACTGGTGGACGCGACCTCGGGCCAAGAGCTCCTCACCTTCATGGATGCGTTCTCCGGCTATAATCAAATCAGAATGGCACCGAAAGATGAAGAAAAGACAGCTTTCATCACTAATTGTGGCCTTTACTGTTACAGGGTCATGCCTTTGGCCTCAAGAATGCGGGCGCAACCTACCAACGGTTGGTGAACAAAATCTTCAAGGAGCAGATCAGCCGTAACATGGAGGTCTACGTGGATGATATGCTCGTAAAAAGCAAATTTTTCAGAGATCACATCACCGACCTCGAGGAGACCTTCGACGCTCTCCGAAAATATAGAATGAAGCTGAACCCAACTAAATGCGCTTTCGGAGTAACCTCGGGAAAGTTCCTGGGCTTCATGGTGTCGAGGTGCTGGATCGAAGCCAATCCAGAGAAAATTCGCGCCATCCAGGAGATGGCCATCCCAAAATCGATAAAAGAGGTTCAGCACCTCATGGGAAGGATAGCGGCCCTGAATTGCTTCGTCGCGAGGTCGGCCGAACGGTGCTTACCCTTCTTTCAAACCCTCAAGCAGCCGAAGAACTTTTGTTGGACCTCTGAGTGTTAACAGGTGTTCGAAGAACTAAGGAACTACCTCGGCTCACTCTCGTTGTTGGCAAAGTCGGAGCCTGGGGAGGAGCTATTTTTATACCTGGCCGTCTCTCCCATGGCTCTCGCGGCCATCCTTGTCAAAGAAGAAGTGAAAGTCCAATGACCAATCTACTACGTCAGTCGCGCATTGAGGGATGCCGAGACCAGGTACACCAAATTAGAAAAACTGACTTACGCCTTGTTGATTGCAGCCCG
>NC_025995.2:49887748-49928412 GCF_000442705.2 Elaeis guineensis | reverse complement strand
AAGGCTCCAGCCCTACTTTCATGGGCACACCGTGACGCTGCTCACCGACCAACCGATCAAGGCGATTTTGCACCGGACGGATGCCTCTGAGAGGATGGCAAAGTGGGCGATCGAGCTCACAGAATTTGACATCAACTATCGACCCAGGCCAGCGGTGAAGGCCCAAATACTAACAGATTTCATAGTGAAGTGTACTATCCCAGAGGAGGCTGAACCTGAACAAAGCAAAATTGACGACCTGAAGTCTCGACCGAACTCTCCCAAAGAAGAAGCGGACCCCTCTGATCGCTTTTGGGCCCTCTATGTGGATGGGTCTTCCAACATGTCAGGCGCAGGTGCAGGCCTGATCTTGGTCAGTCCGGAGGGAATCATCACGGAGTACGCTCTGCATTTTGAGTTTCCCGCAACAAACAATGGAGCGGAGTACGAAGCTCTGATCATGGGGCTAAGGATCACCAAAGAGCTGGGAATAGATCAGCTCTAGGTCCACAGCGACTCTCAACTAGTAGTGGGAC
The DNA here is from genome assembly GCF_000442705.2 of Elaeis guineensis. Taxonomy (NCBI): domain Eukaryota; kingdom Viridiplantae; phylum Streptophyta; class Magnoliopsida; order Arecales; family Arecaceae; genus Elaeis; species Elaeis guineensis. The sequence continues at coordinate 49,927,897 of NC_025995.2, read as the reverse complement.
AAGTTAGTGAAAGTTACGAAGCACGGGAGGACAGTATGGCCAAATACCTTGAAAGGGTAAAGGAGCTCGTCCTCGCCTTTAGCATCTTCAACATCAGACAGATCCCAAGATTGGAAAATATCAGGGCTGACCTTCTCTCCAAGCTGGCAACGCTGGCTCCGGCCGAACTGCCCAAAGGCATTCTCTTTGAAGTTCTAAAGTGCCCGAGTACAGAAGAGTCGCGGTGCGTGATGAAAATTGACCACGAGTCTAGCTGGGTCGACCCACTGATAATCTATCTCAGAGATGGAGTTCTCTCCCAGGATGCGAAAGAAGCTCGGAAGCTCCGAAACCAAGCCTCCCAATACATCCTTTATGAGGGAAAATTGTACAAGAGATCATACTCCTTGCCCCTCTTAAAATATCTCCGGCCTTCGGAAGCTGACTACGTCCTGTAGGAAGTGCATGAAGGAATCTGCGAAAACCATTTGGGGGCTAGATCTTTATCCCACAAGTTGCTCCGCCAAGGATATTACTGGCCGACAATGCATCATGATTCGATTGAATATATCAGAAAGTGTGATCGATGCCAGAGATATGCTAACGTCCAGAGACAGCCCACCACCGAGCTCATACCTTTGAGTGCCCCATGGCCTTTTGTGCAATGGGGGATGGACATCCTTGGTCCCTTTCCCATGGCGTCTGGGCAGAGGAAGTTCTTCCTGGTAGCGATCAACTATTTCACCAAATGGGTTGAAGCCGAACCACTAGCAAAAATCACAGAAGCAAAAGTGCAAGATTTCATCTGGAAGTCGATCGTGTGTAGGTTTGGTTTGCCTAGAACCCTAATCACTGATAATGGACGGCAATTCGCGGGAGCAAAATTCATCAAATTCTGTGAAGATCTAAACATCTCCCACAACTTCACATCGGTAGCCCATCCTCAGGCGAACGGCAAGGCTGAGGTGACTTACAGAACCCTTTTGCAGGGGATTAAGACAAGGCTCGAAAAAGCGAAGGAAACTTGGGCGGACGAACTTTATCATGTGTTGTGGGCGTATCGAACTACCCAGAGGCTGCCCACAGGGGAGACCCCCTTTGCTTTGGCCTTCGGTATGGAGGCCGTCATCCCAATTGAGCTTAACTCCCGTCAGCGCGAGTCGTGGCATTCTATGAACATCAAAATTCATAAAGTCTTAAAGCCAACCTCGACCTGCTAGAAGAAAGACGGGAGATAGCTCAGGTTTGAATGGCAGCCTACAGACAGAAAGTCTCTCGATATTACAATGCCCGGGTCAAGAACAAAGTCTTTAGAGCAGGAGATCTAGTGCTTCGACGAGCCGCTGTCTCGCAACCTCAGGATCGAGGGAAACTCGCCCCAAACTGGGAAGGCCCGTATGAGGTCAAAGAAGTAGTCCGGCCCGAAACTTATTATCTTAAGGAGCTCAGAGGGGCCGACCTCCCACGACCATGGAGCTCGGACAACTTACGGATGTACTACCAATAACTTCATTTTAATTAAAAATTGTGTATCTGCATGTCTTTGGCAATATCCTACATCTACAGGACCATCCAAACAAATTGTATCAGAAGTGAGAGGGGAACCTCATCTCGACAAAATTGAAAGCCCGGTTCCCTTTAGACCAGATGGGGGGAGAGGCCCTGCAACGCCCATATACGCCCCCATAGCCCTGTTAGGGACAGGAGGAGAACCTCGCCCTAACTTGAGCAAAGTCGAAGGCCCGGTTCCCTTTAGACCGGATGGGGGGAGAGGCCCTGCAACGCCCATATGCACCCCCACAGCCTTGTTAGGGACTGAAGGAGAACCTCGCCCGAACTTGAGCAAAGTCGAAGGCCCGGTTCCCTTTAGATCGGATGGGGGGAGAGGCCCTGCAACGCCCAAATGCGCCCCCATAGTCCTGTTAGGGACAGGAGGAGAACCTCGTCCTAACTTGAGCAAAGTCGAAGGCCCGATTTTCTTTAGACCGAATGGGGGGAGAGGCCCTGCAACGCCCATATGCACCCCCACATCCCTATTAGGGATAGAAGGAGAACTTTGCCCTAACTCGAGCAAAGTCGAAGGCCCGGCTCTCTTTAGGCCGGGAGGTGGGAAGGGCCCAGCAACACCCATATGTACACCAACGGTCGTGTTAGAAACAAGAGGAGGACCTCATCCTAACCAGAGCTGAAACCTGTTACGACAAGAATGGGGGAAGAACCTCATCCCGGCATCAATTAAAAGTCGATCGTTCAAAGACCAGAAGAGAAAAAGGGGGGGACTTTCCCCAACGGCCCCCTTGCAATAAAATTTCGTCCGGACTCCTACGGGAGCCGGACTTTGTCCCAAACCTTGACTGCAGGTGGACTCCGTTCGGACTCTTACGAAAGTCGAACTCCGTTCTCAACCTCAACTACTGAAGGGCTCCGCCCGGACTCCTACGGGAGCCGAGCCCCACCCGCGACTTCACTTACAGGCTTCGTCCGGACTCCCACGGGAGCCGAACTTCGCCCCGACTTCGCTTACGGGAGCCAAACTCCCATAACCTCACCAAGAGCGGAGGAAAAATTCTAAGTGAAAAAGAAAAAGGAAGCCGATGGATCACGTCAGCGACAAATGGAAAACAAACAGCGTCCAAGATGCAGAGAACTCTGTCTCTGTAAGGATTGGGGCTCTCATCAAGAACCTCAGCTTTCAAGGAAGCTTTCAACACAAGCCCAAGGTAAGACAACTTCCTCAGGGTGACAGAAGCTCAGACCTCCGAGCTCGAGCCCTGATGGGGGCACCAAACCTGAATGGCCCCAGACGACCCTACGGCCACGGACGAAAAAGATGGGTCGATACGATAGCAATCGGGTACCTCCGAACGACACAAAGGTCGAAAAGAAGCTCGACAAACGACAATTCAACACATGAGTAAAGGAGGTAGTGGAAAATTACCTTCTCGTATGCATTATAGAGCCATTGAGGTTGAAGGAAAGGGATGACTAAAAGGCGAGCCGGCGTGGCAACCACCGGTAACCTAAGGACGACATCAAAAAAAAAAAAAAAAAAAAGAAGAGAGAAGGAAAAGAAAAGAAGAGAAAAGGAGAAAGGGAATACAACAACGACAATGGCAAAGGAAAGAAGTTCGACAGACAACAATTCAACGCAAAGTGCGGACGAGGTAATAAAATCTCCTTCTCATTTTTCAATCAACAAGATGTATGTTACAAGACCCAGAGGGCCAGAAAAGAATACACTATTACAAGGCTCGGATACACTACTTGGAAGAGATACACCGAAGGCCACTTCAGGCTGCAAACTTCTCTTCCTGGTTTTGTCCAACCGTATTTTTCAGTGCGTGTGATAAACATGCTCGGCTTTCTCCCGCTCCATCTCAGGAATCCCAACCCTAGGGGGAAAAGAATGGGATAGAGTTCAGGAGGCAGCAAAGGCAACGGCAGCAGCAATGATGACCTGTTTCAAGAAGAACCGAGGTTACCCCGAGGACAGCGATGGCGTCGGAGATATGGGCCATCACCGAATGCCCCATGACAACCATCGTCCTAGGCATTCCGACAAGGTCAGCATGCGCTACTTCCACCGTCTCCGCAATAAGTTTTACTGCCCCACCATCAGCACCGACAGCTTCTGGTCCCTCGGCTCTGACGACATCAAGGATCCCACCACGGCTTATGACGATGACTCTACCCTCTTGACCGACGTCGCCCCGATCAGCTACTCTGAAATTCTCAGGCGGAACACCTTCACCGGTTGTCCCCGTTATTAAACCCCTATTGTTGAAGGGATTCTCCCTCGAGCCCCCTTCAAAGCGACGGGAACCCACGGCGACACGACCGGAGAACTCGCAGACTACTATTCTCCTCCTTGCACCCTTCCAAGACCGTGGCATCTTCTTGAAATTGGCCTCCAGGGCGGAGGTCCTGGTGGGGGAACCCCTTAAAGAGAATCGGGGGACTGGAAATGGCGGGGAGCCGGTGGAGATGGCAAAAACCAGTGCAAAGGATGCTCAGAGTCGGAAGGGGCACTGATGGAGTGGTAGAGCGGCTAAGCTCTCTGGAAAAAGGAAGATGTCATCCCTCAGGCGAAGTGAAGCCCCCCGAGGAAGGGTGGGGGGTTTAAATAGGCAGCGGAGCCTAGCACAATTATGGTGGCGAGTGTCCCTAGGCCAACCGGTGCTCACCACGTGTCCCGCATGTCCCATTCACCGCTACCGAGGGTTGACTGTTCGCAAACTTTCATGGCACGATGCTTGGGATCACGTCCCGATGGGAGTTCCGAAAAGACTCTTCTGGTCGCCCTAATCGGAAAAAGGGCTCTGGCATAAGCGCATTAAATGCCAACATATCTGAGGACGGTTGCGCACGGGCGTCAGGGGGAGAACTTCGGCTACGATGACCTCTCTGTACTTCCTTCATTCAAAATTCAAACTCGAAAGTAGGGGGACTGGTGTTGGGTATAAAATACCCTCGGCTGAAGTTCTTGATGGGATTTACCCTCGCAAGTCTCTTCCGACTTTCAACTGCTGTTGGTGAACTCCCCTCGCTCCACCCAGACTCTTAAGGGAGCCGGGCCTCATCCTCGACTCCAACGGCTGCGGACAGACTTCGTCCGGACTCCTACGGGAGCCAGACTCCGTCCACGACTTCAACCGCAAGTAGACTTCGCCCGGACTCCTATGGGAGTCGGGCTCTGTCCTCAACTTCAACTGCTGGTAAGCCTTGTTCGGATTCCTACGGGAGCCGGACTTCACCTTTGACTTTAATTGCAAGAAGACTCCACCCAGACTCTTAAGGGAGCCGGGCCTCATCCTCGACTCCAACGGCTGCGGACAGACTACGTCCGGACTCCTATGGGAGTCGGACTCCGCCCACGACTTCAACCACAAGTAGACTTCGCCCGGACTCCTATGAGAGCCGGGCTCCATCCTCAACTTCAACTGCTGGTAAGCCTTGTCCGGACACCTACGGGAGCCGGACTTCGCCTTTGACTTTAATTGCAGGAAGACTCCACCTGGACTCCTAAGGGAGCCGGGCCTCATCCTCGACTCCAACGGCTGCAGACAGACTTCTTCCAGACTCCTATGGGAGTCGGACTCCGCCCACGACTTCAACCGCAAGTAGACTTCACCCGAACTCCTACGAGAGCCGGACTCCGTCCTCAACTTCAACTGCTGGTAAGCCTTGTCTGGACTCCTATGGGAGCCGAACTTCGCCTTTGACTTTAATTGCAGGAAGACTCCACCCGGACTCCTAAGGGAGCCGGGCCTCATCCTCGACTCCAACGGCTGCGGACAGACTTCGTCCGGACTCCTACGGGAGCTAGACTCCACCCACGACTTCAACGCAAGTAGACTTCGCCCGGACTCCTACGGGAGCCGGGCTCCATCCTCAACTTCAACTGCTGGTAAGCCTTGTCCGGACTCCTACGGGAGCCGGACTTTGCCTTTGACTTTAATTGCAGGAAGACTCCACCCGAACTCCTACGGGAGTCGGGCCTCGTCCTCGACTCCAACAGCTGTGGACAGACTTCATCCGGACTCCTACGGGAGCCGGACTCCACCCACGACTTCAACCGCAAGTAGACTTCGCCCGAACTCCTACGAAAGTCGGGCTCCATCCTCAAGTTCAACTGCTGGTAAGCCTTGTCCGGACTCCTACGGGAGCCGAACTTCACCTTTGACTTTAATTGCAGGAAGACTCCACCCGGACTCCTATGGGAGTCGGGCCTCGTCCTTGACTCCAACAGCTGCGGATGGATTTCGTCCGGACTCCTACGGGAGTCGGACTCCGCCCGCGACTTCAACCGCAAGTAGACTTCGCCCGGACTCCTACGGGAGCCGAGCTCCGTCCTTAACTTCAACTGCTGGTAAGCCTTGTCCAGACTCCTACAGGAGCCGAACTTCACCTTTGACTTTAATTGCAGGAAGACTCCACCCGGACTCCTACGGGAGCCGGGCCTCATCCTCGACTCCAACGGCTGCAGACAGACTTCGTCCGGACTACTACGGGAGCCGGACTCCACCCACGACTTCAACCGCAAGTAGACTTCGCCCGGACTCCTACGTGAGCCAGGCTCCATCCTCAACTTCAACTGCTAGTAAGCCTTGTCCGGACTCCTACGGGAGTCGGACTTCGCCTTTGACTTTAATTGCAGGAAGACTCCACCCGGACTCCTACGGGAGCCGGGCTCCGTCCTCGACCCCAACGGCAGCCAGACTCCGTCTTTCTACTCCGATTGTAGGAAGACCTCGCCCAAACTCCTATGGGTACCAGATCTCGCTACTGACTCCTACCAAACTTCGGCCGACCAGTCTGGATCCCCTGGCAGGCCACAGTAACAGACAACACTGCTCCACTCCCTGCGGCGGACCCTACGCAGCCCCATTACCCCCTGGCAGGCTGTATTAACGGCCACGATTCTGCTCCACTCCCTACGGTGGACACTACGCAGCCCCATTACCCCCTGGCAGGCTGTATTAACGGCCACGATTCTGCTCCACTCCCTGCGGCAGACCCTGTGTGATTCCACCGCTTCCTGACGAGTCACGACGGCGAACACCGCTCCACTCCCCGTAACTGATTCCACATGACGAGCCACGGTTATAGCCACGATCCCACTCCACTACCCTCCGCAATAAATTCCTCCTGACTTTAGGCAGCCCACTATCAGACGGTTACAGACGTCGCTATCAATTTGTTGCCCCCTCCGTCTATAAAAGGGGAACCCCAGATACGTTATTCTATAAGCTCTCGTTTTTACCTAGAAACTCTGCTAAAATTTTCGTTCGAGCACTCCATTCTTGTTGAGGCAGAGAACTGACTTGAGCATCGGAGGATCTTACTGGAGCAACCCCACCTCCGGTTTAGACTTCTTTTGTAGGTCCCAGCGGTGACCGCGACTCCAGCTTCTCTGGTGTAAGCGGATTTTTGCACCAACAGGACTCATTATCAAACACCTTAATGGGAGGCTATGACTCAGTTATCTCTATAACTTTATCATTTTAAGAACCTAATAATTTTAGAAGATTTAAATAATATAGAGGATGAGGTCAGATGAACCAGCTTATCATGATCCTCCCACTGGCTTCACCAAGTCAGCTTAAGGGAGACCATTAAAAGGGCTGGTCTAAGAGCACCTAAATCAGTCATACTGATTTACCTAGCTGACATGGGTCAGCTCGAATAGTCAAGTGATCCGATCAAAACATAATTTCACCAAGAGGCCAGATAAGTTCGATCAGTGGGAGGGTCTACCAAAGCTTGCCTTAGAGACCATTAGAAATGGCTAGGTAAGCAGGCTCTCAATTAAAAACCACCGATCTGGTTTACCTTAGACACCAACTGGTTTTATTAGTTTCGATTAGATCTACCTAACAATTCGTGCTAGACCGCTTAGCCAATAATCAAGTCCATTTGGTTCTCGTTAAAGACATGGACTTGACCAACTACAACTATTGTAATTGATCTAGAGAATCCTTGACCTAATCTAAGACAATAATTGATTAGATTTAGTCAATTCTCTAATTAAGTCCATCTTCAATCTAACCATAGGTCTAACCCAATTAATGGACCTAATTCTCACTAACCCATTAACCCAATGTGTTATGATTTGTGTCTTAGGATCTTCAATTCACAATCTTAGAACCTAATCAAACAACTTCTTAATTTTTAATTAAGTTTTGGACTAAGGGTTGGGTTTGGCTTTTCAAAAAATAAATTTCATATTTGTAAAATAATTTTACAATATGATTCTACCAACCATATTGCATGTTTGATTCATAATCAAGATACAAGTGAAATAAACATGAAACTACTTTAGATCTAATCTAAACAGGTTGATGTAATTGAAATAATTTCAACTTTAAATAATTTTTTTGCACAAAAATTATTAACAAAGAGATTTTATTTTAGATTTAAACATCTTTTAAATCTAATAAATCATAAGTTTAATCTAGATCATATCTAACAAATTTATGATTAAAGATAGATCTACACAAACTAGGACAACCTTTGCACTGTAAGGGGTAAACCTTACAGCAGGACAACCTTGCAGTTCGTGATTGATCTAAAATTTTAATTTTAGATTTAATAATCAGATTATAAATTAGATCTAATCTAAAAAATAATCTAAGCATATATAAATAATCAGGTAATAAAGAACCTAGGCTCTGATATCATTTGTAGGAACCAAATCTAGGGTTTCAGGGTTAGATCTTGAAACTTTTTCAAGATCATACAGCGGAAGACTAAAATAAATCAAAATTTATTTTTTAAAATTAGAAAATTTCTAGATCTAAGATCCTATTACATGATTATTACATAGCATTAAATCAAAAATTAAAATATATAAATATAGCATGAACTACATGTTGATCATATCAACATGTTTCTATACTACATCTAATGTATGTATTAAACAATAGATCAGATCTATTATCTTGCAAGTTAGACATTCTAACCTCATTGATCCGGGCTTAAGGATGATGTTGCAAGCTACACATGCATCCGGCCTCTAGGAGTCATCCATACGAGCCCACGAATCTCGATCAGAAGTCCTGCTTCAGGAAATCAGCACAGTATACTAGTACTGCACTGATCCTTCTTTGATGGTTGATCAGGTGCCTCCTTCTTCTTGATTTAGACTCTTCCAAATATGAAAAGTAGAAGGAGGAGTTTCAGATCTGAGATGCTCTCAGAAAACTCAAGATGGAGGGAGGAAAGATATGAAAACAAACAACCCTAGAAGAAGACCCTCTTCTTCTTCTCGTTTCTCTCTCTAGATACCCTAACTTGTGTCTTTTATATCTCCACGACCCAAAAGTCTTTCTCTCTGATTTTTATATGGCCCAAAGGTCTCTCAAATATCTATCTTCTTCAATAATTTCATAAAGAAACTCATCTTATATAGAGAGATATGATAGAATTCTTGTCTAGGTCAAATACCTAGTCAAGGCTTATCCAAACATGGCAAGTTAAGGGGCGCCTAACTCTTGAGCACCTCCTCCTTATTTTCATGCATGAATCACCAGCAAAGGGTGCGCAATGTGTACCATAAAAGTCATAAAAATTTCAAAAAAAATTTGGATAAATTCGGTGCAAAAATTGAAAGAGTTTTGGATTTCTAAAACTCTATCTCATAGAATTCGAAATCCAAACTTATTCCTCTTTGATTTGATCCAAACCACCTTCCATGTAAGAAAGAAGATAGGAGATCTTTTGTGAACGTGGGAGAGACCTGGGAGAGGGCTTTTGTCACACAAAATAAGAGGAGATTGGCGTTGAATGAGAGAGAGGGCGTGGGGAAGGCTTATGTGGTGCAAGGTGGAATCCTAGTCTTACTAGGATTCTATCTTATGACTTGTTTTAATTTGGTTTCTCAAACCAAATCAAACCAAAATTAGATCAACCTAATTAAAATAAGTCTTAACCTAATTAAGAACCTAATTTAATCAGATTAAATTAGATTTAAATCTGATTTAATTTTTTAATCAAATTAAAAATTAGATTGACCCAAGTCCTAGTTGAACTAGGACTAGTTTTTCCTTGCACTTGGCTTATCCAATAAACCAATTGGACTTGATCCAATCAAGCCCAAACCAAATTTAATTAAATATATTTAATTAGACTTAATCTCAGCCCATTTACTTAATCAAATTAAACCAATTAGCAATCGAATTGCTAATCGATCCTCCTACAACACTTGCATTGGGTTAAATGTCAATCGTATTGATCATTTAACCTTAGAATGATTCTTAATCGTTGATCAACCATCCGATTGGATCATCAACTCTAATGTGTGTGACCTCATAGGTTTGAACCTAAGTTGGTAGCATAGAAATAAATTTCTGTACCAATCGAAGTGACCATCTAGCAATGGTACCCGACGACCGGATAGGTCGAATGTGTAGAACAACATCCTTAGAACCCATGCGGATATAGTTTTCATATAATTCATCCTCTTGACCAAAATGATCATAGGACACCCCAGAGTTTAACTATCAACTCTGATCAGGTTGTCCACATTGTATTTTAAAATATCAAATCCATCTGATGGATTACCCTGATCAAAGTTTTGCTAAATTGAAATACAGCGACTCATTCTTCTCCAACTCTTGGAGTGGTCAATCCCATCTTGATCACACTCTGACTTCGCAAGTACTTGACTGCACCCAGAAGCCTTCCATTCTTGAATTAGAAATTCAGTTAGTCCAGTACCAAAGCACAGTGAGTTGCTTGCAAGTCACTGAGGCGATCTCAAGTCTAAAAGACACTTATACCTATATCCCATCAGAGATATTCTCGACAGCAGAATACTCTGGAGTTGGTCACGTTCAATGATGATGTACCAGTACATCTCACCTGTATGCCATACCAGTGTCTCCACACTCTTTGGTTAAGAGAACAACCAACCCATATGGCCTACAGTGACCTATGCTCGATAGAAGCTGTTGTCCTTATTAACAGCCTATCATTTGATCGTGAACTGTTTTAAGGACTAATCGATAAATCCTCTCTTTATCGAATCTAAATAGTCCTAAGGATTTCATCATAACAACGGAGTTCATTAGAAGATGAAAGCTTATGATGAAAATATCAAATATATTTTATTTATTAACAAATCAATTACAATACTTGGTTGCTCAACCGTCAACAGCTTGACGATTGGCTTTTTGGAACATATTTCCCAACACGTACCTAGACATATCATCGATAAAGATAATGAAGTAGACGTAGTTGCCTCTAGCCGGCACATCAAATGGGCCGCACATATCCGTATGTACTAGGGCAAGTAGGTCTGTGGCCCTTTCCCCACGTCCCACAAAAGGAAGCTTGGTCATTTTGCCTTGAAAGTTTGATTCACAAACTGGATATGACTCGAAAGTCAACGGACTCAATAGTCCGGATTTCTTCAATTTGTTAACCCTGTCTTTCGCTATATGACCTAGCCTTAGGTGCCACAAATACCTATTATTTAGACTATTTCTAGACCTTTTAATTCCTATGGCATTCATATTTTGCTCAATATTAAATACAGATACATCAATATGTAGCTGATAGAGACCGTTAATAAGAAAACCATCTGCAACTTTATTATTTTCATAAAATATATTATAATGGTCCTTATGAAAGCTAATCACATAGCCTTCTTGTGCTAAATATGAAACAAAAATCAAATTTCTGCTTGCTACAGGCACATAATAACAGTCTCTTAAAACTAAATCTAATCCTAACGGTAATCGTAGAGGATAGGTTTCCACGGCCACAACAGCAACTCTTGCTCCGTTCCCGACGCATAGGATCATCTCCCCATCCCTCAACCTCCTGCTCTCCTCAAGATCCTATATAGAAGTGCACAAATGAGCACTAGAACCAGAGTCAAGTACCCAACTGGATGCAGAAGAAATCGTAAGGTTAGATTCTATAACAAGCATACCTCCAGAAGGACCATCCTTCTTGTTCTTTAGGGTGGCCAGATACTGAGGACAGTTCCACTTCCTCTTCTTCCCATCCACCTTCTGCTTCTTCGCAGACCTCTTTTTTTTTCAAAAGACTTTCTCTTGGAAGAAGTTCACTCCATAATAAGAACTGAACCTTTTGAACCCTTCATAGAAAGCTCAGCCATAACTAGCATGTTCATTAACTCGGCCAAGGTACACTGCATCTTATGCATATGGAAGTTCATGATGAACTGACCATATGCATCAGACAAGGACTGAAAAATCACATCAGTCTGAAAACCTTTGTCTAAGATGACACCGAGCTTCTCAAGCTCCTCAAGATCCTTGATCATTGTCAAACAATGATCTTGGACTGACTGCCCATCACGTAATTTAGCCTTAAAAAGTCTTTGACAGACTTGATACTTGACTGTGCGACTTTGTTCACCAAACAACTCTTGCAGGTGAGCCAAAATTTGGTGGGTAGTCAAAATATTCTCATGTTAGCGCTGCAAGTCATCAGACATTGCACCCAACATATAGTACCTTGCTTTGTTATCATCATCCGTCCATTTTTTCAGAGATGCTCTCTGTTCAACAGTCGGACGTGCTGGCATGACGGTGGATCCTGGTCCAAGACATGAGTCAATATTTCAAAATTCAGAATAATTCTATAGTTTCTCAACCAGTCCTTGAAATTGGGTCCAGTCAGTTTATGGGTGTCTAGAATTTTGGTCAGGGGGTTTGAGGCAGACATATTTTCTGTAGAAAGTCAAAAGTTTCTAGTTAGATTTTGTAATCAGACTTAACCAATTTATTTAGGAGTTTTATTTTTAAATAAATTAGGCTCCCATTATTTTCTCAAATCCCTACACTCCCTTGGTAGAGATGTGAAAATCTCTGTGATCAGTGATTTCTAGTGGGTGGTGCGGTCTCACCGACTGGCTCATCACCTCACCTAACAGTTATTGGTGATGGATCAACCGATGAGTGGATAACTTTTGTCCAATGATTCTCTAATCATGGTGCACCCAAAACTTGATCTCTAATTCATGAAGCTCACTGTGTCTGGAATATTGCTCCAATCCTTAGTTATGTCAGACCCACCATTTGCACGAACTAGATTTTTGATTAGGTCCCTCATCGTATCCAAAATATTGAGCCCAACCCATCCTCTAATTCGTAGCATCCAATGCCTAATGGACATGGTTGTATCTTTTTGGTGCAACTGAGCTATTGTAACCAGCCGAGAACAATCAACCCCGGGAAGGGCCCGCACATCCACAATGGTGGAAGACCTAGACTTAATATTTTCTTAGGGAGATTTGATTTAGGTCTCATTAAACTTGACTTGACATAGTCATAACAATTATGACTAATCTAGTGGCATGGGTTAGCTTGAATTGTTAGCCATCTCTAATCAGAACTGAGTCGACACATATGGCTAGGTAAGTGAGACCGGTGGGAGGGATATGCCATGAACTTGATAAGAACACATTCGAGTCGAGTAGCTCTCAATTAAAAATCAATCGATCGAATCTGCCCAACTTACATTAGACATCAAATTATCGAACCAGAACTAATTGGATTAGCCTACAATCCAGGCTCTAACCTTTGAGCCAAATTAGGTCTTAACTTGATCGAGTCTCATCTAAATATGATTCGACCTTGATCCAGACTTAATCTTATTAGGCTGGTCAATTATTAACTTTCATGATCTCACCTAACCAACTCTTGATTCAGTTTGATCAACCGCTAGACCTAATTGAGCTATCCAAGCCAGAACCCAATTTTATAAAAATGTCTTCGATCTAAAATTCTTAATTTTAGACCTAACTTAATTTTATAAGCTTAATTTATTAATTAAGTTTGGATTCATAAACAAAACATGTAAAATAAATCTTAGGGTTTCAGGATCTAGAGTTTTGCAGAAAAGTATGTTTTGATTTCTGATTAAGGATGAACGCGCAGCACCCCTACATGTCATATGAACACCCCCTTGAATGGGAAGAGAGGGTCTTAAAATTTTACTTCGTTCTTATGACTAGACGGCCATGAGAAATATCTTAATCAGAAATATTAATTTAACTACAAAATTAGTTAGATCTAAATTTACATATCTCATATACAATTTAAGATCTAACTAATACATGCTTTGCATATATCTCATGTATCAAAAATTGATCTAATTAACATGCTTTCAGATCTGATACATCATATGTAATATCTAAAAAATAGAATTTAAATTGAACTATTCAAAATAAAAAACTATTCTAGAGAAGTTACTAGAACAATTCTATAACTAGTCTAGGCATGCAACAGATCAATTTTATGAAATAATTAAAATTTTATTTTTTATTTTTGATCTGATTATAATATTTATAACATCAAAAAAATAAAGAATAAATTTATCTAATTCATATTTTAATCACATTAAAACATAAACTTAAGACTATTCATGGATTCAACTAATCCTAGTCTAGTCATGCATCTCATACATATTAGATTTTCTTAGATTTAATTTTAAATATTTTAATTTCAGATATTATCATATCTAATATGACATCTGAAATCTTTAATATCAGATAAATAAAAATTAAAATTAAATCTAAATTAGATCTGAAATAGAGCCAACAACCTGGCTCTGATACCAGTTGAAGGAGGAAAACCGCTTTTCCTCGTAGGATCTTCCAGATTTCATTAAATCTGGGATGGAATAATTTAAAAAAAAAAATTATCCTATATATATTTCAGATCTAAGTCTCTAGATCTAATCTTCATATCTAATATTAAGTCTAAAATAAATCTAAAAGGGATGAGGAAACAAGTAATACCTCAAGGATAATCTGATTACCCTGTAGATGATCTCTGCACAATCTGAGGTTCTTATGTAGCCACACAAGCGCTTAGTCTCTACTAGTATCCACTCAGATAGGACCTAAAACATCTTCTCCTCATGAATCTATGCTCCAAAAATTAGATCTAAATCTGATTAGGAAGATCTTCAAAAGTCTTCCTGAAGTTGGAGCAGCAGCCTGTCGAAGAATTCCTACAGCCTTCTGTTCCAGGCATCACCATGCCTTGGATCTTTGCCAGATGGACATCCAACTCTTTGGACATGAAGAGGGGAGGAAGGAGAGCAGGGAGAATATAGAGAAGAGGGGAGGGGGCAGCAGCTATTGAGTTTTATGTATAAAACAACTTCTACCTCGAAACCCTAGGTGCAGCAGGGTTTATATAGACCCTGTATGCTACGCAGTGCCACATCATTCAACCAATCAAAAAATTCCAATAAATTTTGAAAAAATTTTTATTGATGGAGTGATATCATCTGATCATATCAGATAAGAACTCCACCTTATCTCCAAAAGATGGCACCAATGTTGGATAAGCACAAATAGAGGTGGTGCCCAAGAGTTTAAATTGATCAAGACTCTCCAATCCTTATCCACTTGGGGTGCCCACTTTAATCCAATTGGGCTCACACCATAATCTGATTATGGTGCCCAATTTGATGTGTCTTGGCTTGTGGACACTCCACAAAAATCCTCTAATGAGTCCTCTTCAGTTTAAGACCCATATGTCAATTTTTGACAGATGTCTTAAAATGAAATTGACAGGTGCTAGGAATTCGCAGGTGTTGTCTTAAATTCATCTCATGAATTAAGAAAAGCCTTTTCTGAGTTGGACAAGCTTTATTTAGACTGAGAGAAACCTTTTCAAGGTTCTCTGGATGAGTCAAATCATATTTGGCTCAGTAGAGAAAGAAAAGATTACACAAGGAGAAAGTTAGGCTCGATCGTGTGCTAGCACGATTTTCTTGAATCTAATTGGATCTTATCCAAATCAATTGGGTTAGCCCAATTGATGACATCCAAACCCTAATCCTTATTTGTGTGACCCAGTTAGGTTCAATTCTGTATGGTAATGAGATATGTCATGATCTCATCATCGACATCATCAAAACTCCTTTCGATGGACCAGAACTCTTCTAATTCAGACAATTAGAATGATCGATCATCAAATATCATTCTAATTGCTCTCAAAATCTACTAGTGACACCTAGCAGTATGTGGTGATAACCCATCAGAACTGAAGACGAACCTCTCGGTGTAGCTACCTGTGTGATTGAGTTCCTCTATCATGAGTCCTGACTGAATTAGGGTTAAGGTGAACTCATCAAATCTAACATCAGTCATATGAGTTAATCGATCGATCCGAGTCTGATGTGAAACCCCAATGAAAAATTTTTTTTCCATTATTTCACTCTGCCATGGCCATGGGCTTAAGGACTCGATCTTTTGATCATCATAGGACTACTCCTCTCATCTACTGAGGTTGATAGATCCCATCTTGGTGCGACCTAGTTCCTACAATGAATATGCTACAGCTAACATACACCTCAGGATTTCGAATGGCTAGGAGACCGAGTTATGGTGTAGTCAAACTATAACACACTCAAGGTGAACTGTCGATGCACCTCAGGTCAAAGAACTAGACACACAACTGCAGCATCGAGCTAGTCATCGACGAGAAAGTAGACTTCCTTATGACTGCTCGATATGATCATGCTCAGTACTCTCATTCTCAACAAATATCTGTACTCTCACTCCGATGTCTCCACACCGTAGACTCAAGACACATCTACCCTAAGAAAGTGATCGTACACCAACCTTCCGGATCGATCACCATCCTCGTGATGATCCTATGGTCAGGAGCTGTTTATGAGTTAGTTATGTAAATTCATGTCTTAAATTTTTAACTCTTAAAAATATGAATTAACATTCCTACTAACTCAAAAGATGTATCACAGACACAATGTACACAATGTGATAGAAGAATAACCCTTTTATTCATTTATAATCAAAATTATAAATTTGCCTTTAGATCTGTATAGGAATGTGTCAGTCGATCTGGCATCTAAGGCACACATCTAACATTGACGATTTATCTATAACCTATCATCTAATCGGGACTCATGATAGAAGAACTGAATCACACGTGAACTACACCTCGAGGTTCTTTTTTGGTTCAACTGGGTTACCACTACATACTGTTAGGTGTCACTGATGGATTGTGAGAGCTTACTAGGGTTGCTCAGGATCGACAATCCTTGGTGAATTAAAGTAGAATTATTTCAACGTATTGAAAAGAGTTTCAAGGATACTATGATAGAGATCATTGTATATCTCACTACTAGATAGAATTGAACCTATGGGGTCATACAACAAAAGGATTAGATCTAGAATAAGTAATTAGGCTTATGAAGTCTTAATTACGTTTAGAGAAACCCTATTGGGTTCAAGATAACCTTGCTAGCACATGGTTGGATCTAATTTTTCTTTATGTTTGAATTTTTTATTTAATAAGATTAATTCAAATTTAAATACCTACTAATAACCTAAATGAATTAGATTCATTGGGCTTCAATTGTTGGGTGCCTAGGATTTTGGATCAAATAAATTAAGGGTTTAAGCCCTTAATTAATTTTCTTAATAATTTTGATTGGGCGCCACTTGATTTGATCAAGTTTGGCATGCCCACCCTTTAGAGGGCGTATGGGACTAGCATGGGGCATCCCATGGGTGCCATATGGCATGTGTTTTTGTAGGTGCAAAGACTCCAATAGTTGGTGCCTAAAGGATCTCCTAAAGGGAGTCAAATAACTAAAGGAATAAGAATTTCTAATACAAATAGGAGTTGTATTAAGTAGTTATTTGATTTTGAATAGGATTCAAACCTTTTGCTTATTTAAAAGAGTCTTCCCTAAGGCCTCTAAGTAATTCAATCAGCAGCCCCATGCCTCCCTTGAAGAGCCCACACCCCCTCTTTCTCTTCTCCCTCTCTTCTCCCTTGGAGATCCAACACCCAAGCGTGGGCGTCCTCCATCTTCAATGACCAAAGGTATTTGGGCGGGAAAGAAAAGTAAAGAAAAAGAGAAGAAGAAGATCAAGAAAAAGATCAAAGAGTTGATCGCGATCCAGGCTACATTCAGATTCGCAGGCTGATTTTTCTTTAAAAAAAAAATCAATATCAAAGAGAGTTGCTCTAGGCTGATCCTAAGTGGATATCCATAGAGGTCGGGCACTTGCACAACTAAAAGAGAGCCTATTTTCTTATAGATCTAGATTTGAAGAAAAAATTTATAAAACAGGTATGTAATTCGATCACATATTCAATTTCAGTATATGTTCAATTTCAGCATATGAAGTAGATCTTAGTGCTTTATGTTTTATGCATGCATGATGTAGATTAAAAGGTATTTTAATCTTCTATTCCACTGTGATGTTTAGAAAAAAAAATTTTTGAAACATACAAGCATGCCCTGGCATTGAAATTCCAACAGTGGTATCAGAGCCACGGATTTCATATGAATAAAATTGATACACATATTTTGAAAAATATTTTAAATTCTACTTTTTTCCTAATACATGAGATATATAGATGAATATTTTAAATCTAAAATTTATTTTAAATTTAATTTTAGAATATACAGTTGATATGTGAAAGCATGCATAGATCTGAATTTTATTCTAGAATGGTTTCTAGTTCATAATCATGTGATATATAGATGCATGTGTAAATCTGAAATTTAATTTGACTTGATTCATGATTCATATATGAGATATATGAATGCATATTTAGTGAAAGAATAGTACCCTACAAGCCAATCGTATGGAGATGTGATGGGATATTTTTTTATTATCTTCCTACTCATTAGCATGACTTTGGTTATTTTATTTATATGAGGTATTATATTTTATCATTTGCATGTGTAAATCTGAAATTTAATTTGACTTGATTCATGATTCATATATGAGATATATGAATGCATATTTAATGAAAGAATAGTATCCTACAAGTCAATCGTATGGAGATGTGATGGGATATTTCTTTATTATCTTTCTACTCATTAGCATGACATTGGTTATTTTATTTATATGAGTATTATATTTTATCATTTGCTGCATCATATTTTTATGATTATGATAAACCCCATAGATTAGGGCAATAATTTTAGGACCATGATGAGATCATGCCAGTGAGACCTAATATCTTGATAGCCCCAATCTAAAATATTCTCAATCATTGGATCATCGAGTCAGAGATCGATGACTCTGGTAAGACTGGTACATCCTATGTATGCTCGATGGAGAGGGTGGTTGATCTCACAACCACTTATGTGGTGACACTAATACAAAGATGTAGGTACTCATTAGAAAATGAGTTCACTGAACAGACCCACAGGAAGAATATCTGATAGAGCCTTACAGCATGTCGATAGATGATTCTTTAGTGGGAGTGGTGCATGTGATCCTTTGACCTGAGATCACCATGGTACCTTGTGTGCATGGATCCTTACTTTAGTTTATTCTTTAGCATACCACTTTAAGATATGTGTGGGATATTCTGGATATGAAAAAGTATGCATGGAGATTGTGAGTGGTCAATAAGAAATCGATCACTCCTTATAAGAGGAGAGAACATCTTATGTAATCTAATAGGATGGTGACTCTGAAAGTCTCTGACCAGAGTCGAGATAAATAGTAGAAATAGTTTTTACTAGTTTATTAATTGAGTCATCATCATCAGATCGAGATATATTTGGTTAGGTATTTATGTTTGACATATTTTCATACCCATGGTCTTTTCGAGATGTTATGTAATTGAAGGATTGAATTGCACGGTAACTCACCATGGAAGGATAATTTTGATATTTTTATCAAATTTTAAATCTTCTAGATAGTAACAACACATTGCTAGACATCAATCTTGACTTGTGGACTCCACAAAATTAAAAGAGTTTTAATTCAAAAGTCAATTAGGAAGAGTCCTAGTTGATTGAGACACTCGAGTTGACCTAATCCAATCAGATTAGGATTACGTTGAGAGTTTGGGTCCACTGCTAGCTAGATTTGGAACCCAATGGATCACACACAATAAAAATTTAGTCTTGATCCAATCTATTTGAATTTATTATAAATTCAAAGGGTCAATTAAATTGCTAGCATATGAATTAACTCAAGTTTCCAATTGAGTTCAGTGCAAAGGTGTTTGTGCTAACCTAGTCTTGTTGCCTTGACCTAATGTGATTGAGTTTGAACCATCTAATTAATTAGTTGGTTTTATCTGGTTTTATGAAAGTGTTCCACATGGAACCAGCCTCCTCCATGTCAAAACCATGCTAGAAATATTTTGGGCACCCCATTTATTTGGCATTATGAAGGAAGAGTCCTACTTAATTACTTATCTTAATTTTCTTTCTTAATAACGTATCTTAATTTTCTTTCCATGATTCCATGCATCCTTTGTTTTGTGTGCCATCAGATGGTGCCTAGGGACATGTGGGATTGGAAGATATGGAGGAGTCCTTCTCTTGGATGTAACTCCATGCCATAAATTAAATGGGGCATTGAATTTATGTGATGTGAAATGGAGAGTCCATTTCACATTGGACTCTTATTTTTTTCCATTTATTTCTACATATTTTTTAATCCATCGTGTCATCAGATGACCCTTGGAATTATCGGTGTAGAAGAGAAGGAAGAGTCCTTCTCTGGCAAGGAAACCACATGCCAAAAATAATATGGACGCCCCCTTTTGTGCATTGAATTTTTGGTAGAGTCCATAATGGAATGGACTCTTGGTTTCACACCTTTTCTCCTTATCCCATGCACCAAGAGTTGGTGTATTTATTTTTTCTAGGTAGAGGAAGAGTCCGTCTTCTGGTTAACCTCTTTAGTTTTCATGTAAACTCTTTAGATTACATGGAAAAATTAATTTATGCGTGTAATAGTTAAGGGACGCCAAGAGTTGGCATCCCATGGAGTCGCCCCATGTTTTCTATTTAAAGGGGGTGCTACTTCTTGCTTTGGGGTGCCATTTTTTAGCTGAGGATGGGCATGGAAATGAGAGGAAATAATGAAAAAAATTTGGAAAAAAGACAAGGAAAAAGAGGGAGAGAAAATGGAAAGGAAGGGAGAAGGAAATTGGAAAGCATGTGATGCTTGTCCAAAAATCTGGTTGTTCAAATGTTGAACATCTAATTTATTTTTGTGTGGTATGATACTTTAGAAAAAGATTTTTGAAGTGGTACTAGTAGAGGTCATGAAGGTATACAAGTGTTGGTGCAACCTGTTCTTGCAAAGGACAATCGGCAGCGTACTTACGAAGAAGGCTGCAGCACCATATCGAGTTGGGAAGGACCTTGATCAATCTTGTGTGGATCACCGTTGGAGGCTTCTACTTTGGAGTCTCATGGAGATATCAAAATCATCAGTTCATAGTCTACATGGTAGTATATGACTTTTGGTATTCTCCTCATATGCATGTTTTTGTGATTTGATTGTAATCGTCAAGAGGTTCCTAAGGTTTTGAGTTATGGTGGTTGAGTTTAATTGTTAAACTTTATTTTTATTTATTGAATGCATGTTAAAATTTTTAAAATCTATATTTCACTGCGTTAACGAAACCCAACAATAGTATTAGAGCCATCCTTGATAGATTCAGTCAAATTTCATGTTATTCTTATAATATGGATTTGGTCCAGTTCAGACTATGTCAAAACCAGTTTTTCTGATTGATGTTTAGTTGATATTTTTGATATATTTTTTAATGATAAAATATTATCGATCCATGATCGATTCTTGGATATAAAATTTCATGGTCTATAAACTTTTGTGACAAGTTTAATTTAGATCCTATGATCTATTTTTTGATGGAATTGAAATCCAGTGCATGCGATGCATGGGGGTCTTGGAATACTACATATGGATGTACATTGTCAAGACTTAAGATTGTTGTATTTGATGCATTTACTTGAGATCAAGGGCCGACCACCATGTTATTGGGCACTCACCATTGTGGGTCGACCATCTTGGTTGTTTTCCAAGGCATGCGTGGGGCCAAAAAATTTGGTCATGAAAAGGATGCATCAGATATCAATTAGGATATTTGTACCGATAGATTGGTTTAACTATAATTTATTGTTCTAATATGATTAGAGTTTAATGATTATAGATTAAATAAAAATCATGGTTCTAATTTGATTAGAAGCCATATTTAATTTTGGTTAATTAAATTTGTCATTTACCTAATTTGATTAGGGTTTGAGTTATGGGTGACTGAATTTGAGTTAACCTAATTGAATTAATTTTAATCTAAGAATTGGTTAACTCAACTTAAACAAATGAAAATGATTAACTTAAAATTAAACTTTGAATCAAGTGTTGAACCCGAATCAAAAATCCTAGATGGGTCCTATACCCATAATATTGGAAATTGTGTCCTAAAACCAATCGTATGATGATTGAGTTCATCCTTGTATATGAATTATTGATTATTGAATAATAGTATTCTGATATTTTTTATCACAAAGTGACATCTTCCTTAAACTCTTGTACTGTGATGAAATCCCTAAAACTATGCTAATATACGATAAAGAGAGGATTTATCGTATAGTTCTTAAACAAGTTCATGACCAAATGATACGTAGTTACGGGATGATGATATTTATCGAGTGAAGGTCGTTGTGTGCCATATAGGTTGGTTGTCCTCTTAACCAAAGAGTATGGTGACACTGGTTTGGCATACAGGTGAGATGTAAGGGTACATTATCGCTGAATAAGTGACTCACCTGCTGAGCGTTCTGCTGTCAAGAGCTGCTCGCGAAATACATGGGTATAAATATCCTTCAGATCTGAGATCACCATAGTGACTTGCAAGCAACTCACTATACTTTGGTGCCGAGCTATTTAAATTTTTAATGCAGTGATGGAAGGCTACTGGATACAGTCAAATACTTGCGAAGTCCATATGTGGATCAAGATGGGATTGATCCCTCCGGATTATTGGAGTTGATGTATTGCTGTATCTTAATTTAGTAAAACCTTGGCCAAAGTAATCCATGAGATGGATTTGAAAGGTTGAAATACAATGTGGATGAAGCAATCTCGGTTGACAGTTAACTTGAGACCATCCTAGAGCATTCAGGGTCAAAAGGATGAATTATACAGTGACCATGAGTATGGGTTTTGAAATATTCTTTTGTAATAATTCGACCTATCTAGATGTTGGAAACTATTGCTAGATGGTATCTCAATTAGTGCAGGAATTGGTTCCTGTGCTACCAGCTTAGTGTTTGAACCTATAGAGTCACGCACACAAGTCAGACAAAGAAGGAAGGAATTGACCTATGTTTATGTGTCCCATCTAGAAGTACTTGACTTGATTGAACATATAAGCTAACTTGATTAAAAATTGAGTTATGGGTCCAATGGGATTGAAGAGTTGACTATGTCTAGCTAGCAGTACACATGAGGTTCAGGTTCAATCTCGGGGATGAACAATTTCTATCTATAATCTATGAAATATATGAAAGATTAGATTTAAGTACTAATTAATTTCAGATTAGATCTGAATTAATTAAACTTAAATAGGTCCAAAATCTAAGTTAGACTGGATACAAAGGTCCTAAAGAGTTTAAGATTGATAGTCTTTCGAAATTATTTCAAATCGGCATCGAATCAGATTCGAATTGGCATCGAATCAGATTGGAATCAGATCTCTTTTGGATGAGATATGAGTATTCCTCCTTGCACTGGAAATATTTACTCATGAAGTATGTCCAAAAATTGGTTTGATGCTTATTTGGGGCATCCCAAGTGGGTGTGGAAGTGGGTGCAAAGTGAATGTCATAAGTGATGGTAATTATATCTCATATAGGAGTCCTTCTTTCATGAGTATTGGACCAATTCAAATTAGGTTTGAATAAATAGTCCTCTCATTGGGTCATGAGAATCATCTATAAATAGAGAGGGACTCTACCTATGGATGAAAAAAGAGAAAGAAGAGAATAGAATAGCAAATAAATCAAATTGAGAGAAGAGAAAAAGAGAGAGAGACAGGCGTGTGAAGAGAGAGGTCCTTCATCTTCTACATCTCTCCCTTTATTGCCGCCTCCTCTCCTTGGACATGGATCCTTCTTGAGCATCTTACCAGTTGGTGTGAGGTGTTACGTCATCATATCTCATTTCTCAATTTATTGTGTATGCGAAGTCAATTGGATTGGAGTTCATCTTGCTTTCCTACAACGTCTGACGTGCAAGCGAAATACAGGGTCTGCATATCCAGGTCTCCATGAAGGTTTATATCAGATAATTTGAGATTTGATCTCTGGTTCTCCTATGATTCAGATAAGGATTTGATCCTTAAACAAGTAGAATGTTAGAAAAAAATTTTAGATGTAACCTGGGCATTCTGGAGGGAAACTATTTCCTTCCCTTCAACTGGTGTCAGAACAGGCTTGAAATATATGCATATAAAATAGAATTTTTTATGATTATTTATATGAGATATAATTAAATTTTTTTGTGTAACATTAAATCTCATTTCAATCTGTTTATATAAAATTTCTAATCTAATTTTGATTGGATTAGAGGTACATAATCAATGGTTAATTGAGGTTGTTATAAATCTGTTATAACAGAATTCTACTATTACTAAATTTTTTATAAAAAATAATATGAATTAAAAATTTATTTTAAATTTACTTTAATAAAATTTTAATTTTATTATTTTTTTTATGAAGAGAGGATTATTTCGATGGATATTTAGATCTGAATCCTATCATAATTCAGCACTGCACGAAAATAGAGTTTATCAAAAATTAATTCCTTATGCATTCATATTTGTATCTAATTATTTTTTTATTTGATATTAAATCTAAAATTAGTATTTTATAATCAGTATAAGATAAGTTTTAGATTTGATATGATGTATATGATACATCAAATCTAATTGGATTAAATGAAGAACATAATTGATGAGATTAAGGATATGTTCAAGACATAAAATAGTTTTGTCAATAATTACATGTTGATGTAATTATATATAAAATTAGATTTCAGATCTTAGTAGCCTAGTACTCAGAGTGATGAGATCATCAGACCATCCGGTCATAAGAGATTGAAGAGATTAATCTTTTTTTTGCCTATTCGATGGGTTCTCTTATGACGTGTAGGGGTGTCGTTGTGATCCAGTTTCATAAAGAAAAAAGTAAATAGATTTTTATGTATTATTTTGATCATAAATATATTTAGATTGGATCTAAAATAATTTATGATTCATTATAATAGGATAAAATTTAGATATAAAATTATTTTAGATCTGAATTATATGTTAAATATGATGTAATTGGTATTGATCTAAAAGTTGTCATGATATATGAGATATATGAATGAAGTTTAAATGATATCTATGTATGTTTAATTGTTAAACATATTATAAAAATTTATTTTTATATATTGAAATATATGGTATGCTTCACTTGAAACCTTTGTAGAATAGTTTTACAAATCAAAATACATGTTTCACATACTTAATTTTGAATTAAGTTTGATTGATCTAGAATTAATAATTGAAGATCATTAGGACATCACATAATATGATGAGCAAAGGGTTAGCATGAATCAGGTCCTTTAATGGGTTAGACCTAGGGTTAGGAACATATATGGATCAAGTAGAGAAATTAATTAAATCTAATCAAGTGTTGAATTAGATTAGACTAGTATTTCTCTAAATCAATCTCAATAATTGAAGTTTGATCAAGTCCATGTGTTTGACCCTAATATATGGACCATGATCATGGCTTTGTGGTTGAGCCCAAATCTTTTGGTGTGCCAAATTGAAACTAATTAACCAGTTGGTGTCTAAGATAAGTTTGACAGATTCGATCAAGTAATTTTTAATTGAGAGCTATTCACCTAGATGCATCTATGGTGAGTTAAGGACAGATCCCTCCTGCTGATCCCACTTACCTGGCCAACATGGTAGATTATGTTTTGATTAGGTCACTAGTCGATTTATGTAGACCCATGCCATTAAGGTGAATCAGTATGACTGATTTAGGTGTCTTTAGACCAGTTTGTGTTTAATCCTTTACATGACTTGATAAATTCAGTGGAAGGATTTGTAACTTGCAGGTCGACTTCTTCTCTAATTCTTAGGTCAATGAAATCAAATTTTTTAAATTATTAGGTCCATAAAATGATAAAGTTATGAGATAACTTGGTCATTGCCTCCCATTAAGGTATGTGATAATAAGTCTAATATTTCAAATAGGTATTGGAGGCACCACACGCCTGGTGTCTATTACGTATTGGAATTATCATTCATCATATGACCATCATGATGTACCTTTATATCAACGCTCAAGTTGGCTGAGCCACACTCGAATTTGGACATCTGTTTGTTGGATGCACTTGATGTGTCATGTTAATGGTTGGACCTAACTAGGATTTCCAGTGGAGGTGCCACATGCCTGCTGAAAGGATGTCTGGGATAAAATCCAATGCTAGAAGTTGTTTGAAGAAATAATTGATTATGAATCTACCCATGGATGCATTAGGATTGACCGAGCCACACTCGGGCCCGAATGCAGTCCATGTGGATTCTAGTATCCGCTAAGGAATTAATATAATTCCTCGAGTTGGAGGTAGAGGCTACCAATTCATAAAAAATAATGGGAGGACCTTTAGACTAAAGTCCATATCTTCAGGATTAAATAAATTATTCATATACTAACAAGCTAATATTTTCTCCTTTCAGTTATGGCCAACACACTATCCATCCATTCGCTGTTGGATAGCAACAAGCTCACCGGATCCAACTTCGATAGCTGGTATCGAAAGTTGAAGATCGTGTTGGAGCATGAGAAAATTTTGTATATCCTTACGGATCAGACACCTGAAGAACCTACAGCCAATGCTCCTTGTGCTGCGAGAGACACTTACATGAAGTGGCTCAATGATCGCATGACTGTGCGTTGCATGATGAGGGCAGCTCTGAATGATGAACTTAGTCATAAGTTCGAGGATGCATAGCCTAAGGAGATAATTCAAATATTGAATGAGTCCTTCAGTACCTCTGAGGATGCGAAGAGACATAAAACCTCCTGCGTTGTGTTCAAAGCCCCTATGCGAGAGGGAGCTTCAGTCATCGATCATGTATTATATATGATTGAGTAGATTGAATGCCTTAGCAAACTTGACTTTCTGTTGCATGAACAGTTAGGCAAGGATGTTATCCTCAATTCGCTATCGAAATCCTACCTACCCTTTCTCAGTCATTATAGAATGACGAAGCCTACGGTAAACTACCATGGTTTGCTAGGGTTATTGCAGACTTTTGAGAAGGATCACAAGCTCCAAAAGAAGCCAATGAATTTAGTGGGAGGTTCATCTGCAGGGCGTAGCTCCTCTAGGAGAGGAAAAAAGAAAAAGGTGCAAAAATTTTGTGCCGTCGATCTTAAGCAGAGCAAACCATCAAAAGTTGATAAGAGCCAGGCAGAGTGCTTCTTCTGTAAGAAGCTGGATCATTGGAAAAGAAATTATCCCGCTTATATAGCCACCCTTGACCCAAACAGGCCTAAAAATAAGAGAAAGAGGCAAGTGGTTGCTTTACAAGGTATGTATATGATAACACCTTATAATTTCTCTGTTTGTGATACTGCTATCTGGGTATTGGACACCGAAAGTCCTATTAATATATGCAATTTATTGCAGAGACTACAGGTAAGTAAAAAATTTTGAGAGGGCGAGCGGTTCCTTAACGTTGGAGATGGAAGCTTTGTTTCAGTTCTGACCTTGGAAACTTTGCAGCTTGTCTTCGAGTCTAGTAGTGTCACGTTAGATGATTGTCATTATTGTCCCTCCTTTATGATGAATGTCATCTCTATAGGTCTTTTGGCCAAACTTGGTTACAAATTTATAATAAAAGATGATTTTTGTGATATCATTATGAATGATACTATAATTATGCGTGGATAATTAAAACATGGCATATACATAATATCATGGCCTGTTGTGTAATGTACACACCTAGTAAATGCTCCAAAATAGATAATGTCAGCGAATCCTACCTTTGGCATTGTAAGCTTGGTCATGTGAACAAGAATAGGATTGACAGGTTGATCAAAGAATATGTCCTTGAGATAGATGATTGTGAATCATTGCCTACCTGTGAATCTTGTCTACTTGATAAGATGACTAAGTCACCTTTTAAAGAAAAAGGTAAAAGAGTCAGTGATGTCCTAGGTCTAATACATACTGATGTATGTGGGCCTATGAACATAAGTGCTAGAGAAAGATACTACTACTTCATTACATTTACAGATGATCTATCAAGGTATGGGTATGTCTATTTTATGAAGCATAAGTCAGAATCATTTGAAATGTTTAAACGATTCCGTGCTGAAGTAGAGAAATAAACTGGAAAGAGTATTAAGATCCTTCAGTCAGACCGAGAAGGTGAATACCTCACCAGTGAGTTTCTGACATATCTGGAAGAGAATGGGATTCTCTCACAATGGACCCCTCCTGGAACACCACAACATAATGGTGTATCTGAGAGGAAGAATCAAACCTTGTTAGACATGGTCCGATCTATGACGGGCTTTTTTTAGTCTGTCAATATCCTTTTAGGGATATGCTCTAGAGGCTGCTTGCTATATTTTGAATAAGGTACCCAGCAAATCTATCGATAAAACATCATATGAGATATGGATTGGGCGTAAGCCAGTACTCTCACATCTTAGGGTCTGGGGGTGTCCAACTTATGTCAAGCGTTTAAAGACAGAAAAGCTTGAACCGAAGTCTGATAGATGCTTGTTCGTAAGGTACCCAATGAAAACTAAAGGGTACTACTTTTACCTCACTGCAAAATAAAAGGTGTTTGTTAGCAGTCGGACAGTCTTTTTGAAAAAGGAGTTCCTTGATGAAGGAGCTAATGCCTATAAAATTGAACTTGATGAAGTTAATAAGGTGGAAGGATGGCTGTAGGGTTTCAGAGTGGGCATGCACAGTAGAAACATAATAGATTTCAAAATTTTAATAAAGAAATCTTAAATATTAAACCCTTAAACCAGTATCTCCTTGATGATTAACAATCATATATAACATAAATTCAAGATTAAATTTAAGTTATAGAAGAATACCTGCAGCACTTAATCCAAATTTCGGCAGAACCTCCACCAGGCGCCCAAGTGTTCGCCCTCCAACGGTGATCCACACAAGGCTATGATCAGGACACTAACTCTTTGAGATGATTCCTCCTCCAAAATTCTCACTTTGAGAATTTTTTTGAACACCAGGACCTCAAGACGCTCTTCCTCTTCTCCTAGCCTTCCTATCCCTACCTTTCTTCTCTCCTTGTCTTCCTTAATTCTCTTCCTAGACTCTTGTCCTAAAATCAGACTTGTCCTTTCTATTTTTGGACTTATCCTAACAAGAGAAGGAAGAGACTAATTGGACAATAGGGAGAGGATGTTAGAAAGAAAGGAGGAATTGGAAATCTGAATGAATCCAATCCCCTAGCGCACCCCCCTTTAAATACTTAGCGATGGGTTGCCTTCAGGAATTTTTCGTGCCCCTTCCACGCGCCATCTCGCATCCATCAGAAAATCTCACACCTTCTAATGAATTCTCATATCTATCTAGAAGTTTTTGACACATGGCAATCATCAGGAAAAAATCCAAGAGATACTTCATGCAGAAGGACTCTTCGGAACATTTTTCTCGATGATTCTCTGATGAGTCACACAGCTTCACATGGCATAATTTTTTTCCATCACCCATCAATATAATTTTATCCATCCAATAGCCAAAAATTAAGGTTCTAATATGAGAATGTTGTAAAAAAAAATTTAGATTAAAAAGTAGTGTGACAAATGGTTTAGAGTCCTTCACAAGTTGGACTTTTGGTCAGGCGCATGGATCAGGCTGACAAGATTTCCAACTTCAACAAATTTCCATGATTAAACCAGAAAGAATTTTAACTTCAAAAAATATTTTTGATGCTCAAAATAAAGTTATGAATCATTCAAAAATTTATTTCATCATGGAACATAGGATAAGCTCAAGGATGAGGCATCCCATCTCATGGGATACAAAAACTGTTTCTGCACACAAAAACTACACCCACGCACAAGAAAAATTCTTGACTTGTGGAGAATTGGTTTCCTGGCTCCAAAATTTTTGGTACATGCAGAAAAGGGCTGAACCAACTCAAATCCAAAATTTATTTAAATTAATTTAGCTTTGATTAACCCAATCTGGAATCAATTTTAAACCCGATTCGAAATAAGGAGCTAGTTTTTTGCAACATGTGCTAGCATGTCAATTTTGCAAACATGATCTAATCCAATTAGACTCCTGATCAATACCCTTTATATGTGACCCATTGGGTTCCACATCTATCTAGCAATAGGTCTGAGTTCAAGTCAATTTGATTTGATAAGAATTTAATCTAACCGATCTAGATCCAATTGAGCTAACCCGATTTCAGCAATTAGAACTCTTTCTAATTGGTGATTGAATTAAACTCTTTAATTCGATCAAACCCATAAGATAAGATTAACGTCTAGCAACGTATCATATCTACCTAGAAGATATAAAATTTTTAATAAAAATATCAAAAATAACCTTCAGTGGAAAGTTATTGTGCAATTTGATCCTGCGATCTCCCTGCACCCCGAATATGACTCTGGATATGGAATGATGTCAAATCCAATATCATACTCATATTTCTCTCAATCTTATATGATGATTCAATTAATAAAATATTAAAAACTATTTCTAATTTTTATTTTACTTTGATCAAAGACTTCTTGAATTATCAATCGATCAGAACAAGTAGGATGGATTTTCTTTTACCAGGAGTGATCGATTCCATGTTGACCTACTCACAACCTTCATACACATTCTACCATATCTAGAACACCCCGTACATGACTAAGTTATGAATGAGTATGAACCAAAAAATATGGATTCATGTATACAAGGTTCTATGGTAGTCTCAGGTCAAAGGATTTCATGCACAACTCTCACTATAAGAAAACATCTCTTGATAGGTAAGTAAATTCCATAAGATGTTTCTTAAGTCGGATCAATTCAGTGAACTCATTCTCTAATGAGCACTCACTTTCTTGTATTAGTGTCTCACACAAGTGGCATATGAGATCTGCCACCCTCTCCATCGAGCATACATAGAAAGTTCTAATCTATCCGGATCATTGATCTCCTACTTAATGCTCCTATGAATAGGAATATTCTAAATAAGGATTTTTAGGATTTTAGGTCTCATAGGTATGATCTCATCATAACCCTAAACCCATTTTCCTAATTTATGGAGTTCAACATAATCATTACTAAAGTAAGATGCAACATATGATGAAAATGCCTTTTATTATTTAAAGAGTCAATACATAAGTCTGAAAGATTCAAGGAAAACCCATCAAAATATAAATTTCGATTGGCTTGTAGGGCATATTCCTTTCAATCTCCCACTTGCACTAAAGCCAATCACCCTTATATTTTATCCCCATACAATCGAGATGGCGATCGAACTACTGCTGTGGTAGAGCCTTAGTGAATGGGTCTGCTATGTTATTCTTTGTTTCTACTAGTTCAATGACAACATCTTGTCTTTTGATTATTTCACAAATGAGATGGAAGCATCTTAGAATATGCTTGGATTTATGATGAGACCTTGGTTCCTTTGCTTGAGCAACTGCTCCAGTATTATCACAGTAAAGTGGTACTGGATTCTTAATCTCAGGAACGATACCCAACTCAGTGATGAACTTTTTCATCCAGACAGCTTCCTTGGCGGCTTCACTTGTAGCTATATATTCTGCCTCAGTGGTTGAGTCAGCTACAGTCTGCTGCTTGAAACTTTTCCAACTAATAGCTCCACCATTAAGAGTAAAGACATACCCTGAAGTGGACTTACTATCATCAGGGTCTGATTGGAAACTAAAGTCAGAATAACTTTCTAGTTTTAAATCAGATCCTCCATATACTAAAAATATATCTTTAGTCTTCTTAGGTGCTTAAGAATATTTTTCACTGCTTTCCAATGATCTTCTCTTGGATCAGCCTGAAATCTACTAACTATGCCTAAGGCATAGGCAACATCAGGCCTAGTACATAGCATAGCATACATGATCGACCCTACTGCCGAAGCATAGGGAATAGAACTCATTCTATTTCTCTCTTCCGATGTTTTAGGAGACATCCTTTTAGAGAGATGTATGCCTTGACTCATGGGTAAATAACCTCTTTTACTTCCATTCATGCTAAACCTCTTTAGCACTAAGTCTATGTACCTGGATTGGGACAAGCCTAACATCCTCTTAGATCTATCCCTATAGATCTTTATACCTAGTATATAGGATGCTTCACCCAAATCCTTCATGAAAAACATACTTGATAGCCATGTCTTGACCGATTGTAACATTGGGATATCATTCCCAATAAGAAGTATGTCATCCACATATAAAACTAAGAAGATAATGGCACTCTCACTAGTCTTCTTATATACACAAGGTTTATCCATATTTTTGATAAAGCCAAACTCTTTGACTGTAATATCAAATCGAATGTTCCAACTCCTCGAGGCCTGCTTTAATCCATAAATAGATTTCTTAAGCTTGCATACCTGATTTTCTCTCCCTTTTGAGACAAACCCTTCTAGCTGAGACATGTAAACCTCTTCCTCAAGATTACCATTAAAGAAGGCGGTCTTCACATCCATTTGCCAAATCTCATAATCATGATATGCTGCTATTGCAAGCATAATCTATATAGATTTGAGCATGGCAACAGGTGAAAATATTTCATCATAATCAATACCCTATTTTTGCCTGAAACCTTTAGCTACTAATCTAGCTTTATAGGTTTCAACTTGGCCATCCACTCCAATCTTTTTCTTATAGACCCATTTGCATCCAATAGGGGTCACACCCTCTGGTGCATCAACCAAAGTCCACACTTGGTTGGAATACATGGAGTCCATTTCGGATTTCATAGCCTCTAGCCATTTGTCTGAGTCCCTTCTCATGATGGCTTCCGTATAGGTCAAAGGTTCATCATTCTCAATGATGTGGGCTTCATTATTCTCAATAACGAACCCATACCTCATAGGTGCATTCCGCACCCTATCCGACCTTCGAAGAGGAGGTGTACTTTATGTTTGTACTTCATTAATGGATATTTTTGGTTGAGGATCATCTTGTGCTTGCATTTGTAGGTCTTGAACTTCTCCAAGTTCAATTTTCTTCCCACTGCCTCTTTCTAGAATCAACTCTTTTTCATAAAAGTGGCATATTTACTGACAAACACCTTATGTTCAGTAGGATGGTAAAAGAGGTATCTTATACTCTCTTTAGGATAATCTACAAACAAGCATTTATCTGCCCTAGCACTCAGCTTATATCCAAAATTTCTTTTAACATAAGCTGGACAGCACCATATCTTAAGATACTTAAGATTAGGCTTTTTTCCTCTCCATATCTCATATGGAGTGCTTGGTACAGATTTTGAAGGTACTCTATTCAAGATATAGATAGCAGTTTCTAGGACATATCCCCAGAAAAAAATTGGCAAATCTGTAAGGCACATCATGGACCGCACCATATCTAATAAAGTGCGATTCCTCCTTTCTGCTACACCATTTAGCTGTGGTGTATAGGGAGGGGTCCATTCTGAGAGAATTTCATTTTCTTTAAGATGATTTAAAAATTTATTGGATAAGTATTCTCCTCCTCGATCAGATCGAAGGATTTTAATACTTTTTTCAGTTTGTTTTTCGACCATACTTTGATACTCTTTAAATTTATCAAAGACTTCGGACTTGTGTTTCATAAGATACACATATCCAAACCTAGATAAATCATCAGTGAACGTTATAAAATAAGAGTATCCTCCTCTGGCTTCTGTTGTCACAGGACCACATACATCAGTATGTACAAGTCCTAATAACTCACTTATCCTTTCTCCATGTCCACTAAATGGAGTCTTAGTCATTTTTCCCATAAGACAAGATTCACAAGTACCTAATGATTCATAATCATAAGGATCAAAGAACTCTTCTTTGTATAACTTGTTAATCTTTGTCTCACTTATATGACCAAGTTGACAATACCAAAGTAAAGTATTATTCAACTCTTCTCTCTTTCGCTTTTTACTTTCATTAATATGAAAAACATTGTCATTAGATAGAATTAGAAGACCATTATTAATAACACCATGACAGATAATTTCATTAGAAAAAGAAATTGAGCAACTATTGCTCTTTCTATTTATTTCATAACCTCGTTGCAATAGTAACGATACAGAAATAATATTTCTAATGATCTTAGGCATATAATAACAGTTTTCTAGCTCTAAGATCTTTCCAGAAGGTAACTTTAACATATATGTCCCTACAGCCTCTGCTTGGATTGACTCTCCTCCAGCGTCGTAGAGCTCGAAGTCACCCTTCTTCAGCACTCTAATGTTCTGCAGCCCCTACAACGACTTGCAGATATGAGAACTGCAGGCAGTATCCAATACCCAAGAGTCTGAATTGGAAGAACTTAATGACAAAATTGTATGTATCTCATACATACCTTTTGGTGCATCGCTTGCACCTGCCTTTATAGTTGCAAGATATAATTTGCAATTTTTTTTTCAGTATCCTGCCTTACCGCAGTGAAAGCAGGTACCCTGTCCGAAGACTTTCTTCCCCTTCTTCTTCATCTTGCCACCCTTAGGATTCAGTACTTTCTTTGAACCCTTAAAACCTGACTTCTTCTTAGAGGTTTTACCTACAAGAAGAAGTGGAGCCTTTTCTTTCTTAATATGGCTCTCAGCTATCTAAAGCATATTTAACAACTCAGGTAAGGAGGTATTCAGTTTGTTCATATGATAGTTCACAACAAACTAAGCGAATGACTCGGGAAGAAATTGTAGGATCAAATCCTGACTTAATTCTCCATCCATCACAAAACCAAGTTGACCCAATCTAGTGATCAGATCAATGACCTTCAGGACATGATCTTGTACGGATGATCCCTCAGTCATTCTAGCACAGAATAACTGCTTAGATATCTCATATCGAGCAGTTCTACTCTGTTCTCCATACAACTTTTTAAGATTGAGGAGTATGGATTGAGTATCCATGCTCTCATGCTGCCTCTGCAACTTATTGCTCATAGAGGCCAGTATGATGCACTTGACAGTCAAACTGTCATTCTTCCACATCCTGTATGTGGATACCTCCTCTTCTGTGGCATCATCCCCAACCTCTTGTGGTTTAGGGATGTCAAGAATATAGGAGAGTTTCTCCTGAGTGAGTACGATCTTTAAATTTCTTAACCAGTCCACATAATTGGGATCGATCAACTTGTTGGAATCTAAAATTCTTCGCAATGATAGTGAAGATGCCATTTGTAGAATTTAATCTACAATAATTAAAGAATATTACATAAGCAAACAACTCATATTAACTCATACAATTAAATAAGGTCTTTAGATTTAATTGTACCTCCCATTATTTTATCGAACATCATAACCCTCTAGTATGATGAATGAGACATATGTTATATTTATCTTAGTGGGATTGAGACCCTAATTCCTCATAATGATCTTGTGTTAACACAATAAACCCTTATGAGTTCATAGGTAGGAAACTCTTTCCAATTGTATCTCATACAATTTTTAATATTATATCTTGGCCTCTAAAATATTATTAGCCTTGTGTTAACACAACAAGCTATAATATTTTAGTTAAGTTAGACCCTTCATTTCAATACAGTCAAATTCTAATATAACTGCCCTTGTGTTAACACAACAAAGCAGTATATTCAAAATTGCCGTAAGCATCTTCTATGCACCAGGATTATGTTATATCAATCCTTATGACAAGCCTCATGTTAACACAACAAACTAGCCATAGTTCATGATGTAACATTAACCTAGCATGAAGGAAGGTCCTTAATAGTATTTTCAACATTAGGGTTTTTCAATATTAAGATCGCTTAATCAAATTGGCCAGGTAAGTAAGGTGGGGGTCCCCCCGTTGCTTTCCTTAGACATCAATAAATTGATCAGGTCAGACAACGGAACCAATTAAAAAACTACCTATAGCACTTTCCTAGACACCAATTGATCAATTGATCAAGAATTGGTTAACCCATAGTTGCATATCACTACCACTTAATATAATTTTCTAATGAGGGCTTTTATTTGGTCTCATGCACATTCTAACTGCATAATACCCATTTATGTATCAACATTAAAATTTTCTACATGTGCAAGTGTAACATATGGACATTCATCATCCTAGGACAACCTTGCAGCATAATCCCGTTATGCTAGGACAACCTTATGTCAAGATGATGAAGTGGTGAATGATATATGTATTATTTCATATCATCATATGAAAGCATAAATTATTTTATAGTATAAATCATACTATGGATCACATAAATATTATGTATATATGATTGAACCAAATAAGGCCAGCTCTGATACCACTGTAGGGTTTCAGAGTGGGCATGCATAGTGGAAACATAATGGATTTTAAAATTTTAATAAAGAAATCCTAAATATTAAACCCTTAAACCAGTATCTCTTTGATGATTAACAATTATATATAACATAAATTCAAGATTAAATTTAAGTTATAGAAGAATACCTGCAGCGCTTAATCCAAATTTCGGCAAAACCTCCACCAAGAGCCCAAGTGTTCGCCCTCCAACGGTGATCCACACAGGCTATGATTAGGACACCAACTCTTTGAGATGATTCCTTCTCCAAAATTCTCACTCTGAGAATTTTTTTGAACACCAAGACCTCAAGATGCTCTTCCTCTTCTCCTAGCCTTCCTATCCCTACCTTTCTTCTCTCCTTGTCTTCCTTAATTCTCTTCCTAGACTCTTGTCCTAAATCAGACTTGTCCTTTCTATTTTTGAACTTGTCCCAACAAGAGAAGGAAGAGACTAATTGGACAATAGGGAGAGGATGTTAGAAAGAAAGGAGGAATTGGAAATCTGAATGAATCCAATCCCCCGGCGCACCCCCCTTTAAATACTTAGCGATGGGTTGCCTTTAGGAATTTTTTGCGCCCCTTCCACATGCCATATCGCATCCATCAAAAATCTCACATCTTCTAATAAATTCTCATGCCTATCTGAAAGTTTTTGACACATGACAATCATCAGAAAAAAATCCAAGAGATGTTTCATGCAGAAGGACTCTTCAGAATATTTTTCTCGATGATTCTCTGATGAGTCGCGCAGCTTCATATGGCATAATTTTTTTCCACCACCCATTAATGTAATTTTGTCCATCCAATGGCCAAACATTAAGGCACTAACATGAAAATGTCATAGAAAAAAATTTAGATTAAAAATTGGCGTGACAAATGGGTTAGAGTCCTTCACAAGTTGGACTCTTGGTCAGGCGCATGGATCAAGCTGACAAGATTTCCAACTTCAATGAATTTTCAAGATTAAACCAGAAGGAAATTTAACTTCAAAAAAAATTTTTGACACTCAAAATAAAGTTAGAAATCATTCAAAAATTTATTTCATCATGGAACATAGGATAAGTACAAGGATGAGGCATCCCATCTCATGGGATGCGAAAACTGTTTCTGCACACAAAAACTGCACCCACGCACAAGAAAAATTCTTGACTTGTGGAGAATTAGTTTCCTGGCACCAAATTTTTGGTACATGCATAAAAGGGCCGAAGCAACTCAAATACTAAATTGATTTGAATTAATTTGGCTTTGATTAACCCAATCTGGAATCAATTTTAAACCCGATTCGAAACAAGGAGCTAGTTTTTTGCAACATGTGCTAGCATGTCAATTTTGCAAACATGATCTAATCCAATTAGACCCCTGATCAATACCCTTTGGGTGTGATTTATTGGGTTCCACATCTAGCTAGCAATAGGTCTGAGTTCAAGTCGATTTAACTTGATTAGAATTTAATCTAACCGATCTAGATCCAATCGAGCTAACTCGATTTCAGCAATTAAAACTCTTTCTAATTGGTGATTGAATTAAACTCTTTAATTTGATCAAACCCATAAGATAAGATTGACGTCTAGAAACATATCATGTCTACCTGAAAGATATAAAATTTTTGATAGAAATACCAAAAATACCCTTCAGTGGAAAGTTATTGTGCAATTTGATCCTGCAATCTCCCTGCACCCCGAATATGACTCTGGATATGGAATGATGTCAAATCTAATATCATACTCATATTTCTCTCAATCTTATATGATGATTCAATTAATAAAATATTAAAAACTCTTTCTAACATGAGAATGCCATAGAAAAAAATTCAAATTAAAAATTGGCGTGACAAATGGGTTAGAGTCCTTCACAAGTTGGACTCTTGGTCAGGCGCATGGATCAGGCTGACAAGATTTCCAACTTCAATAAATTTTCATGATTAAACCAGAAAAAATTTAACTTCAAAAAAAATTCCTGACACTCAAAATAAAGTTAGGAATCATTAAAAAATTTATTT
Source organism: Elaeis guineensis (assembly GCF_000442705.2). Lineage (NCBI taxonomy): Eukaryota > Viridiplantae > Streptophyta > Magnoliopsida > Arecales > Arecaceae > Elaeis > Elaeis guineensis. The sequence goes on along the minus strand of NC_025995.2, from coordinate 49,890,109 downwards.
CATCATGGAACATAGGATAAGCTCGAGGATGAGGCATCCCATCTCATGGGATACGAAAACTATTTTTGCACACAAAAACTGCACCCACACACAAGAAAAATTCTTGACATGTGGAGAATTAGTTTCCTGGCTCCAACATTTTGGTACATGCAGAAAAGGGCTGAACCAACTCAAATCCAAAATTGATTTGAATTAATTTGGCTTTGATTAACCCAATCTGGAATCAATTTTAAACCCGATTCGAAACAAGGAGCTAGTTTTTTGCAACATGTGCTAGCATGTCAATTTTGCAAACATGATCTAATCCAATTAGACCCCTGATCAATACCCATTGTGTGTGACCCATTGGGTTCCACATCTAGCTAGTAATAGGTCTGAGTTCAAGTCGATTTGATTTGATTAGAATTTAATCTAACCAATCTAGATCTAATCGAGCTAACCCGATTTCAGTAATTAGAACTCCTTCTAATTGGTGATTGAATTAAACTCTTTAATTCGATCAAACCCATAAGATAAGATTGACGTCTAGCAACGTATCATGTCTACCTGAAAGATATAAAATTTTTGATGGAAATACCAAAAATACCCTTCAGTGGAAAGTTATTGTGCAATTTGATCCTGCAATTTCCCTGCACCCCGAATAAGACTCTGGATATGGAATGATGTCAAATCTAATATCATACTCATATTTCTCTCAATCTTATATGATGATTTAATTAATAAAATATTAAAAACTCTTTCTAACATGAGAATGTCGAAGAAAAAAATTCAGATTAAAAATTAGCGTGACAAATGGGTTAGAGTCCTTCACAAGTTGACTCTTGGTCAGGCGCATGGATCAGGCTGACAAGATTTCCAACTTCAACAAATTTTCACGATTAAACCAGAAGGAAATTTAACTTCAAAAAAAATTTTTGACACTCAAAATAAAGTTAGAAATCATTCAAAAATTTATTTCATCATGGAACATAGGATAAGCTCGAGGATGAGGCATCCCATCTCATGGGATGCGAAAACTATTTCTGCACACAAAAACTGCACCCACGCATAAGAAAAATTCTTGACTTGTGGAGAATTTGTTTCCTGGCTCTAAATTTTTGATACATGTAGAAAAGGACTGAACCAACTCAAATCCAAAATTGATTTGAATTAATTTGGCTTTGATTAACCCAATCTGGAATCAATTTTAAACCCGATTCGAAACAAGGAACTAGTTTTTTGCAACATGTGCTAGCATGTCAATTTTACGAACATGATCTAATCCAATTAGACCCTGACCAATACCCTTTGTGTGTGATCCATTGGGTTCCACATCGAGCTAGCAATAGGTCTGAGTTCAAATCGATTTGATTTGATTAGAATTTAATCTAACCGATCTAGATCCAATCGAGCTAACCCGATTTCAGTAATTAGAACTCTTTCTAATTGATGATTGAATTAAACTCTTTAATTTGATCAAACCCATAAGATAAGATTGAAATCTAGCAACGTATCATATCTACTTGAAAGATATAAAATTTTTGATAGAAATACAAAAAATACCCTTCAGTGGAAAGTTATTGTGCAATTTGATCCTGCAATCTCCCTGCACCCCGAGTATGACTCTGGATATGGAATGATGTCAAATCCAATATCATACTCATATTTCTCTCAATCTTATATGATGATTCAATTAATAAAATATTAAAAACACTTTCTAACATGAGAATGTCATAGAAAAAAATTCAGATTAAAAATTGGCGTGACAAATGGGTTAGAGTCCTTCACAAGTTGGACTCTTGGTCAGGCGCATGGATCAGGCTTACAAGATTTCCAACTTCAATAAATTTTCATGATTAAACCAGAAGGAAATTTAACTTCAAGAAAAATTTTTGACACTCAAAATAAAGTTAGGAATCATTCAAAAATTTATTTCATCATGGAACATAGGATAAGCTCAAGGATGAGGAATCCCATCTCATGGGATGCGAAAACTATTTTTGCACACAAAAACTGCACCCACGCACAAGAAAAATTCTTGACATGTGGAGAATTAGTTTCCTGGCTCCAAATTATTGGTACATACAGAAAAGGGCTGAACCAACTCAAATCAGAAATTGATTTGAATTAATTTGGCTTTGATTAACCCAATCTGGAATCAATTTTAAACCCGATTCGAAACAAGGAGCTAGTTTTTTGCAACATGTGCTAGCATGTCAATTTTGCAAACATGATCTAATCCAATTAGACCCCTGATCAATACCCTTTGTGTGTGACCCATTGGGTTCCACATCTAGCTAGCAATAGGTCTGAGTTCAAGTCGATTTGATTTGATTAAAATTTAATCTAACCAATCTAGATCCAATCGAGCTAACCCGATTT
>NC_025995.2:49840675-49887648 GCF_000442705.2 Elaeis guineensis | reverse complement strand
ATGTTATTTACAAGGCATGCTTCTTCTGATCCCTATGATTTATTTTGGAAAAAAGGATATGATAACAGGCATGCTTCTGCAATCATTTTAAAAAGATATTTATGATTTGCTAGACACTTTGGATTTAGGGCTGTGCTAAGAAAATGCTTTTTGAATGTCAGACATAACTACATTTTTGTTGCCTGCCATTGCCAAAAGCCAACATGACATAAGCTACCATACTGTGGAAGTTGACTTAAGCTAAAATGAAGTCATGAGTTTGTGCAAATCATGATCAACGTGACTTAAACCTGATCTCTATCCTATTCTATAGATCAGTTGATGTTTCAAGACAAATTTTGTTATTTTTCATGGCTGTGGATCTGCAGGACTCTTAAAAGTCCTTTAACATCTGTTTGCATGTTTCTAGATCAACTGAATCGTAATGCAATGGAAAGTATAAAATGCTAAGATTTTTTTTATGTATTTTAATATCTAAACTAATCCTAGAAGCAACTAAAAGGACTTATAATTAGGCTCTAACAAGTTCTAATGACCTTACTAATCCTAATCAGACTATGCAAAATTTAAGGTCTAGAATGATGTAATAGTCATAAACTAAAGAGTGGTTGAGATTGAAGTCAGCATCGGGTATATGTTTGAAACAAGCATGTGTAGATTCAGTGCCAATTGTCTCATCTCACCCAGACATTGATACTAGACTTCGGAGAGGTTGGATTTTACTGCTAACCTAAATTAGTCACAGCATTAGAAACCAAGGTAGGAATTTAACAGCTAGATAGGCAATAAAGGAGGAATTATTTGTTACGATGGATATGCCATCTAATGGATGAAACCTTGCATCTTTTATTCCCAGTCCTACTCTCATTTGGTTATTTTTTTCAGTTGATATTATGCTGTTATATTAGAATAGGTAATTTTAATTCATATTTCCTTCATCATAATGTTGTTATGACTTTTTTTTTTTTTTTGAAAAAACATTGTTGGGAACAATTTTTGCAGGGATCGAAGATTCTTTTCTGGACATATTATAAAGATGAGCCAGTTCTAACTGCAACAAATAAAATGTTCACTGCAAAGAGCGAATATTATCTGTACATGTATATATATATATATATATGTGTGTGTGTGTGTGTGTGTGTGTGTGTGTGTGTACACACACACATGCGCACATTTTTCTGGTCGTAAGTTTCAAGCTGTTTCATGCTGCAAGAGGATAAGCTGTCCTGAGATGAGTACAGGAGTTATAGCTGAGCTGTAGAGGGTAGTCAATGGAGGCACTTTGTTGGTTTTCACCCATAGTGTACCCTTATTATTTGTGTGTACTGGACTTCCCTGGATATCACTTATGCCAAATCTTTTGTTTTTTCCGCCATCGGGTTTTGGATCCACCAGTGCTACCATCCGGTGTAAAAACTGGAAATACAAAGTTGTGTTCTTTAAATAAGCAGCAAAATCCCAAGTTCCTCATTATTTGTTTTGTTGAGTGGTATTTCTTATTGGTGTTTGTTCTCAAAAATCTTGCACAAACATGGCAAATTTTATCATGGAACACCAGGTCGAAAATTGGCTCCACTTCAGTTTGGTAGCCAGCTCACTTGGTGCTGCATTGCACTCTGGCGCTGTGCTTCAGTTCCTCACCGAAATTCAGAGAGGAACGTGCAATATCATATTGTTGCAGTCCTTGAATCCTATATCACGCCCGAATGTAGCCATCTAGCCAGATGGATTTGGTGTCCTGGGTACATTTTAGGAATTGGATAAATGATCAACCACAAGAGCATTTACTTTCAGCTCCAGTCATTGGATAATTTTGATCTGAAGATTTTTGAGACTAGGCATTTAAATGATCTCGGCAGACCTTGTTGCCTATTTCTGGGGCTTGCTGACTACGACTGGATGAGTCAGGCGGCATGATAATTCTGGAGCTGTATCTGAACACTGGGGTGGCAAGTAAGCGACCACGTCATTGTTGTAGTTCGCATAGCATAATTATTGGTTTGATAAGCTAGTAATATATTAGGATGCCCGCGCATCCCACTCTCCTGAAACTTTATTCAAGAGGAGAATCAATTAGAGACATGCAGCTGCAATGAATGATAGCTATGGATTTTGATTGCAAGAGTAATTAGATGTTGCTTCACATTGATTAGAATGTAGAAACGAAAGTCATCAAAGATTCTTTTTTTTTTTAAATAAGATAGTGGTCATTTTGCTTCGGTAGTCATTACGTGATAATATTTGTGATATAAAATTTGTTAAATCCTAAAAACCCATGTCTACTCATTGATATTGGGTCGCTTAAATTAAAAAGCGATAAAACAAAAATTCTTCATGTATTCTGCGTAAAAATTGATGAAGCTGAAATGGATAGACCAAATTTTCATCCAACCGCATGTGTTGAACAAGAAAATTGTCCAGAGACGTTTTTAGCGAGATGGCTGAGACGCTACAGCCATAGAATGCCTGGAATTTGATTCTTCGTGCTTCATGTCCCAAGTTGGCTTATTATTTATAACTTCTAATTTTTTTTCAAAGAAGTCTGCCAAAAAAGAAAAACATGCTCCTGCCTTTCTGGAGTATAACATACTGACAAGAATTACTGAAAAATTGGATGTTATAGCAAGGGCCGTTTTGTTTGATAACAAAAACCGCAAGGCAAATTCTGTGCACCACCGATGGTGTAGAAAATCTAACATGAAGTATACTGTCTTGCCCGATCGATCCACGTAGTCACCGCTTTTCAATACGCATTTAATGTCTGTAGATTGATTTTTTCATTTAAAAATTTTGTATGATGAAAATATCCCAGTTCTTGATAAAATTATGATATTCTATGTCCATATTATGACATCATGTATCTAAAAAATCATAATTTTTGTCTACAGAATGTCATAATATAATACAGAATATCATAATATGCACGGGATGTCATAATTTTTTTTTTAAGAATCGAAATATTTTCGTCATTCAAAATTTTCGAACGAAAAAACTGATATGTAGGCATTAAATACGAATTGAAAAGTGATTGGATAAAAATATTCCTTCCATATTATGATATTTTGGACCATATTATAACATCCTGGACTATAATATATCACAGGATATTACAATTTTTTCTAAAGGATATGAATATTTTTATCATACAAAATTTTTAAACGAAAAAATCGATCTGTAAGTATTAAATATGCATTGAAAAATGATGACTAGGTAGATCAATCGGACAAGGCGATGCACTTCACGTTAGATTTTCTACACCGCCTGTGGTGCACAAAGAATTTCTCAAAATCGCAATTATTATTCTCTCAATATAACTCTAAGCAGGCCATCCAATAGGCATCAACTTCATTGTAGTTGTCACTAGAAACTATAAGACTTTTACGAAAAAGATACTAAAGATTCATTTAGTTTGTTAGAAAAATTTTTATCCTCCAAGATATTAATTTGAAAAGTTAATTTCTAAAAATATAATATTTGAGAAAATAATTTTACACTGCTTAATTTATTATAAAAAATAATTTATTCTAAAATAACTTATATTTGGTTTAACATCTACTTTTTTTTAAAAAAACTATGTAAAATATATATCATATCCTTAATACCTTATTTTATTTTATATATTACCATTATTTGTAAATAACAAATTATGATGGTTAAAAGATTTTTAGACCATAGACCGTGATGGAAAAGAATTTGAGACATCACGATGAAGATTATTTATTTTAGCCACAATTTTTTTTGATAGCTTAAAAAGATATTTTTTTTCAAAAAAACTCCTCCAATTTTTTTTATGAAAATTTCAAAAATCTATATTCTAGATAGATTTTTTTATAAAATATAAAAAATAACATAGTAGCCGGATAATATCCGAGCCTATTGATTTTGTAAATGCAAAAGAATAGCTATCACAATAATAGATTTCAACGTAAAGCAAATATAAATATAAGTAATAGTTTAGATAAAAATAAATTAAAATAGTAAAATTATTTAGAAATTAATAATTTATGATATTTACAATGTAATAAGTATGATGAATTATGGAGCATATGATTATTTGTGGTTGATGGTTGGCCCACCTCCCTCTAGTGCCGCTGTATCCCCCGCATCCTTGCTAATGATGATGTCATCGGCATCACCTAGATTGGCAATGGGAAGACTACCGCCTTTGCGCTCCCCATCCTCCAATGCATTGACCAAGGACTCCTATGGCGTCTTCGCCCTCGTCCTCACTCCCACCATGAGCTCACCTGCCAGCTCTCCGAGTACTTCTAGGACTTTGGCTCTTCCCTCATTTTGTGCTGCACACTTATTGTTGTGGGGATGGACATGATTAGCCTGACACGGGTCCTAGTGCAGCAGCTGCACAACATCGCCGCAACTCCGAAAAGAATTAAAGTCCTCAAAGAGGATCTTGAGATCCCTGCCACATTCTCGAAGATCAAGATGGATTTTAGATTTTATTTTTTGAAAAGTTTGAAACTAATCTGATTCTAATTAATTTTTTTTTTTTTCAATTACTTTAAAATTTTAAGTTTTAAATTGAGATCTAAGTTAAAAAAAATATACCGCAAGGACACATGGTATGTTATAAGAATACTCTATAATCTAAAATGTCAACATGAAATGTCACCTCTAATATTTATTTATTGCTTTATTATTATTATTATTATATTATTATTATTATTATTATTATTATTATTATTATTATTATTATTATTATTATTATTATATATTATTTAAAATATTCTTTAATTTTTATCATATTATTTTTTATTTTTTATCATACTATTTGTACTTTTATTTTTATTTAAAAAATATAAAAAATAAAAAAAAATAAAACTTGACATATGATATTGTGAAAGATTATCCTATAATCTTACGTATCAATAAAGAATGCCACCCCTAATATTCGTGTATCACTTTACTATTATTATATAGATAGATCGATTTAAACTATTTTTTATTTTTTTATCATACTATTTATATTTTTATTTTTATTTAAAAATATAAAAAATAAAACTTGACATATGACATTGTAGGACATTATCCTATAATCTTACGTGCTAACACAGAATGTCACCTCTAATGCTCATGTATCGCTTTATGATTATTATATATATATAAATTTTTATTTTTTTTATCATACTATTTGTACTTTTATTTTTTATTTAAAAATATAAAAATAAAAATTAATATGTAACATTGTGGAAGATTATTTTATAATCTTACGTGTCAACACAGAATGCCATCCCTAATACCTATGTATCGCTTTACTATTATTATATAGATAGATTTAAAATACTTTTTTATTTTTTATCATACTATTTTATTTTTATTTTTTATTTAAAAAATAAAACTTGAGACGTAACATTGCAGAAGATTATCCATAATCTTACGTGTTAACACGGAATACCACTCTTAATATCCATTTATCGCTTTACTATTTTTTTATATATATAATATATATATATATATTTAAAATATTCTTTATTTTATTATCATACTATTTATGTTTTTAATTTTTATTTAAAAAATATAAAAAATAAAACTTAATATTTGATATTTCGAAAGATTATCCTATAATCTTACGTGTCAACACAGAATGCCACTTCTAATATCCATGTATCGCTTTACTATTATTATATATATATAAATAAATTTAAAATATTTTTTATTTTTTATCATACTTTTATTTTTTATTTAAAAAATAAAAAAAAATAGAACCTAACACGTGGTGTTATGGGATATTATTTTATAATCTTACGTATCAAAATGAAATACCATCCCTAATATCTGTATATCTCTTTACTATTATTATATAGATAAAATTTTTTATTTTTTATCATGATATTTATATTTATATTTTTTATTTAAAAAATTAAAATAAAAAAATAAAATTTGATACGTAACGTTGCAGGAGATTATCTTATAATCTTATATGTCAACCCAGAATACCACCTCTAATATCCGTATATCACTTTACTATTATTATATAAATAATTTTTTTATCATACCATTTATATTTATATTTTTATTTAAAAAATATATAAAAAAACTTGACACATGATGTTATAAAAAAATATTTTATAATCTTATATTTCTACACAGAATACCACTTCTAACGGTGTCAATACAAAATATCATCCCTAATATCCATATATCATTTTATTATTATTATAGATAAATTTAAAATATTTTTAATTTTTTTATCATACTATTTATATTTTTATTTTTTATTAAAAAATATATAAAAAAAATTTGACACATAACATTGTAAAAAATTATCCAATAACCTTATGTGTCAACATAAAATACCACCTCTAATACTTATTTATCATTTTATAATTATTATATAGATTATATTTTCATAAAAATATTTTTTCCCGATCTCTCCCATTTGAAAATTCCAACCAAATGAAAAAAAATCTACTTCCCACCGACCACACTCTACCAGTGACAAATTGTTCATGAGCCGTAGAATAGGCAAGACCACAAAGATCCATTTTAATCATACTATAACCACCTGGAAAATAAGTAGGACAGTTTAACCATGGCCCAGACCAGAATGGAAAACAAATAACCAAACCTGAAAACTTCAGATCAGACCTTACATACAGGACATGAAAGATATTGGATCATAACAATGCTCATCCCACATTATCTCATGTCAGCAGCTAAAAGAGAATCAACAACAGAAATACTCAGACAAGTATACAGCACAGATCCCGGCTGACAGGAATGACGTGAATAATGGTCCATTGCTTCTCGCTGAACGACAAAACTCTCAGGCAAACAAGCAGCGTGGTAACCTGCAGAGTGACGGCAGACAAATTTATACTCTTGATTCAATGAGGAAAATATATCAAACAAGTACTCTCCTGGGGAAGCAGACATACCCGTAAAAACATGCCAACTTTTTAATACAATATTTCACTCCAGGTCTCAAGTCCCTGGAGCTGGGGAAGGAGCAGCAGCAGGTGGAGCCTGCTTATTTACAAGGGGAGACAGTGCCTTGACCACGATACTCATATTGGGCCTAAACTCGGCTTCATATTGCACGCACAGAGCTGCCACTGCTGCAAGCTGCAGCGGAATACAGAACCAAAGTCTCAATTGAGCTACAAGAATTTGATGAGTTGTCCAACAAAAACATTCCACGTTTAGTAAGGCAGGTTTTTTTGCAATCCTCACTAATAACTAGTAACAGCTATTAGTACGTGATCACAGGTAAAGGCATGATTGCCCACCACAACAGCAAAAACACAAGCAGGCACGCATGCACGCACGCGCGCACACAGATAGAAAGATAGATAGATATATAAATAGACAGATACAATTAACAATTTAATTGAGCTACAGGAATTAGATGAGTTGTCCAAGAAAACCATTCAATGTTTAGTGAAGCAGTTTTTCTTGCAACTCTAACTAATAACTAGTAACAACCATAAGTGCATGATCGCAGGTTAAGGCATGAGCACCCGCCACAACAGCAAGCACACAAGCAGGCATGCCTGCAAAGACACACAAAGATGGATGGATAGATAGATAGAGAGAGAGAGAGAGAGAGACCTTAGCTACTCCTTTTGGTGGATACTCTCCCTTCAACCTTGGATCCACACATTGTTTGACCTTGTCCTCGCTCAATCTTGGAGTTGCCTGTATTGAGAAGAAACCAAAAAAAAGAAAAAAAAGGTTAGATTGGATTGGTTTATATTACCAGCCATTATGCAAAAATGAGACAGCCGGGGCCACACACTGCATGTTGGCACTCATCCCACCAGTGGCATGGAGTTAATTCTTCCCCTACCGTGGAGGCCCAACCAGATTCCACCATTAACACAATTCCCACTGAGTGGACATGGAGACGAAAGCAGTAATGATCTACACATTTGTGCATAAGCTCTCTCCGTGCATGCGCTATTCCCTCAATATTGTATCTATATAAAGATCTGATGCCCAGATGATACCAGCCAAAGAGTAAGAATTGGTTTAACAAAAGAGAAGGAAGAGAGAAGTGGAAGGGATTAAAAGATGCATTAAAATCCAAGTATCCAACAATCCCCAGATTTTGAGGACATCATATTTCAATTGTGAAGCAATTGCAGAATGCCGAGAATCTCGGAAATGTGGGATCAACACACACCCCCCTCTCCCCTCCTTATTTTTCCAAACCCCTTAACCTACTTCTCCATCAACTTGCCTCCACCCAGCCCTTCCCACCCTTGTTGGAAGATAGCACACGTGGATGCCAGTTCGGCATCCATAGAGACCCTAAGTGTTGGGAGAAGATATAGAGCTTGGCTTCTGTTTGATAGCACAGGTCAAGTTCGATTCCCTATTTCCATATGTGGATTCAAGGAATCTAAAATATAGGGTGGTTCTCTGCATATACAGTATTCTTTTAAAGGTTGAAATATCGGTTCCCAACAAAGCTTAAGAACTCCAAAACTGTTGTTCCTAGAACAGAAGATAACAATTCTTGGGCTCTGGAAACAAAATAGCAGTGCAAGAAATTGGGGGTTTGAAGTGGCAGCTCCAAATTGCAATGAAGCCTCGGTTGAGAGCGGACACACCAATCACTGTCAAGGTAAAACTAAACTGACAGGTGCTGTTTCAGTTATCTAGCATCAACTGGAATCAGATCAAATCAGTATTCACATAAAGAAATTCTAAAAACATCAGACCTATATTCAAATGATATAGTGATAAGAAAACAGTGATTAGACAATTAATAGTGTTGAAAGAGTTGGACGGAATTATATATAATTATTATTATAGAAAGAGAGACATAATTAAATGATCAATAGACCATATATGGCTTCTTTAAGGATTTGCTGATTGTGGAGTGGAAGGCCACAATGGAGTGCCAACAACTTGGAAAATGCAACTTGATTCAAGTTAATCAGTGTTCCAGGAAAAGGAATTGACTTTTGCAGTTTGTGTACAAAAACAGACTTTTTTTCATTTTTAAATTGCTGTATTTGCCTGGCAATCTCTTTGTAGCAGATGGATCACAATTGCTCCTTATCATAGAGTTTCTTTCTTTTTTAATCACATAATATTATCTACACAAAAAAATGTAATTATGCAAGCAATAGTCATCTATGCAACAGCAGCTTACCCAAGTAACCAGACTCTGCTGCCCTCTAGGCATCGTATGATCCACTGGTTTCCTGCCGGTCAGAAGCTCCAAAAGAACTACACCAAAGCTATACACGTCACTTTTCTGGGTCAGCTGGCCAGTCATAGCATACCTGCACAAGTTTTGCCATATCACGGCTATTAATAATCAAATAAAACACTCACCTACGTCATGTTAAGCATACATTTGTATCCACATGGAAGGTCCATAGGCCCATGTTTTATCAGGTCTCATGAAAAACAAATGATGCCAACGCTTTCGTCAATCTATTAAGGAAAATTGGATGACCATAAGAGAACAAGACAAGGCAACTTTACAGAAAAATATTGAAAGGCAGCACAACCAAGTGAGAGTTACAGAGGTAACTCAAACAAAAGGATGTTTTGAAAAGGAAGATGAAGGGGAAAGACAGAGTGCATATATGTGGGGGAACATAAGAAAGACATGAAAGAAAAGGTAAAAATGTAAAGAATTTGCATGAGTGAAAAGACCATTCTAAGCCACCAAACTTAGGCCAGATTCATTAATGTGAAATCGGATGATTTCTAATGCCTTCAAGCATGTGAATGCAACCATGGAAGAGAAATGGAGCTCAGTATTAAAAAAAAAAGAAAGGAAATTTGTACAGGCCAAAATTGACTCTGATGATTCTGGTTTGACACCCTAACCAGTCTAAATCTAAAAATCAAGTCCATCCGAGAATCATTGATTGGAATATTAGAGATACCTCTCTCTCCGACCAAATAACCTTTGCAAAATCCACCCACACCATCAGAGACCTTGCCAATAGGAACAGCATACCTCTTAGTTCAACAATTCTTGCAAGTTTCATCACAACTTAAAAGTGCTCAATTAGTAGGATTTACTAATTCTCTACCAAATGAACCAACGGCAACATGCATGTCAAATTTCAGGACCAATCTTCCAGATTCAATGGTTAAATCACCGAACAGTAAGAATCCACATATTTGTGTTGCATAATGATTCATTCATATGTTGTAAAAATAAGACCGAAATTGTTTGACCTTGATAAATGCAATACATTGACATAACAGTCTCCTCTTTTTCTCGCAATTCTTACGCTAAAACTTGCATTGTGATTTGATATTTCTAGTTCAGCAAAATTGATGGGCCACGATGTTTAATTTCACATTAGAAGTGATGCAAACTGCATTTGGACTCCTCATAAAACTTTACAGTAGTTAATTCTTAGAGGACCCACCACCTTAAACTTCACAATTCTTATAATAATAGCATAATCTCACCACCGCAAACAAAGATGGTTGCATCACATTTCAACCTTGGTAATGTGCTAGAATTATATAAAGTCATGATGGGGAAACCAACAATTCACAGGCCTTCTCACACTAGGAAGAACACCCCTTTCCTTTGACATACTCTTCATTAAATTCCATCCATAATTCACCTCTCCGCTCCCTGCCAACATTGCCCAATCTCCAACTCCTCAAGACAGGATATCCCCATTCTAAACCAAAAACTAGCATAGATAATTCTTACACGTCCTCAAGTCACTCTCCTCTATCCTCATGTTGAAATCCATTTCCTTGAAACTTTTTCTGCTCACTATTAGTACTACTCAGAGTCTCAAATCATTATGGAGAAAGACTAAGAGAACAACACCCTCGATGGAATATGACATACTAGAGTTTATCAATTAAACCTTCACCTAAAAAATGTCAGAAAAATCAACCAACTAGCAGCACTACAGCCAGCTTATATAAACAAAAAGTCCATAGTGTTTGATCTTATAATAAAGACCACCAACTTCACACTTTTCATGATGACCAAGGTTTATGCAATTCCCAAGGCAGTTGACAGCCCAGTTACTACAATGGAGGCATAAAGCTGGAAAATGCAAACTATGCAGCACAACTATAAGTTACATAAATGACCTAGTTAATCTGGGTCATAAAGTAACTATGCAAACTATGAGAATAAAAGGATCTATATAATAATGAAGTAAATATAATTTGTTATGCCCTATACAACTGCATAAATTATCTGAGTTGTGATTACTCTGGTGCATGATAACCGAAGGTCCCCCAAGACACGAGTAGAATGAAGACGAGCAGCCCATATCGGGAGCTGATTTGAAAGATTAAAATCTGCATTTTTGCTTTGAAGTCCTCAAATAAAAGGACATTGCTTGATCTGATATCAGATGTATTATAGAAGGCTGAACCTTCTCATGAAGATACTCCCAGCCCCTTAGCTGCATCAATAGCAATTCTCACCCGTTGCATCCAGTCAAGAACAGGACCCAGGTTGAGCACCCTGGACTCCTTTTCTACCTGTAGATCCACCAAGAATAACAACATTTGTTTCTCATAAAACAAGAACAGTCCAATCAGATGTATATTACAGGACCAGAGGTCATACCATGCAAAACATCATGCAGCGAACCCATGGTTGCATATTCATAGGCCACAAACGTAGATTCCCTTCCACACAATACCCAAGCATTTCAAGCACATTTTCATGCTTCACTTTGATACCGGTTGAGATCTATCCAGAAAAATGAAATGAATTCTCAAAAGCCAAAGTTCCAGTGATGGGGTGACAGATATTAAACCATGGTCTCCCTAACCTGATAAGTCAAGCTTTCATAAAATGAGAGGCAAAGAGATTTTGTTAAAATATTGGCGAACAGACCTGGGTCAAAAATTCATTGTTGGACTCAGGCTCTGATGCAGCATCAAGTTTTTTTAATGCCACTTGTTTGCCACTGTTTAAAGTTGCAAAATAGCTCTTCCATATGATCCTTCACCACCTAAAACTTTGACCCAAAATTGTCAGTCTTTCTTTCAGCTCATCTAATGACAATGCAGGCACTTCAATGGGAGGCGGTGCTCTTTGGGTTTCGCTTTTGGCAACAGCAGACAGCTTTGAAACCTTTTGCATTCCTGGAAACCAAATTTAAACCAAAAAAAGAAGCATCAGAATAGAAACAACAGAATTGACACAAGAACAGCACAGGAGACAACATTCATCCGAAGAAGAAAAAAAGGCACGAAGTCATCTTAAAATTTGGCACAGCACCATTTATCAAGAAAAAAAAAAAAAAAAACTCATGGTGAATTCGCATTTAACCTAATGCCTTATTTAAATGAACATGTACATCACTAATAAGAGTCAGGCCTATGATACATTCAGCCCATCAACAGATGAGATGGGGTTCCCTAGAAGTTGGGTATCAAATTGTGTAGGAAACTAGCAGATCCAATTGCATTAGTAAGAATCCAAGCTGCAAAGATTAAACTTGCTATTTCAAGGTCAAGAATGTATATTTTACGATATAGAAGGTTTCATCATGTTAGATTCAAGATGCAATCAAATTAGGTCCAACTAACACGTACACATCTTGTACTTCAAGCATGCAAGTAGGGTTATCAGTGTATTGAAACAACATGGTTTGCCTGCAAGCTACCAATTGAGAGTACCAACGGATACAAGGTTCAAAAGCTGAACCATATAGGTTCTGTTTACCATATAGATTAAACTTGCTATTTCAAGGCCAAAGAGCAATGTATATTTTACGATACAGAAGGTTTCATCATATTAGATTCAAGATGTAATCAAATTAGGTCATACTAACACATACACGTCTTGCACTTCAAGCATGCAAGTAGGGTTATCAGTGTATTGAAACAACACGGTTTGCCTGCAAGCTACCAATTGAGAGTACCAACAGATACAAGGTTCAAAAGCTGAACCATATAGGTTCTGTTTACCATATAGATTAAACTTGCTATTTCAAGGCCAAAGAGCAATGTATATTTTACGATACAGAAGGTTTCATCATATTAGATTCAAGATGTAATCAAATTAGGTCATACTAACACATACACGTCTTGCACTTCAAGCATGCAAGTAGGGTTATGAGTGTACTGAAACAACACAGTTTGCCTGCAAGCTACAGATTGAGAGCACCAACTGATACAAGCTCATTGGTTCAAAAGCTGAACCATATAGGTTCTGTTTATGAAAATGAGCTTATGCAAAGCCTTGGGTGGGCTTGACAAAATATGGGGATAATTTATTATGTACAAAACTAGAACAAGAAGAAAAGTGAAAACAAGGATATGTATACATATTTTAAGTTTCATCCCAAGTAAATGGTCAGATACATAATTATTTTAATTTCTTTGCAATATCAAGCCATGGACTTTAGGAACTTAGCAAAACTAGGCCTAACTTGTCACACCAACTGAGAACGAGCAAGTAGAGCCTCAACTTATAGTCCCGCACAACCAAAATTTCTAAGCATAAACCAATCTCCACACAAGAATTTTAAGCCCAGAAACTCTCAGCTTGTACGCAGGCTGACTTGCATTAGCGTTAGGTTATGATGTCAGAATTCACTGGCAGAAAAATTGAAGGTTTCAACTTCCCATATGATTCCATAAGAATGAATGGAAGCAACCACTCAAGGACCATAATTGCACAATTAGGAAATGTAACTATGATTATGACCCCACCTAATGACAAGTAAAGAACTATACTCCACCTAAATAGGGAAGAAATTACAAACTACAGAAAACATTATTTAATGAAAATATACAGCAAACTTGTCATCACATAATATGTGCATTCAGAAATCATACAAATGAATGGAGACATGAAGATAAGCAAGCATTAAATCAAGGCACATTCTCATGATTAAGAAAAAAAGAAGCATCACAATTACAAAGTAAAAGATACCCAAAGAAAATATAGAAAATATACAAGGGAGAGGATCCAAACAGATATTTATCAAAGCTATAAAAGCCCCACCAAAATCAAGGGAGATTTAAATTGGTTAGTCTAGAGAGATACTCAAAACAACAATTTCTTAAACTTGAGCATCAACAAGAAGTGAGACCTCCAAAATTATCTTATTTGTTTCTTTCTCAACCTTCCAGCATAGGACATGCATGATGGAGCACTAATATTACAGAAAAAAAAAAAAAAAACAGCTAACTGCAAAAATGGTAGCAGAAACAGTGTTGATTTCTTGAAAATGCAGAGGAAAAACAACATACCATCTATATGATCTGATGGGCTTTTCAGGTATTCATTATCATGAGCATGATAAGGCTCGTCCATTTGACAAGAACAGCACAGCCAGCGCCGCATGTTGCACCTTTTCTTTCTACGTTTATTATGTGGTGCAAACACCTAAACATCAGAAATATTCAATATCACATAATTAATGATACAACTATTACATATTAACATACAGATTGCAAATATGCGTTTGATAGCCAATGCAAGGACATGAGATGAAGTCAAGGTTTTGAAAGGCTACACAATAAGGTTTAATTATGTCCAACAATATCTACTTATAGATGATATCACAATGTCTCTCTCATGGTTGACTGTACCAGTGCATACTACCCCGACGCGGGCATACCATTCCATACCTATACCAAACTGAGACTCTACATGAAGCATAAGTCTTAGCATGCCGAACTGACCCCCAAACAGAGTGTACTGACACTATATTGGCATGGTACCCGGAAGTACGAAGATGGAAAATCTTAGTCTCTTCTCTTCTAGAACATACATACATGCATGTCCATGACTAAGTTCTTATAATCTCATAACCCAGTTGTAACATAGGCAGAACATTTAGCCAACACCATGGAAACGTATATAAATGAGGCTCTGGGACATAACAGGAAACAGCATATGCCATCAATTTATGTCAGCCATTGTAATGTGGTACACTCCGCACCACAGACCTGTGGGTCCAGAAACTGGTGGAATTTCAATTTCTGGATAATAATATTCATATTATTAATTGGGACTTCAAATATTCGCCAACTAACAATAATATTGGATGGCACCAAAAAAAAAGAAAAAGAAAAAGTCAAACAGATGAAAAAAAAAAGGGCCCCTCTTCTCCCTCCCCTGTGAACAAAAATTGCAATCAATCGCTTTCAAAGATCTCTTGCCCAACCCTCCCACATATTCCAAAGAATTCTCCCATGAATCCAAAATCCCAAAATCCCACAAAAACCCTTGAATTTAAGCAAACCATCTCAAGTTAAAGCCCCCGAGCAAAGAAAAAAACGATCAAAAAGCAAGAGCACGCAAACGCATGAACCCGCTCATAAGACAAAGCCATCCAAATTCCAAACAGGGCAGCAAAGAGCAATACCCGACAAGGAAATCGACCAAATCCTCACGAAAAACGTCCAGATCCGGCAAAGATTTAGGATTCTCAACCAATCACTGTTCCCAAGCGCGTACTTACGATCCTTTCCCCTTTACTTCAATCTAACAGGCCTATTTAAAGGGAATCCGAACCGAAACAAAAGAATCGAAACAAACAACAACGGGAAAAACCAGAGAGATCGGGATTGCATCAAGAAGGCGGGCGAGAGATGGAGGGATTTTAGGACCTGAAACCGGCGGCGGATGCGAGCGCGTTCTTGGCACGACAGGGGGAAAGGATTAGGGATAGGACTCCGGGGGACAAAGCGACTTCTTCCCGAGAGAGAAAGGGGGGAAGGCGCCTCAAAAAGGGTTGGGGTAGGGGAGATGCGAGCGAAGAAGGCGGTGCCGGGAAAAGCCGAATCATACCGCCAGCGGAGCTCGCACCATACAGCACACAACACCGCCACAACGGTTTTTATTTGATGTGCCAGCTCGCTTTCTTTTTTTTTTTTTTTTTTTTTTTTCTCTTTTTCTTTTTGAAAAAAGAGAAAGATGGGAGATGCTAAAATATCCATTCGTGTTCTAAATAGTAATGGATTGTTAGAAACACGGAATCCGTTAGGACACTGGTTTCGGCTGGGCTTCCCGTTGTTTGGTGCGAATATTGTACTGTCATATAAAAATATATTATCTTTTGACACGGTTCTTTCTCTAAGATTTAGTTTTCTAATGATAATGAAGACTCGGACTATAAGAATTTTATCCAAAATACTTACCGTATTTCATAAAAATTATAAATTTAAATTAATATAAAATATAAATTGGATGGGACTAAATCTATCTCTATAAATATCAATTGGCTGGACTGAATACCCTATGGAGAAAAAAAAAATCTTAGGATCACAGTAGACTGACAATAAATTATTCTTTGAAATTCAAATTGATATGGTAATAAAATTAATCTGAAATATTTATAGATACGGTCTAGTTCTTTCTATATATACTTATCTGTAACTAGTTATATTAGTCAAATTTAATGGTTCAATAAGATTTTCAATTCATTCATCCAAATAAATTATTATCCTAATTTATGTGATTGTATTAATCCATATCTATAATTTTTATGAAATTTTAGGTCTCTTAATAATAGTTAAAATAAGAACTTTCATATTTCATGAAAGCATGTTGCAGTTTCGTTTGTCATTTTTTTTAGATTATTCATTTATTATATAAAAAATGATTTTTTTTATTGTTTATTATGTATAAATAATAAATTAAAATCACTTTATATGAACAGGACCAAAGTTTATCCAATAGTTGTAGTGCTAAAATTACCACCGTATGGAGTGGGGCTTGCTTTCTTTAGATTATTCATTTATAATATAAAATATGTTTTTATCCGTCATTTATGATGTATGCTGCGATGCGAAAATGATGCATATAGGTGGAAAGAAGCAACGAGATATGTGGGGTGTGCGCGCTCGCGCGCGTAAGCATGAACAGATTTTTAATATTTATATAATTTAATAAATCATTGTAAGTTTTAAGCCTATTGCTCTTGTTTTTTTATTTTAGAGAGCAAGAGAGAATTTTTCATCATTTTTCAGTTTGATAGACCGGTAATATACTCTAACACTCATATCTCCTGTTGTCTTAAACCGATGGTGTGCATCTATCATGTTATATTTATCTAAGGATTCATTCAATTGGGGTCTATCTGACACATAAAAATAAATTATGTACCATATCATCATATTTGATATGAAAAATATAAGTGAATGAGGGTAAAAAATTTATAGATTTCATATTTATTTTTTTTAAAAAATAAATAAATATTATGAGGGGTTGGTATTTAATGAATTTTTGAATGATGGTATTATGTATTTAATAAAATATCTCTAATAGATCATGATTGCTGGATATATAGGGAATGAGACATTGATGATAATAAAAAAATAAAAAAAAATATAATTTAATCAAAAAATAGAGATATATGCTCCTGTTTGTTGAATGAAGAGTTTTTATAAAAAAAAATTAAGATGTGCATATAGTATTACGAAAAAATTATATAATTATAATCATTATATAAAAATTGATTAAAGATAATAATATAATTTTAATATTTAAAAAAATATTTTATATTGATAAATATATTTATAAATTTGATTATATTTTTTTATCTCCTTAATTTTTTTTCAATATTATCTTTTAAAATATTTTTTATCAATTAAATATTATAAAAATTATTTTTTAAATAAATAATTTTTTAAATTATATTATTTATAATGTGAATATCTCAATCAAATAGTCCTAAAAGAAATATTTTAATATTCCTAATACAAAGAAACAATGCCTTTGAAGTTTGAACAGTCAAATAAATGCTTACATTGGATGTAATAAAAGATATTTCCGTACCTGGACAAAATTTAGGGCAGGTTATATGGGACAGCAAACTAGGCAAGATGAGTTGGCTACTGGCTTCCATAACCTCCTCTTTTTTTTTTCCCACCGTCACTTACCACCTCGATCCTTATCTTCTCTCCAGCTCCACTCCCTCACTGGCACCCTCCACCTTGCCTCCAGCTTCCTCTACTCCCACTTCCCGCTGCCACATTCCCCTCCCTATTTCCACATTGTCGTCGTCCAACTGCCGTGCCCTCTTCATCTACACTCACTCACATCGGCACCATCGACTGTTTCATCTTGATGGATATGAACTTTCAGCAAGATACCAATTTTGTCTTCTGGACTTCAACCTGGAAGGATCTATTAGTCTTTTGCTCAGATAAAAGCACAATTTCGATCTGCTACGAAAAAAAAAAAAAAAAAAAAATCATAAGGAAAAGACCTTCATTAATACCATTCATGCACAGATTTGTCTTCAAGCACAAAACATATAGATGCAATAGCAGCTACTGCTGCTTTTACTTCTTTTCTCATCTTTCCTCCTCATCTGAGCTTTTAATGCCTTCAACAGTGAGCAACAACAAAAAGCTGTTAAGAGTAAGAATGTAGATAGATTGGTCTCTCTCTCTCTCTCGCCCCCCCCCCGCCCCCCGCCCGCCCCGCCCGCCCCCCCCCCCCCCCCCCCCCCCCCCCCCCTCTCACCTTCTAATTATATGAATCAAGTTCCCTCATCCTTTCAGTACTTCATGTGATTTTCTTCGTTTCCTTTGACTTCACCCAAACAGTTTGTGTATTTGGTCTTGTATCTAGATATTAGGAGGTCGTCCCAAGCAACATTTACCTTGAAGAAAGCAAAATCCACTCCTTCCTCTCTTCTCAATTAATTTCATATGGTTTAAAGTTTTATGTTTGGTGTTTTGGAAGGGGAACTATTACGGAGAGGGAAGCCTTCGCTTAGACACTGCCTAGAAGAGATACCTGAATGAGTGGTTTATGTTGGCCTGGTCCATGGTTTGGATTGTGACCAAGAGGGGAGAAGAGAGACATGCAAGTTAGCCTGATTCGGAGTTATTCTGGGGTAATTCAAGCATTATTCCAGTGAAAGCTCGGTTTAGTTGCAGATTGTTCTGTTCAAGCCAGATTCAAAGGCAGATTGGTGCCATTGGATGCGGATATGGTCTGATTTTGGGATTAATTCGTTAAATTGTTGGTTTATTTCAAACAAGTTACCCGCTTATCCATGTACAGTGTACTAGCACACAAATTAAGTTTTTTTTTAAAAAAAAATGTTGTAATGATTATTTATTTTAAATGGATCAAAGATTCAAATCAAATCTGAATTTAATTACTATTAAATTGGTCTGGGCGAGGGTGCCAATTGTTTAGTTGGTAAAAATAGGTTGGGTTTTGGACATCAGTAAGCCAGGTTTAATCCTGACCCGTTCCTGATCCCTTGATTTAGCCAAGCTTCTCCCATCCTATTTCTAGTCAGTACATTTTGATCTATTGGGCATGACCAGTGCACAGGCTAATCCTAATTTTAATTAGTAGTTGCTTAAGGCTGTTTCTAGTTTAGGAATAAGATAAATTAGAATAGATATGTCTATACAATGTTTTTAACATGGTGGTATGTGTATATTGGGTATAGATAGGGGCCATGCAAGTCAAAGCTTCCCTTAATGTGTATGTGATCTTTGTGAGTCAGGTTTTGGTTGGATAAACTTTATCCAACGTGGATATATATATATATATATATATATAGATGAAAATTTACATGAATCTATCTTCGTACTCGTACTCAAAAACTCCTAAGCCGGCAAATTCTTATGGCAGACCATCTAAAATGTGCATTTTTAACATCCCTTTTCTTGTAAAATGTCATTGTCTCATGATCAATAAAAAAATGATCTGAATTAGAAATTCAGATTAATATCCATGCCTCTTTTCCAGAACGAGTAAATTCTCCATAGAAAAAATTGGTGAGCGCTTATCCTCTTCAATGCTTGCCCAAGCACTTTAGAAAAGATTTTTTTTTTTTAAAACAAAATCGAAACAATTCATCGGTAACCTGATGACGAAGGATAATTAACAAACGTAGCTATAAATACCATCAAAAGTTGAATTCATTATATATATATTACCATGTCACCTTGGTGCTTTGAATATCTCGCAAGCCAATATCTTCCTACCGTAGCCAAAATCAAAACTTTCAACTCCTTCTAATCAATAACTAAGAGAAAGACAAAATCTAAAGCTTGTAATCACCACTGAATTAGAATCATGAAAAGAGGGGGGAAAGAAAAAAAAAATTCAATTAGTATTTGCTACGTGCTACATCATCTAAACAAAAAGACTAGTTATTCTGTTGGCTAGATTCCATGCAGTTATGACTTAACCATTGCTATATTTTTATAGCATCTTTGTATGCGTGGTTGTTATTGCAAAGTTTGGAATTTGATGACTCTTCTTCGTTCATATGCCAATCTTTGGTGCAACTTATTCTTAAAAAATTGAATGGGATGGTTGCCAGATTCTCGTGTAGAAACATATATTTTTTTTTATCAATTTATCTAAATGGCTTGTCGCTACCCACACGAACGTCAACGGTCCTTTAATTTTTGGCTTGTTTGGACACGTGGGGTTGGTGTGCTTTCACATATTTGAACAGGCAAAAACACGAGCCTTTTGTCCATTTGCTCCAATATTGTTTCTTAGCTCTGTGATGCTTTACCATATATTTGATGGTATAGCTCACCAAAAGCCCTTGGCAGTTGGCATTCACCACTATTATTCTTTTTCTTGAGCAACTCCACTATTAATATTCTTTAGCAACTCCTTTATCCTCCAGCGCATAGGGTTACAATTTATAACTCCAGCAGTCAATCTGACCCACAACGGACTCATTTTAAATAGGCTAGGTTAGTATAATTGAGTTTGGGTCATAAATTTAGTCAATATATTTAGACCATTTATTAGATTGATCGGTTTCATATTTAGATCTTTTATTTGTATAACTCATTTTAATCTATTTAATAATTAAATCAAGTTATGATTTCAACCATTTAATCCATTTAAGAACTATTAATCTATTTAAATTTATTTAACCTATTTTGTCCATTTAATCCAATCTGCTTAACTTATTTAAATTTGCTTAACCCCTTTAATCCATGTAATTTGGTTCAGTAGATGTGTCATGCAGATCGAATTGGGTTACTCTTATTTAATAAATAAATCAGATTTAAATCTAAGTTTTTAATTTATTTAATTAACAAGCCGGTTTGAGTTGACAAATCTTTAACTTGAGTCGCTTCTGAATTGACCGGATTTCCACCCTTAAGCTTGGACATTCTGCCTAATAATCGATATTGAATCTTGAGTAAAATATTATCTTCAGTTGAACCCCACTGCGTTGGATGCTGACATACTTCCAAATTTACTTTCTAGACATCTTGATTCATGATGTCAGTACATTCAATCTTTTATTAGTATTTACCATTGCCTCCATTGCCCATAAATGTGCTACTCAAGCACTACAGCAGCATTTTCGTAACCATCAAATAAATGAACTATTGTTGGCTTTTCTTTTCCCAATTAATTTATTGAAATGTGCTCTTTAATTAAACTAATCGAGGATCATTCAGTATTTAGGAATTTAGTATCAATTTTATCATTAATTATCCATGAGTTTTTCCTGACTAATTGAAGAAAAGTAGACAAAGACATGGCATTTTATATTTCCAGTAAGAATCAAATATTAATCACCTGTGCATATGGATTTTGCTTATTCATATCTCCTACATTCCAATTAAAATCATCTTTCACATCTGACATAGCAAGTGTTGGGGGTAGATCCTCGTCACTTCTTCAAATAGCTTGCTATCTCATCCCCTATCCGATTAGAAGTACTACGCCGACTAAAGCTATTACGGTTCATTCTGACTCGGATTGTCGAGTCCCACCCGATCGGCACTCCGTCGACTACTCCGCTGACTGCTATTGATGACATTTGACCGACTAGAGACAGCATGCATGATCAAGTCGGTGTCTCACCAGTTAGGTTTGACAGGCCGCTTGTGGCAAGCGACACTCGGTATAGCGACTACTACTTACTCGACGTTAAGCCGACTATGCCAACCGACGATAGGCTGCTACCCTGCGACGGGCTCGTTTCTACCGACTCCCTGGCATGAGCTCTCGTCAACCGGCTGAGGGCCAAATGTGCCCACCACATCACTTAGACAGGCCCCATCAGGTCGCGTCATGCAGTCATACCCCGATCGGCTGGCTACGCACCGTGATGGGACACTATGAATTCATTAATTGTGCCCACGAGATCATTTATTATATCCCATACATAATAGCGTTCGCCGTCACGACCACGTACATGCCGAGTAAAAGGTGCACCCATCGTTAGAACCATTTAAAGATGCCCATGCGGCATCATACGATAGGATGTGATTGACATGATTGCCTGTTCTCTATTATCCACTTGGCTCTCTCTATAAATAGAGACAAGCGAGGGCCCCTTCAGGTAGGCAACACTGATCCTACGGTAAAACTCTGCCGCTCTCTTCTCTCATTGAATCACCCCATTGACTTAAAGTATCGGAGGATCTTCGCTGGAGCCACCTTCGACGAGACTTTCTTTACAGGTCTTTCTTCTCCGACGACGAGCGAAAATCAGTGCCACTGTTCATTATCAACTCTCGCTCTCGCTCTAGGCCTTGACTGTGTGCACCTCCCCCGATGATGGAACACCTTCTTCCGGCATTCTCCCGGCTTGCACCCAGGCACGGTTCTTAGTCGGCTCTTGATTGAGTTCCTTCCGATCGGAGGAAGGCTGCAACAGTTTGACGCACCATATCGGGGGATCGAGCAAGAGAAAAATTTTTCTCTCTCAAAAATTTTTATGGCTAAGACGAGAGCTCAAAATGCTTTTGCTGGCTCCGCTCAACGTTCATCACGGCATGATGCCTTTAGTGATTCACGGAGAGCCAAGCGCTTCATGACCGTTGGTGACGGCAGACCACTAGCAGTTCATCGTGCTTGTGCAGTAGGTGAGAAATCTGACGGAGGCCATCCATGACCACCACCACCACACCAGCGGTGGCGAGAGGAGACCACACCGTGTGACACACCTTCCTGGCACAGTCACCAGCCGTGATCTTTGACTCACTATTCAACCTGGCATTCCCATCGGATGAGCTCTTGACCCGCTCGATGGTCACTGCACCCAAACTCTTGATGCACTTCACATGCCGACTCTGGCGATCGTCTGTCTCCTTCCCCTTGATGAGTTCCGTACAAAAAGAAGAGACCACGATCCTCTTTAAAATCCTCCTCTTCTAGGGAAGGTTCACCCCAGGCTACTCGCGGCACCTGATGTGTTACAGCAACGATTGGATAAGTACGATCGAAAGCTAAAAAAGATAGATCGCCGCTTGGAACAACTCTAGATGAACCATAGGATCCCGCCAACGAATTCGGCATCAGCGCTAGTCCACCTTTCTCTCATCGGATACTTGATGAGTTGATTTTGGTTGGTTCAAAATACCGCAAATAGACCCGTATGACGGCTCCAATGATCTGCTTGATCACCTCAAGAGCTACAAGACTCTCATGCTTCTTCAGAAGGCATCCGATGCCCTCCTCTATATTGCCTTACCAGTTACCCTCCGAAAGACTACCCGAATGTGGTACTGTAGGCTTCAGCTTGGGAGTATCCACTCGTTCGAACAGTTTAAGCAGCTCTTTATGGTGCATTTCGGCATCAATCGAAGGGTGCTGCAGACTTCTGATAGCCTCTTCACCATTAGACAGTAGGATAGGAATCGCTACAGGACTTCATGGTGCATTTTAACACCACCACTTGAAAGTTGGGAACCTCAACGAGTCGACAGTGATCGCCGCCATGAAGTGGGGACTACGCAATTTCAGGTTCACCTATGCTCTAGACAAGATGCTTCCCTGAACCTATGTCGAGCTCTTCGAGCGAGTGCTGAAGTATATTCGCACTGAGGAATGTGTTACTGACCGACACCAATCCGAGGATAAAGCTCAAAAGAAGAAGCTGAAGAAGGAAGGAAACTCTGCAGGACCCAAGTGGGTCCTCATCGAGAAAGAGGCTCTACCTTTCTGACCAAACCTGAAGCCTAAGAATTTGGGAAATAGGTATGACTCTTACACTCCTCTGAATACTCCTCGTGCGCAGATTCTTATGGAGATAGAGGAGGAGAGTTACCTTCGACGATCTCTGCCTATGAAGTCCAGGCCCGCGTCTTGCAATTGGAAGCGCTACTGTCGATTCCACCGTGACCACGACCATGACACCGAGTAGTGCATCAAGTTGAACAATAAGATAGAGGGCCTCATCAAGCAGAAATATCTCGAAAAGTATGTGCAGGAATAGCCCGTGCAGCTACCTTCTGACCCAGCACCTCAGCTATGTCCCAAGGAGGAAACTCACACCCAACCATGGTAGACATGATCAATATGATTACGATGGGACCAAAGCTTCGGGCAGTAGATGACTTGAAAAGCTCCTACAAGCGACAGCGAGCAAATGACGATATCGTCTTCTCTAATGAAAATTTATAGGAGTCCAACTTTTCACAACGATGCTATTTTTGTATCAATAACAATAGCTAATTTTGATGTAAAATAATGTCTTATCGATAATGAAAATTCAGCCGATGTAATTTTCTACGATTGTTTCTCCCAAATGCGACTTTCAACTAACCGACTTAAATCTATGAATATTTCTCTAGTTGGGTTCACCGATGACTTGGTCAAGGTCGAAGGCAAGATAGAGCTTCCTGTTACCGTCGGGCAACCATTCTGGCAATAGACCATGCACCTGAACTTCCTCATGGTCCGAGTCCCATCTACCTACAATATTATCTTGGGATGGCCCAGACTCAATGCACTCCGAGCAATTGTATCAATATACCATTTACTCATGCACTTGCTGACTAGAAAGAAAATTGAAGAAATGAGAGGAGATCAGCAGCTGGTCCGACAATGTTATCTAACCATAGTCAAAAGAAAAAGACCAATTGAGGCTCTCCCCATCGACGATGGCTTGGATCGATGAGAGAAAGAAAGTCTAGGACACCCCACCAAACGACTTGTTGCGGTACCCCTCAGCGATGGAGATCTGACTAAAATCATCCAGATCGAATCCTCATTAGACGACGAGCTGTGAGAAAAGGTCATCAATTTTTTAAAGAAGAACGCTGACATCTTCACTTGGTCAGCCTCTGACATCCAAGCATTCTACCAGAAGTGATTGTCCACCGACTAAATATCGACGCCAACTATAAGCTGGTGAGATAAAAGAAAGAAGATTTGCTTCTGAGCGACAACAGGCCATCGACGAAGAGGTTTACAAATTGATGGCAATCGATTTCATACATGAAGTAACGTACCCAGATTGGCTCACTCACATCGTGATGGTCAAGAAAGCGAATGGCAAATGATGGTATGCATCGACTACACAGATCTGAATAAAGCCTATCCCAAAGATAGCTTTCTGCTTCCACGAGTCGATCAGTTAGTCAATGCTACATTAGGCCATCAGCTACTCAGCTTTATAGATGTCTTCTCTAGCTATTAACAATCTGGATGGCATCTGAAGACAAGGAGAAGATGGCATTTGTCACCAACAAGGGCTATTACTATCATAAAGTCATGTCCTTCGATCTCAAAAACATCAAAGCCACATACCAAAGGCTAGTCAATAAGATCTTCGAAGATCAGATAGGATGCAACATGAAGGTCTACGTCGACGACATGCTCGTGAAAAGCACTAAAGTTGCCCTCCACATTGACGACTTAGCCGAAGCTTTCGACGTCCTGAGGAGACATCAGATGAAACTGAACCCAACTAAATGCGCCTTCAGCATCACATCAAAAAAGTTTCTCGACTTCATGGTGATGGAGAGAGGCATCGAGGCCAACTCCAAAAAATTAAAGCGGTTCTCGACATGAAGCCTCCAACTTTTCGATGGGACGTTCAAAAATTGGCGGGATGCATAACGTCTCTGAGCCGATTCATCTCCAAATTGGAGCGACATTCTTCTTCAAATCTTCAAGTGGATGAAAACTTCACTGGAACGGAAAGGTGTCAAAAGCCTTCGAGAGTTAAAGCATACCTTACTCTCCTCCACTTTTATAAGTCAAGCACCGACGACAAACTACTCATATACTGGTGATTGTTAGATGTGTGCCCTAGATGTCAGATTGGCTGACACATTCCTGTACAAATCTAAGGGCAAATTTATAATTTTAACTATAAATCAATAAATAGGTTTTTTCTATCACATTATGTACATTGTGTCTTGATACATCCTTTGAGTTAGTAGGAATGTTAATTCATATTTTCAAGAGTTAAAATTTAAGGCATGAATTTACATAACTAACTCATAAACAGCTCCTAACCATAGGATCATCATGAGGATGGTGATCGATCCGAAAGGTTGGTGTACGATCGCTTTCTTAGGATAGATGTGTCTTGAGTCTACGGTGTGGAGACACCAGAATGAGAGTACAGGTATTCATTGAGAATGAGAGTACTGAGCGTGACCATCTCGAACAGTCATAAGAAAGTCTACCTTCTCATCGATGACTAGCTCGATGCTGCAGTTGTGTGTCTGGTTCTTTGACCTGAGGTGCATCGACAGTTCACCTTGAGTGTGTTATAGTTTGACTACACCATAACTTGATCTCTTAGCCATTCAGAATCCTGAGGTGTATGTTGGCTGCAGCATATTCATTGTAGGAACTAGGTCGCACCAAGATGGGATCTATCAACCTCGGTAGATGAGAGTAGTCCTATAGTGATCGAAAGATCGAGTCCTTAAGCCCATGGCCATGGCAGAGTGAAATAATAGAAAAAGAGTTTTTCATTGGGGTTTTACATCAGACTTGGATCGATCGATTGATTCATATGACTGATGTTGGGTTTGATGAGTTCACCTTAACCCTAATTCAGTCGGGACTCATGATAGAGGAACTCAATCACACAGGTAGCTGCACCGACAGGTTCATCTTCAGTTCTAATGGGTTACCACAATATACTCCTAGGTATCACTGGTGATTTTGAGAGCAATTAGAATGATCTTGATGATCGATCATTCTAATTGTCTGAATCAGAAGAGTTCTGGTCCATCGAAAGGAGTTTCGATGATGTCGATGATGAGATCACGATATGTCTCATTATCATATGGAATTGGAACCTAACTAGGTCACACAAACAAGGGTTAGGGTCTGGATGTCATCAATTGGGCTAACCTAATTGATTTGGATAAGATCAATTAGGTTCAAGGAAATCGTGCTAGCACACGATTGAGCCTCACTTTCTCGTCGTGTAATCTTTTCTATCTCTACTGAGCCAAATGTGATTTGACTCACCCAGAGAATCTTGAGAAGATTTTTCTCAGTCTAAATGAAGCTTGTCCAACTCAAAAAAGACTTGTCTTAATTCATGAAATGAATTTAAGACAAGCACCTGCTAATTTCTGTCACATGCCAATTTCATTTTAGGATATTTGTCAAAAGTTGACATATGGGTCTTAAATTGAAGGCCACTTGGCAAGATCTTATTGGAAGATTTTTGTGGAGCCAAACCACATCAAATTGGATGCCATAATTAGATTATAGCGCGAGCCCAATTGGATTAAGTGGGCACCCAAGTGGATAAGGTTGGAGAGTCTTGACAAGATGGACTCTTTGGCGCCAACCTCTCTTTGTCCTTATCCAATGTTGGCACCAACTTTGAGATAGAGGCTTGGGTTCTTATCTAATATGATCAGATGACATCAAGCAACTAATCAAAATTTTTTCAAAATTTATTGAAATTTTTTGATTGGTTGAATGATGTGGCACTGCACAGCATACAGGGTCTATATAAACCCTTCTGCACCTAGGGTTTAAGGGCTGAAGTTGTTATATGCACCAAACCCAATAGATGCCACCCCCTCCCTCTTCTCCAATCCCCCCTGCTCTCCTATCTCCTCTCTTGATGTCCAAGGAGTTGGACATTCATCTGGTGCAAGGAAAAGGCGTGGTGATGCCTGGAACAGGAAGGCTGCAGGACATCTTAGACAAGCTACTGCTCCAACTTCAGAAGGAGTTTTGAAGTACTTCCAAATCAGATAGAGATTTGATTTTTGGAGCATAGATTTGTGATGAGAAGGTATTCTAGGTCCTACCTGAGTGGATATTGGTAGAGGTCAGGCTCTTGCATGGCTATATCAGAACCTCGGGCTGTGCTGAGATCATCTACAGGGTAATCAGATTACCCTTGAGGTATGTCTATACTTTTTATACTTTTAGATTTAATTTTAGATTTTAAATATCAGATAATAAAATTATATCTAACAAATATTAGATCTAAAATAGTATAGGATAAAATTTTTAAATTATTCCATCCCAGATTTGATGAAATCTGGAAGATCCTACAAAGAAAAAAGGCAGTTTTTCCTTCAATTGGTATCAGAGCCAGGTTTGTGGCTCTATTTCAGATCTAATTTAGATCTAATTTTTTATATTTATTTATTTAATATTTAAAAATTTTAGATATCATATCAGATGTGATAAGATCTAAAATTAAAATATTTAAAATTAAATCTAAGAAGATCTAACATGCATGAGATGCATGACTAGACTAGGATTAGTTGAATCCATGAACAGTCTTAAGTTTTATTTTTAATGAGATTAAATATAATTAAATTTATTTATTTTTTTTTTATTTATTGTTATATTATTAAAAATAAAATAATTTTTTTTTTATAAAATTGACTGTTGCATGCCTAGACTAGTTGTAGATTGTCCAGTAATTTCTAGAATAGTTATTTAATATTTTAATTTATTTTTTAATTTATATTTGTGTATCGATCTGAAGCTGTTATGATTTTTTGATATGGATGTATGCAAGATGATTTTAATCTTAATTTATTTGATATGTTAATTTAGATTATAGTTTATAGTTAATTATTTTTTTAGATTTCCGTGCGTCCGTATAAGAAAAGTAGATTTAACCTCTCTTTCTTTCATTTTTTATGATCAGATGAATGACTAACTATGCCTTAGTCACATCAAAAAAATTTTCGACTTCATGGATGGAGAGCATCAGGCAACTCAAAAATAAGCGGTTCTCGACATAAGCCTCCAATTTCAGTGGGAAAAATTGCAGACATAATTCTGAGCCGATTATCCAAATGTGGAGATGCTTCTCCTTCTTCAATCTTCAGGTGGATAAAATTCCTGGAGGAGTGTCAAAGCTTCATGATTTAAGCATACTTTTCTCTCCGCTTTATAAAGCCAACACGAGATAAACTATCATATACGTGGCGAAACTTCTAAAAGTCAGTCATGTAGTCCAGGAAGAGCAAAATACAGAGGCCATTTACTATATAAGTCGGGTGCTGTGCAGGTTGAAACAAGTTCCTAGATGGAAGGTCGTCTTCGATTTTAACACTATTCGGTGCTACGACCTTATTTTAACCATTCAGCAAAATCTTGATTGACCTCTTCTGAGACTCTCTTTAACAATCAGAACTCAGAGGGTGATCATGTGGGCGATTGACTCATGGTTTACCTTTTTTTTATCCATTCTTTATAAAGGCCCGATTCTTATCACTTCATGTTGAGTGCATCCAACAGTGAAATTAGACATCCAAGAAAACTAAATTTATTAAATTGAACTTCATGCCAGATGGTGAGGTGTATTTCTAAATGATTTATTTGGAGTTCTATCTATTTGATTTAATTGAATTGTTGCCCAGCTATGCAACCCAAGAGGGGGGGTGAATTGGGTTTCTAAAATTTAAGGCTTAACTAATGACTTATGAAAAATATTCGTCAATAGCTAAATGAATGAGGAGAATAAACTTAATTCAAGATTAATTGCCAAAAGCAAGAATGCAAGGAAAATAATGAAGAGTTAAAGAGAAGCAATTATGCACACCACAAACAAAAGGATTTATAGTGGTTCGGTGCCAACCTTGCACCTACATCCACTCCCCAAGCTCCTACTTGAGAATTTCAATCCACTAATCTTGTATTCAACCCGAATACAAACGTCGGAAACTCCGACTCTAGCTATCCCAAGCTAGTCCACTTGTTTCTTGGGTACAAGCCAACCCAATACACTCCGATTCTAAGTTCGGATCAACCTTCCCTTGTTTTGGAACCCTTCCAAAATAAAACCAAATATTCAAACTGAGTATAACAATTTATAGCACAAATAAGTACAAAAAAAGCTCCTTTAATGAGCGAATATAACTTTAAATATACTTTACTTAAAAGAAGAAGCCCCTTTTTGGATTTCCTCAAGGTGGATGGAGACTTGATTGAGCGCTTGAGGAGTTGGTAAGCTTGGATTGATAGCTTCTTGAAAGCTTTAAATGAGCTCTTGATTAGGCCTGAAAAGTTGGCTTGAAAAACCCTTTTTCAAATTCTCTCTTTTGAATGCTCTTGAATGCTCTCTTGAATGCTCTTCTTTTCTCTTTCTAATGTCTTGCTTGTTTCCCACCTTTTGGATCCTTTTATAGCTTTAAGAAATAGAGGAAAACATTCTAGGCTGAAAAAGAGCTGTTAGACCACATTAAATGAGCATTAAGAGCACTTAAAATGGGTTAAAAACTAGCCGTTGCGGAGAAATCCTGTCACAGGGGTCGACTCATGGGTCGACTCATGCCTGGGGGTCGACTCATAGGTCGACCTCTGTGGTTGAATATCAGAAAATAGGGTTTTATGATTTTTGGCCTAAAAACTGCAGGGGTCGACTCATTGGTCGACTCATGCCTTGAGGGTCGACTCATGGGTCGACTCACAGGTTGTGCCAAGCCAAAAATTCTGCGTGCCAAATAGCTCATTGTGCCATGAGCTGACTCATGGGTCGACTCATGGATTTCAAACATGCATTAACTTTCAAATACAAGTCCAAAAACAATGAAATTTTCGCCAATGGATCACAAATCTTTTGTTCTTATCATTTAATACTTTCAAATCAGGGTTTTGATAAAATTATGATTTTGCCCCTGAAGAGCAATGGGTCTTTTTCAAATGAAAATTATTAGTACCCCTTCAACTGCTTTGTAATCATCAAAATCAATCTAAGGAGCAACAATCTCTCCCTTTTTTATGATGACAAAACACTTGAACAAAAGTATCTATGTGAATCATGAATTTCAAAAGAATGCATTATAAGTGCATTAGCTTGAAAAGAAGATTGATTTTTTTGGTATGTGATACAAATGCTCATTTGCATAAATAGTTTGCCCATTTGCTTAAAGATTTAAAAATTTGCTCATTGGATTATGTGATTTTGGTGTTAGAGTAGAAAATTTATTTTTGTTATCAGAGTAAGTTGTATCTTGAAAATTTGCTCATTCTCATTTGATTATTTAGTTTTAGTATCAGAGCAAAAATAATTAAGTATACCAATGCATGTCTAAGAATTAATTATAAAGTATATCAGAGCATGTCAAATTTAAGATGTATCAGAGCAAGTTAAATTTTAAAGCATATCAGAGCATATCAAATTTAAGATGTATCAGAGCAAGTTAAATTTTAAAGCATATCAGAGCATGTTTAAGGAGTAATTTTAAAGGTTGCTCATTTGCATTGTACTTAGAAATTTACTCATTGTATTTTTGAGTCATTTAATAATTTTGCTTTTGATATTGTTCTTTAATTTCTCTCCAATTCATTCATTTTATTTCCAAGTCTTTTAATAATTTATAATTTAATAATTTATAATTTTGCTTTTGATATGTTTCTTTTTCTTTAATTTCTCTCCCTTTTTGACATCATCAAATATTATTAACTCCCCCTCTTTTTCTGAATACGTTTTCTCTTTAGTGTTTCTTCAAACTTCTAGTGCTAATCATTAATGTTTGCTCCCCCTGAATACAGCAATCATTAACCAAAATATGCCATAGATTACCATAGATATGAATTATCAACAAAGAGAAGATATATAATCAAGAGATGATTGACATCATTACAAAGAGTAGATATATAATTAAAAGATGATTAAAAATATAGTTGTTTCAATACATATTTTATATCATAAAAGTTAGCTAGCTAATGTCATTACATGGCCCAAAATACAGATCCTAGAAAGAACAAGAGACTAACACCTAGGATCTAGTAAAGCTCATGACTAGATGGATCAGAGTCATCAGAGATAGGGTGAGGAGATGATGGATCTCGACTAAGAGCACGTCCTCTACCCCGTCTGCCTCTGCCACGAGTGGAGGTGCTGGTATGAGCAGGTGAGCGAGATGAACTAGGAGGCTGAGAACGTTGAGAGGCCAAAGACTGGACAGAAAGAGTGAGTCTAATGGAATCAAGAACGTTCAGTGCTCTCGAAACAGACTGAAGCAGAGCAGTGAACTGAGTAGATGCATGCTCACTCGAGCCTCTGATCTCTCTCCTTAATAACTCATAACCACCCTCCAATGCACCTCTGAGCCTGCCAGCCTTTGCAGTAAGGTCTGTGACCTCAATAGTGCTCTCCTGTGGCTGAGGATGGGCCAAAGCTAAGACTTGCCCCTGCAAGTCAAGAACTCTCCCAGTCAGTCTCAAAATGCTGTCCTCGAGCTGCTAAATCTGAATAGACTGATCTGAGATCAACTGAAATACAGTGGAGATATAGGGGATCAAGGTCTGATCAGAAGAATCTAATGATGTGGATCCCGGTGCAAATGTAGAAGTGCTCCACTGTCGAGAAAGCAAGGAAGCCACACGCTGAGAAATCTGCTCGATCTGATCATCAGCCAATCTGTACTCTGGAGGAGGTGCTCTGCTGTCTGACTGCTGAACTGGTGTGTACCTCCTGGCAGAATCTGAAGGGCCAACCTCTGGATCTGAAACAAACTGGATATCTGGAGATGCTGCCCTGATGTCATGGAGAGGAGATGAGGGACCTTCTTCCTCAGCTCTGTCTTCTACTCTATCCTTAGCTCTCTCTTCAGAATCTTTGATCCAACCACCATCAGTTTTAGTAAATCCCATGCGGTGCAGAGTGTGTTGGTTGATGGTGTCTGCGTGAGAAAGCTTAGCAGATGCCTCCCCCTCAAAACTGACTCCAAACATCCTGAAAACTAGTGTGAGAGCCATACCAAAAGGCAGATGTGCCTTGGATCTGTTCAGTGTCTCTCTCATGGCCTCAATCATTAAAGCAGGGAGGTTTAATGGGGTTTGAGTGATCACATGAAATATTATACAAATATCTCTGCCAGAAAGGAGGTCATGCCTACCACTCCTTGGGAAGAAAAGCTTTGTCACTAATTGATGTAAGATCCTCATTTCAATTGACAAAATTTTGGCTTCCAATTTATTCAAACTTTTCGAGTAGGTTCCTCCTAGAATTACACTGATCCCTCTTCCTTCACTGGGAGTTCCATGTAAGAATATCCCTCACAGGGCAAATGTAGTATCTCTCCCAAAATAATAGGATCCAGACAGATATCAACTCCCTTAACTGTAGAAGTCACTGTTCCATTGCCATAATGCAGATTTTGATAAAATTCTCTAACCAGGTCTACAAAAGTAACTTCCTTGAGAGAGCAGTAAAAACCCCAACCCTGATTTTTTTATCTTTGTCCCAAAGGAGAAACCTTCTTTTTCAAAGAATCTAAAATCACATTCTTTCCGGTTTCAACCTTCCTATCAGATAGAGGATTTTGCTAGGGCTAAGGGGAGGACTGAGAGGGACCTTGAGCTGACACTGAAGCCGGAATGGGAGCAGTGGAGGACTGAGCAGCTTGCCTTTTTCTTCGGACGCTTTCTTCCAGCTCACGGACCGATTTTCTTCTTTGAGGGAGCTTCATCTTTGGGGCCATTCTTACCACAAGAGCAGGCAGGAAAGACTAGGAGGATCAAAATGGGATGAGTAGTAGGAGGGTTACAAGAGGATGGAAAGGGATTTTGTAGAGAGAAGAGATGGTTTTGAGAAGAACGGTGGAGGCTAGGTATGCTCCAACCGCTTCAATCAAAGGAGAAAGATGCGAAAATCTCCTTTTCCAGGCGTGATTTGAGGTGGAAAGGAGAAGGAGAATGTTCTTGAGCTAAATCTTTAGTTTTGGAGAGAAAGAAGATGAGGATGACGGGTCTTGGAGGAGGGAAGACGAAGAGAATGAGGGGTCGGCTCATGAACAGGTTTTAAGATTAAAGGAATGAAACCCGTGGGATATTGGCCGAAAATTACAAGTTTGCCAATGGGTCGACCCTAGGGGGGTCGACTCATGAATCACAAAAATTCAAAAAAAATAAGAATAAATTCCAAAAAAAATTTAAAATTTTGGGAGAAGGAATTTTGCTCAAAGATAGGTTGTGAGAATGATAATCTTGAGCTTTTAGGACCAAGAGAGATGATGGAAATTGATCTCAAATCGATTCCTTGAAAATGGAGAAACACTTAGGCATAAGGATCAAGAATTCCTAGATTTCTCCTAATTTCACAGAATCTATCCTCGCTAAGGGCTTTGTAAAGATATCAGCTAATTGATTTTCAGTGCAAACATATTCAAGAGTTATATCTTTGTTTTGAACATGTTCTCTTATAAAATGATGTCTTATTTCATATGCTTAGACCTTGAATGTTGAATTGGATTTTTAGTTAGATTTATGGCACTTGTGTTGTCACATCTTATGGGTGTTTCATTAAGTTTGATTCCAAAGTCTTCTAGTTGTTGCTTAATCCACAAGATTTGAGCACAACAACTTTCGGCTGCAATGTATTCGGCCTCAGCCGTAGACAGTGCTACCGAATTTTATTTCTTGCTAAACCAGGAGATTAGGTTAACTCCAAGAAATTGGCAAGTTCCACTTGTGCGTTTTCTATCTAATCTACATCCAGCAAAATCAGCATCTGAATATTCCTAATAAATCAATTAGTGAGTCCTTAGAGTAGCATAACCCTAGAGTTTGAGTACCATTCAAGTATCTAAGGATTCTTTTAACAGCATTCAAATGAGATTCTTTAGGATTAGATTGAAATCTAGCACACAAACAGATACTAAATATGATATCAGGCCTACTTGCAGTTAAATATAATAGAGAGCCAATCATACCTCTATAGTATTTTAAGTCTATATATTTACCTTCTTCATCCTTGTCAAGCTTACATGAGGGGCTCATGGTGTGCCAATTGCTTTGGAGTTCTCCATTCCAATCTTTTGGAGTAATTCCTTGGTGTACTTGCTTTGGGTGATGGAGATTCCCTCTTTTGTTTGTTTGATTTGGAGTCCGAGGAAGAAAGTAAGTTCTCCCATCATGCTCATCTCGAACTCGCCCTGCATGAGCTTAGCAAAGTCTTGACAAAGAGATTCATTAGTAGACCCAAAAATTATGTCATCAACATAAATTTGTATTACTAACATATCATTTTGATTTCTTTTAATAAAGAGGGTTGTGTCTACATTACCTCTTGAAAAACATTATTTAGTAAAAATTTGCTTAGCCTATCATACCAAGCCCTAGGTGCTTGTTTTAATCCATATAAAGCTTTATTTAATTTAAAAATGATTAGGAAAAGCATGATTTTCAAATCCTGGGGGTTGTTCTACATAGACTTCTTCAGCAATATATCCATTTAAAAATACTTTTGACATCCATTTGAAATAATTTGAATTTCATAAAGCAAGCATATGCAAGTAGAAGTCTAATGGCTTCTAATCTAGCAACAGGTGCAAAGGTCTCATCAAAATCAATTCCTTCTTCTTGATTATAACCTTTAGCAACCAATCTTGCTTTATTTCTTATTACATTACCATGTTCATCTAATTTGTTCCTAAAGACCCATTTTGTGCCAATTATTGAATAATTTTTAGGTCTTGATACTAAAGTCCATACATTATTTCTTTCAAATTGATTAAGTTCCTCTTGCATTGCATTAATCCAATTATGATCATTTTCAGCTTCTTCAATAGTTTTTGGTTCAAGATGAGATACAAAAGCACAATGATTAAATACATCTCTAAGTGAAGAACGAGTTTTTACCCCATGCATAGGATCACCAATAATTAACTCCTTAGGGTGATTGTGAACATACCTCCATTCTTTGGGTAGGTCATTTGTACCTTGAGGTTGTTCTTGAATTTCTTCACCTCTCTCATCTTGTTTGTCTTCTTGTTCCTCGTCCTCTTGAGTTGTTGAATCTTTCAGAGTGATCTCCTTCATTCCTTCTATTAGAGGATCTGCATCATCAACACCCTCATTCTTCCTTGAAGGAAGATCGTTAGATTCATCAAAAAAACATGTATGGACTCCTCTACTACTAAAGTTCTTTTGTTAAAAACTCTAAAAGCTTTACTAGTGGAGGAGTAACCAAGAAAGATTGCTTCATCTGATTTTGCATCAAATTTACCAAGTCTTTCTTTACCATTATTTAACACAAAACATCGGCAACCAAAAATATGAAAATATGCAATATTTGGTTTTCTTTCTTTCCAAAGTTCATAGGGGGTTTTCTTTAAAATTTGTCTAATCAAAGCACGATTTAAAATGTAACATGCTGTGTTAATTGCTTCCGCCCAAAAATATCTTGGAAGGTTGCTTTCACAAAGCATGGTACGGGCCATTTCTTCTAAGGTTCTGTTTTTCCTTTCAACTACCCCATTTTGTTGGGGTGTCCTAGGAGCAGAGAAGTTATGGCCAATTCCATTTTCATCACAAAAGTTTTCAAAGTCTTGATTTTCAAATTCAGTTCCATGATCGCTTCGAATATTTTGAATTGAAAATCCTTTTTCATTAGTGACTTTTCGAAAATTTAGTGAAAATATGAAAAGTTTCATCTTTGTGTGCTAAAAAGAAAACCCAAGTAAAACGAGAGTAATCATCTATAATTACAAAACCATATCATTTTCCTCCTAGACTAGTGGTTCTAGTTGGTCCAAATAAGTCCATATGCAAAAGCTCTAAAGGTCTAGAAGTTGAAACAATATTTTTGGATTTAAATGAAACTCTTGTTTGTTTACCTAGTTGGCATGCATCACAAATTCTATCTTTTTCAAAATTCAGTTTAGGCAAGCCAAGAACTAATTCTTTCTTAATTAATTTTGAAAGAGAATGCATGCTAATGTGTGCAAGTCTACGATGCCAAAGCCAACTAGTCTCATTAACTTTAGCATTCAAGGATACTAGGCATTGCATGTTTATTTTGGCTAAATCATTTAAATCTACCATATAAACATTGCCATGTCTATGTCCAATAAATTTAATGCCATCGTTAATAGGACTAGTTACAATGCAAACAGATGATTCAAAAAAACTTTATATCCTTTATCACAAAATTGACTAATGCTTAGTAAATTATGCTTTAAACCATTAACTAACAAAATATTTTCAATGTATTTGGAGGGAGTGATACCAATGTTACCTATACCGATGATCTTTCCTTTGCCATTGTCTCCAAAGGTGACCATCCCTCCATCCTTAGCATCAAGCGTGATGAATTGTGATTCATCACCAGTCATGTGTCTCGAGCATCCACTGTCAAGATACCATTTCCTGTTTCCTCCTTGGGATGCTAGACACACCTGCAAGCAAAAGTCAAGTTTTTGTTTTAGGTACCCAAGCTTTCTTGGGTCCTTTTTGGTTAGTCATAATGGTTCCTTTTGGAACCCATATTTTCTTTATAGTTGAGTTTGCAGATTTGTTAGAGAAGCAAGTGTATGACTTATGTCCTATCTACCACATTTGAAAAAGTAATATTGGTAGACTTGTTACTTAAAGAGTTTACATAAATATTTTTCAGATATTTTTGTTTCTTCAAGGGGTTATAGCCAAGTCCAGCCTTATCATACACGGCTTTTTGATTATCAAGAATCATATTGAGTTTATTTGAACTCAAGGTGAACTTTTCTACTATTGGTTTCAGCTTGGCAATTTCATTCTTTAAGCTTTGATTTTCTTGAAGCAAGGTGGATTTTTCAATTGAAAAGTTTTTCAGCTTGTTTCAATAAAGATTGATTTTTCAATTTTAGCTCTTTGTTCTTCATCCCTAGTTTCTTTAATTCATCAACTAAATCATAGAATGCTTCATGTAATTCTTCAAATGTAAAGTCACTAGGGTTTCGAAAATTACCTCATTTTCGTGTGCCATAAGGCACAGGTTGGCTTGTTCGGTTGAGGTTTCCTCATCGGAGCTTGAGTCATCACTCGCACTCCATGTGGCCATCATGGCCTTCTTCTTGAACTTCTTGGGACCTTTCTTCAGTTGTGGGCATTCGGATTTGAAGTGTCCCGGCTTCTTGCACTCGTAGCAGATAAGGGGTTGGTCTTTCTCTTTTTCTTTGCTTTGTTCCCCTTTTGTGAATGGCCTCTTCCTCATCCCCTGTTTCCTTTTTCTCAAAAATTTCTTGAATCTTCGGGATGAGTGCCATCTCTTCATCCTGTTCTTCATCTTCAGTGTCATCAGTTTCTTCATCTGGTGGAGCTGTGGATTTGAGGGCAATGGTTCTTTTCTTTTTGACTTCTTCCTCTTGATGTTGCTTCATGCTTAGCTCATGAGTCATCAAAGATCCAAGAAGCTCTTCTAG
This sequence comes from Elaeis guineensis, assembly GCF_000442705.2. Taxonomy (NCBI): domain Eukaryota; kingdom Viridiplantae; phylum Streptophyta; class Magnoliopsida; order Arecales; family Arecaceae; genus Elaeis; species Elaeis guineensis. The sequence continues at coordinate 49,849,386 of NC_025995.2, read as the reverse complement.
AGGTAGAGTGTTCAAGTCCTTGGCTTCTTGGATGGCAGTCACTTTGGCTTCCCAAGTTCTTGGTAAGGACCTGAGAATCTTTCTTACAAGCTCACTGTTAGTATAGGACTTACCAAGACTCTTTAAACCATTAATAATATCAGTAAAGCGAGTAAACATTCAGTTATGGACTCATCATGCTCCATTTTAAACAATTCATATTTATGCACAAGCATGTTTATTTTAGACTCTTTTACTTGATTGGTTCCCTCATGGGTTACTTCTACTAACCTATCCCATATTTCTTTAGCAGATGAGCAAGTAGAAATGCGATTAAATTCGTTTGCATCAAGAGCACAATAAAGAACATTCATTGCTTTAGCATTTAATTGGGCCATCTTCTTATCAACCTCATCCCATTCTTTCTCGGTTTGGTTGATTCCTCACCATCTATAATTTTAGTGGGTGTGTGAGGACCGTTCACTATGATACTCCACATATCATAGTCGAGTGCTTGTATGAATATTTTCATCCGAGCTTTCCAATAGGTGTAATTAGACCCATTGAAAAGTGGAGGTCGGTTGGTGGATTGCCCCTCGGCTAGAGAAGTGCCGACGTGGGTTGCCATAGATCTTTGGCTCTTTGATTGTTTAGATCAAAGAAGGGCTAGAGCACCGGGCTCTGATACCACTTGTTGCCCAGCTATGCAACCCAAGAGGGGGGGTGAATTGGGTTTCTAAAAATTTTAACTTAACTAATGACTTATGAAAAATGTTTGTCAATAGCTAAATGAATGTGGAGAGTAAACTTAATTCAAGACTAATTGCCAAAAGCAAGAATGCAAGGAAATAATGAAGAGTTAAAGAGAAGCAATTATGCACACCACAAACAAAAGGATTTATAGTGGTTCGGTGCCAACCTTGCACCTACATCCACTCCCCAAGCTCCTACTTGGAATTTCAATCCACTAATCTTGTATTCAACCCGAATACAAACGTCGAAACTCTGACTCTAGCTATCCCAAGCTAGATCACTTATTTTTCGGGTACAAGCCAACCCAATACACTCCGATTCTAGGTTCGGATCAACCTTCCTTATTTTGGAACCCTCCAAAATAAAAACAATCACTCAAACTGAGTAAACAATTTATAGCACAAATAAGTACAAAGAAAGCTCCTTTAATGAGCGAATATAACTTTAAATATACTTTACTCAAGAGAAGAAGACCCTTTTGGATTTTCTCAAGGTATTGGAGACTTGAAGTGCACTTGAGGAGTTGGTGAGCTTGGATTAAAGGCTTCTTGAAAGCTTTGAATGAGCTCTTGATTAGGGCTGAAAAGTTGGCTTGAAAAACCCTTTTTCAAATTCTCTCTCTTGAATGCTCTCTGAATGCTCTTCAATCTCTTTCAATCTCTTACTTGTTTCCCACCTTTTGTCCTTTTATAGCTTTAAGAAATAGAGAAAAATTCTAGGCTGAAAAAGAGCCGTTAGACCATTAAATGAGCATTAAAAGCACTTAAAATGGGTTAAAAACTAGCCGTTGCGGAGAAATCCCGTCACAGGGGTCGACTCATGGTCGACTCATGCCTGGGGGTCGACCTCTGTGGAAGAATACCAGAAAATAAGGTTCTGTGATTTTTGGCCTAAAACTGCAGGGGTCGACTCATGGGTCGACTCATGCCTTGGGGGTCGACTCATGGGTCGACTCACAGGTTGTGCCAAGCCAAAAATCTGCGTGCCAAACAGCTCATGTGCCATGAGTGACTCATGGGTCGACTCATGATTTCAAACATGCATATCTTTCAAAATACAAGTCCAAAATCAATAAAATTTTCACAATGGATCACAAATCTTTTGTTCTATCATTTGATACTTTCAAATCAGGGTTTTGATAAAATTATGATTTTGCCCCTGAAGAGCAAAAGTCTTTTTCAAATGAAAGTTATTAGTACCCCTTCAACTGATTTGTAATCATCAAAATCAATCTAGGGAGCAACAAAATACTATGTGGATGAAGTAATCTCGGTTGATAGTTAACTTGAGACCATCCTAGAGCATTCAGGGTTAAAAAGATGAATTATGCGATAACTATGTATGGGCTCTAGAATATTCTTTTATGATAATTCAACCTATGTGGATGTTGGAAACCATTGCTAGATGGTATTTCGATTAGTGCAGAAATTGGTTTCTATGCTACTGGCTTAGTGTTTAAACTTATGGAGTCACGCACACAAGACAGACAAAGTAAAAAAAAAATGGCTTATATTTATATATCCAATTGAAAGTACTTGACTTGATTGATAATTAACTTATGGGTCAAATGAGATTGAAGAGTTGACTATGTCTAGCTATCACTACACATAAGGTTCCGGTTCGATCCTGGGGATGAACAATTTCTAATCTATGATCTATGGAGCATATGAAAGATTGAATTTAGATGCTAATTAATTTCAAATTAGATCTGAATTAATTAAACTTAATTGGGTCTAAAATTTAAGTTAGACTAGGTATAAAAGTCCTAAAGAGCTTGGGATTGACAGCTTTTCGAAATTGCTTCGAACCAGCTTCGAATTGAATTCGAATCGGATCTGTTTTAATAAGATATGAGAATTTTTATTTGTACTGAGATTTTTCTCTCATGTGGGCTGACCAACATTAGGAATGGTGCTAGTTTGGGGCATCCATGTGGGTGAGGGAGTGGGTGCAAATTGGTTGTCATATGTGATGGCAATTCTATCTCATATAGGAATCCTTCTTTCATGAGTATTGGACTGATTCAAATCAGATTTGAGTTAGAACTTCTATACTTATTAGGTCATGAGAATCATCTATAAATAAAGAGAATCTTTACCTATGGATGCACAGCAAGCAAATCAGATTGAGAGAAGAGAGAAAGAGAGAGATGCGTGAGAAGAGAGAGAGGTCCCTTTCTTCTCCTTAGCCTCTCCCCTTGTTGTCGCCCCTTCTCCTTGGGTGTGGGCTCTTTTTGGGCATCCCACCTGTTGGTGTGAGGTATCGCACTAGTATATCTCTTCCCTCATTTGAATGGGTTGCGAAGCTGGTTGGATCGGAGTTCATCTTGCTTTCCTGCGGCGTCTGGCGTGCATGCTTAGTAAAGGGTCTGTATATCCAGGCTTTCATGAATGTTTAATTTAGATTAATTAAGATTTAATCTCTAGTTCTATTACTAATCAGGTAAGAATTTGATCCTTATTCATGTAGATTAATAAAAATTTTTAGATGCAATCTGGGCCTTTCAAAGAGAAATAGTTTTCCTTCCTTTCAACTGGTATCAGAGCAGGTTTGAAATACATATATACATAACTAAATTTTTTAAGATTAATTATATAAGATATAATTAGAATTTTTTGTGAGATATTAAATCTAATTTAAATTTATTTATATAAAATTTTTGATCTAATTTTGATTAGGATTAGATAAGCCTAATCAATGGTTGATTGAGGTTGTTATAAGTTTATTATAACAGAATTCTGCTGTTGTTGAATTTTTGATAGAATAACAATATGAATTAAAATCTATTTTAAATTTATTTTAATAAAATTTTAATATTATTATTTTTTATGATGTAAAATTTATTTTAGATCTGAATTGAATCTATTTTGATGGATATTTAGATCTGAATCCTATCGAAATTCAGCACTGCGCGAAAATAGATTTTACCAAAAATTTATTCCTTATGCATTCATATTTAAATCTAATTAATTTTCTATATGATATCAAATCTAAAGTTGATATTTTATAATCAGTATAAGATATATTTCAGATCTGATATGATGTATATGATATATTAAATCTAATTAGATTAAATGAAGAACATAATTGATAAGATCAAGGATATGTTCATGACATAAAATTTTTTTGTCAATAATTATGTGTTGATGTAATTATATATGAAGTTAAATTTTAGATCTTAGTAGCATAGTACTCAGATTGATGAGATCACCAGAACATCCGATCATAGAAAATTGAAGGAATTAATCTCTCTTTTGCCTATTTGATGGGTTCTCTTATGACGTGTAGGAGTGTCATTGTGATCCGATTTTATGAAGAAGAAAAGTGAATAAATTTTTATATATTATTTTGATTATAAATATATTTATATTAGATTTATAGTGATTTATGATTCATTATAATAGGATAAAATTTAGATATAAAATTATTTAAATCTGAATAGCATGTTACATATGATGTAATCGGTATTGATCTAAAAGTTGTCATGATGCATGAGATGTATGTATGAAGTTTAGATCATATCTATGTATGTTTAATTGTTAAACATATTATGAAAATTTATTTTCATATGTTGAAACATATGATATGCTTTACCTGAAATCTTTGTAAAATAGTTCTACAGACTAAAACACACGTTTCACACACTTAATTTTGAATTAAGTTTTGAATGATCAAGATTTGAGAATTGAAGATCATTAAGATATCACATAAAATTATAGAAAAAGGGTTAGCTTGAATCAGATTCTTCTAATGGGTTAGACCTGAAGGAAAAAATCATCTTTTTTTTATAGGATCTTTTAGATTTCATCAAATGTGGGGTAGAATAATTTAAAAATTTATCCTATGCTATTTTAGATCTAATGTATTTAGATCTAATTTTATTATCTGATATTTAAAAACTAAATTAAATCTAAAAGTATGAGAAGTATAGACATACCTCAAGGTAATCTGATTACCCTGTAGATGATCTCTGCACAGCCCGAGGTTTTGATGTAGCCACGCAAGCGTCTGACCTCTATCGGTATCCACTTGAGTAGGACCTAGAATATCCTTTTCTCATAAATCTACACTCTAAAAATCAGATCTCTATCTGATATGAAAGTGCTTCAGAACTCCTTCTGAAGTTGGAGCAGCAGCCTGTCGAAGATGTCCTGCAGCCTTCTGTTCCAGGCGTCACCAGGCCTTTTCCTTGCACCAGATGAACGTCCAACTCCTTGGACATGAAGAGGGAGATAGGAGAGCAGGGAGGATGTAGAGAAGAAGGGAGGAGGTGGCAGCTTTGATGGTTTTTCATAAAAACTTAAAACCTTAAGTGCAGGCAGGGTTTATATAGACCCTGCTGCGCTGCTCAGTGCCATCATTCGATCGACAATCAAAAAATTCCAATTAATTTTGAAAAAATTCTGATTGATGGAGTGATGTTAGCTGATCACATCAGATAAGAAATTCTCACCCTCTCTCCTATGTTGGCACCAACTTTGGATAAGCACAAGCAAGGGTTGGCGCCAAAGAGTCCATGTTAATCAAGACTCTTCATCCTTATCCATTTGGGGCACCACTTTAATCCAATTGGGCTCACGCCATAATCTGATTATGGTGCCCAATTCAATGTGGTTTTATCATGTGGACACTTCATAAAAATCTTTCAATGAGCTCTCTTCAGTTTAAGACCCATATGTCAATATTTGACAGATGTCCTAAAATAAAATTGGTAGGTGACAGGAATTAGCAGGTGCTTGTCTTAAATTTATCTCATGAATTAAGACAAACCTTTTTTGAGCTGGACAAGCTTCATTTAGACTGAGAAAAACTTTTTCAAGGTTCTCTGGATGAGTCAAATCATATTTAGCTCAGTAGAGACAGAAAAGATTACACGAGGAGAAAGTTAGGCTCAACGTATGCTAGCACGATTTCCTTGAACCTAATTGGATCTTATCCAAATCAATTGGGTTAGCCCAATTGATGACATCCAGACCTAATCCTTATTTGTGTGACCCAGTTAGGTTCAATTCTGTATGATAATGAGACATGTCATGATCTCATCATCGACATCATCGAAACTCCTTTCGATGGACTAGAACTCTTCTGATTCAGACAATTATAATGATCGATCATCAAGATCATTCTAATTGCTCCAAAATCCATCAGTGAACCTAGCAGTATATGGTGGTAACCCATCAGAATTGAAGACAAACCTCTCGATGCAGCTACCTGTGTGATTGAATTTCTCTATCATGAGTCCCGACTGAATTAGGGTTAAGGTGAACTCGTCAAACCCAACATCAGTCATATGAATCAATCGATCGATCCGAGTCTGATGTGAAACCCCAATGAAAAAACTTTTTTTTCATTATTTTACTCTGCCATGGTCATGGGCTTAAGGACTCGATCTTTCGATCATCATAGGACTACTCCTCTCATCTACCGAGGTTGATAGATCCTATCTTGGTGCGACCTAGTTCCTACAATGAATATGCTACAGCCAACATACACCTCAGGGTTCCGAATGGTTAGAAGATCGAGTTATAGTGTAATCAAACTATAACACATCAAAGTGAACTGTCGATGCACCTCAAGTCAAAGAACTAGACACACAACTGCAGCATCGAGCTAGTCATCGACGAGAAGGTAGACTTCCTTATGACTGCTCGATATGGTCATGCTCAGTACTCTCATTCTCAATGAATACCTATACTCTCGCTCCTATGTCTCCACACTGTGGACTCAAGACACATCTATCCTAAAGAACGATCATATACCAACCTTTCGGATCAATCACTATCCTCATGATGATCCTATGGTCAGGAGCTGTTTATGAGTTAGTTATGTAAATTCATGCTTAAATTTTCAACTCTTGAAAATATGAATTGACATTCCTACTAACTCAAAGGATGTATCACAGACACAATGTACACATGTGATAGAAGAATAACCCATTTATTGATTTATAGTCAAAATTATAAATTTGCCCTTAGATTTGTACAGAAATGTGTCAGCCAATCTGGCATATTGGGTACACATCTAACAAACTCTCACTTGACCTAATACCAATTGGCTACATATCTAAGTCCGATCTTCTTAAGGTGGGCTTCGATCTTTTGCTGGCCCAATGGCTTAGTCAGCGGGTCTGCCAATTGTCTGTGGAGTTGACTCTCTTGACCTCGACATAATCTTTTTTGAAGTAATCACAGATCAAATGGAATCGTCGCTCGATGTGCTTGGATTTTTGGTGAGACTTTGGCTCCTTAGCTAGGGCTATGGTGCCATTATTGTCGTAGTAAAGAGGTATGGCATCCGATGACATCACTCCAAGTTCTGTGGCAAACTTCTTGTACCAGAATGCCTCCTTCGCAGCTTCTGATGCAGCAATGTACTCTGCCTCCATGGTAGAATCAGCAATCACCATCTGCTTGGAACTCTTGCAGCTAACTTCACCACCATTGCAAATAAACAGACTCTCAGATGTCGACTTTCGATCATCTATATCAGACATAGAATTTGAGTCTGTATATCCCTGAATCTGGAGTTCTCCATTCTCAAAGACTAGAAACATATCCTTAGTCCTTCTCAAGTACTTAAGGATACATTTCACAGAAGTCCAGTGTTCTTCGTCTAGATTCGACTGATATCTACTTGTGACACTCATAGCATGGGCTATATCAGGTCATGTACATAGCATGGCATGCATAAGGCTCCCTATTGCCGAAGCATAAGGGATCTTGCTCATGCGTTCAATCTCCTCAGGTGTGCTAGGGCACATCTTCTTGGAGAGATGAATGCCATGTCTAAAAGGTACAAACCTCTTTTGGAGTTTTTCATGCTAAACTTTTTTAGCGACCTCCTCTATGTACATCTTCTGTGAAAGTCCGAGCATCCTATTTGGTCTATCTCTATAGACCTTAATACCCAGTTATAAAGGATGCCTCTCCTAGATCTTTCATAGAGAACTCCTTAGACAACCATACTTTGACTGAGGTCAACATTGGAATGTCATTCCCAATTAGGAGGATGTCATCTACATACAATACGAGGAAGACAATTGCGCTCCCACTGATTTTTTTGAACATATATGGTTCCTCCTCATTCTTGATGGAATCAAACATTTTGATCACAAACATTGAAATGAGTATTCCAGCTCTGAGATGCTAGTCCATAAATGGACCTTTGCAGCTTGCAGACCTTGTGATCATCATCATTGGATGTGAAACCAAGTGGCTGTTCTATATAGATATCTTTCTCAAGATGTCCATTTAAGAACGTCATTTTCACGTCCATAGATCTGTCATATTTCATAATCGAAATAGGCTACAACAGCAAGCAATGTGTGGATAGATTTTAGCATGGCTACGGGCAAGAAGGTATTCTGATAGTCAATGCCTTCGCATTGATTATAACCTTTCACTACGAGCCTAGCCTTGAATGTCTCCACATTCCATCTGCACCTATTTTTCTCTTGAAGATCTATTTACACCCAATGGGTACAATTCCTTGAGGTGGATCTACCAAGGTCTAGACTTGGTTTGAGTGCATCGAGTCAATTTTGATCTCATTGCCTCTAACCATTTTTTGGAGTCGATATCTGATATCGCCTCATCATAGGTCTTGGGATCATCACCATGAACCCCATTTTCCATGAGGAATATTTCCTCTACATCCTCTTGTATGGTACCTAAGTATCTTTCAGGAGAGGATGAAAAATCCTAGTCGATTCTACGAGGTGGAAGAGGTTGTGTTAGGACTAGTTCTGATTGATTTGGTTCCTCAGGTTCTTTAGCTTGTTGCTCTTGGGAGACATTCTCCTTGAGCTTAATTATTCTTCCGATGCCACCATCTTGAATAAACTATTTTTCAGAAAAATAGCATTTTGACTCACAATCACATTGTGATCTTCCAAAATATAAAAATAGTATCCTAATGACTCTTTAGGATATCCTATGAATCGAGCTCTAAAAGACCTGAACTCTAACTTGTTCGCCTGC
>NC_025995.2:49766951-49840575 GCF_000442705.2 Elaeis guineensis | reverse complement strand
TTCTAAGGAATTGCCTCACCTCTTTAGAGGAACTTATCAAATCTGTTTGGCCTATTCAAATAGTATTTTTCTCCCAAAGGTTGGCAATGGATGTCAACTCATCTTTTGGGCACCATAACTGGTTAGGGAGTGAGAACTTAAACTCTCCTTTCCTAACCTATTCTACTTTGCTAGGAATCAAAATTACGATGGGAGAGTTCCTCTCACAAAATAATTTTAAAATAAAATTCTGACTCCTAATGAGCCCGCAAGCAACGAGGGAGCTTCATAAACCTAATCTGCTTCTCTACACTTCCTTGTATCTTCTGGCCCTAATGAATGAAATCTGAAGTGGAATGCAAAACATTATTCTACAAAGTCAAGCACTGCTATGATTTCTTTATGCATGAAAAAGTGATCTCCCACATCAGTAAAATTATATGGAAGCTCCTTATCCAAGAGAAGGTTAAACTTTTCTCATGGCTCTACTACCATGAAATCTTCACTGTTGAAAAATCTGATAAAAAAAGTATAACATAGTCAGAGATGCCCTCTATGTTGACGATCATGGAGAATCATTGAATCATCTCCTAATTCAGTATGAATTTACCAAAGCCTTCTGGCTATTATCTTATCAAAATTCAATATCCCAAAGCTTCCAACCTCATTCATGGGAGTTTGGGATTCTTAGATAGCGTACTTACAACCATGAACAATCACATCCATCATTCGAATGTTTAATCGCGACTTCGTGGTGGTGCCTTTGGAAAGAATGCAATTGCTGGATCTTTCACTTCAAAGCCACCATGCCCCTCATGGTGGCAAGAAAAGTAGCCTCACCCTCCAGAGTTGGGCTTCCATCATCTCCCACCCAAACATCCAACAACTAGTTACTCAACTCGTACGATACCAATGGTGGCTAGAAATAGTTTGATGGTTCTAAGGCTCCGCCATAGGGAGATCTCTGTGCAAAGCAATTCTCTCGTATAAGGTACCTGACATAGGATACACCTTCCTACCCTAGGTATTTTTCAAGGCCTCACGATCACTAGTGAACCTCTTAAATTTTGCTCTATAGTTTGATAAGACATCATCATGCATTGTTGTGTTTAATTATTTCATATATGGTTGGAAAATGGAAACTCAGTCGATCTTTTTTTAACCTTCGTAAAACCTCTCTGAATAATAAAATATTTCTCAGGAAAAGTTTCCTTACTTTCACCTGGATTATAAAAAAAAATGATAAGTGTGGAAAGATAGAGCCTGAAATCATAAGAAAAAGAAATAAGGGTAAAAAGTAAACATCCTCTATATTTTATCCTAATTTACAAATATCCCTTTGCATCTCCAATTTTATTAATATCAATCTACACTTTGTAGATTGTTGGAATATCCCCCACCAACTTTCTAATTTGGGGGAAAAGATTGCCGCCGGTGCTATGTGGCATATTATTTGGTATTAGATGGCTAATGTAGCTTTATTGGATTATTTTAAAATAGAATAGAATTTGATGTGGACTTTAAAATAGTCTAATAACTAAAAAATATCCAAGCTTCAATCTTAACTTCATCCCTTTCCCCAACCTTCATCCCTTATGATGGCTATACAATCTCTGCTGATAAAGTCATCATACACCGAGAGGTGAGGTTGAGATGGCCGATGCAGATCAATGCATCCAAAATTTCATTGTACAAGAAAATTTGGGGTTTGACGCCAAACTTACTTCACATTTTTTGATAGATTGGAAGTCTGGAGGCTACGATTGGTGTTGACATGCAATGGATGAGGATTTCGAGTTGCTTCTGGAGGGAGGCTTTCCCTAGGCATCCATGAGCTTCGAGATCTAGTCGATGTGCAGAAGAGGCGGGCGGCGTTGAGGGCATAACAAGGGTGTGGTAGGAGGCAAAGTGTGGCAGAAGCCCTTTTGGCTATTGGCCTAGTGAATGAAGCAGGTGGAGATGGCTGGGTAGAATAGAGGATGGGCGTAGAGCACCTCGGATATAAGGTTGGGGGGATGCGGCAGAGCTTGCAAAGATCAAAAAAGATTGGAGGACACCAATGGTGATGTCGGTGGAGGAAGTTGAGGATGTAGCAGGCAAGGGAGGATAGATGGTGGTCGGTGGTGGTGAAGGAGAGGGGAGGCACGGTCATAGCAAGCAAGGGACAATTAGGGTCCCAATCATGAAAGTCGATGGGAGCAGGGGCCGAGGCTGAGGCAAGGGCACTAGAGAGCTAGCAAAAAAAAATATTTCATCAATTTTATTTCTCAAAAGGCAACAACCATGGAGAATACAGAGGCAGTAAATAAATGCAGTGAGCAAGGAGTCCCTGCGATTGGACCAGCCAACCATCTTCTTCCACGACCTCCCAACAAAGTCCTGATAAGCACACTCCAACTACAGTAAAATCAATCTGGGTTTTAGTTATCAAACCCTAGAGCACAACAAAAATCAAGTAGGGGAAAAAAGATGTCTAAGGGCGACAAGCACGACCTACCTTGGGCATCTTAAAGCAAACAGTCAAGGGAGAAGAAGCAGGGGAGATGGGTATAAGTAGAGACAAAGATTAGAAAAAGGATAAAGGAGGGTTTGATGGTGTTAATGTGCTGGATTGACCCTCGACTTAGGTTGATGGCAACGTGAGAGATGGGAGACAATATTGATGGGAGGGTTTGATGGCGAAGACCGACTAGATTAAGAAGAGAAAGCATAGGGCAATAAAAGATAAAAGAGTAAAGCTGAGGAGATTGACATCAATCAAGCCATTCAATGGTGAAGACTAAATCAAGATGAAGAGAAGTGAGGAAGATCAAGAAGAGGGCGGAAAGGGTCGTGATCGAGAAGGGTGAAGGGACATTGAGGTAGAAAAGTCTCCATCCTCCCAGTGCTGCTGCCCCCATCCTCTTCTCCTTCTTCTCTCTTCACCTTGGTCTTCCTCTCCCTCTCTTTCCTTCACCGATGATGGTCAGAGGGTCGCCAGTGGGGTTGTACGGCCCTCATGGGGAGGAAGGTTGAGGAAAAAGATGAAGCTAAGGTTGGAACTTAGATATTTTAGTCATTAAACTATTTTAAATATATATCAGATTTTAATAATTTAATAAAGTCACATCAGCTATCTAACTCTAATAATATGTCACATCATACCGGTAGTGAGCTTTTTTTCAAATTGGAAGGTCGATAGGGGATATTGCAATAATTTACAAAATGTAGAATTAATATTGCTGAAATTAAAGATGCAGGTAATTTGCAAGAGATTTTTTACATTTTATCCTGATAATAATGACCTCCAGAACTCATTATTTTTTTATAGGATTAGTCACATTCTATTAATTTTTTATTCCATAATTCAATCTCCACCAGTGGCTAGGAAAGAAAATGATATTTTAATCCATAAAATTTTCAAATCCTATAGGATTTCAGCAAATCTTATCCTTTCCAAATAGGCCCTTAGTTGTAATTTTTTTTAAGAATTTGTAGCGATGATAAAAAATATTTTTGAAACTTGTACTTATAGCAATAGGTGTGAATGTCACAATATAATAGTAGTAATAGTTTTGCAGCCACCATTATAAAAAATAAATTCTATTTATAAATAATTTATAACTCTTCTATAATGATGGTTAAAATCCTTACAATATAGCAAACTTATAGCAATGGTTATGATTGTCACAATATAATATCAATACGGTGTCGGCCTTCCCATCAGGTACTTTTCTTTCCAATAGATTCCAAAAAAAAAAAAGAAATGAAAAGAAAAAAAAAGATAAAGACTTGCCTTTTAATTTTTCCATCTTATCCTTGTTTTCTTTGATTTTCTCCTCAGGGGCCTCCTCGACCTAGTCCTTTTGCTGCTTATTGATGGGAAGAAAAACGATGACGAGGGTGATGGTTGTGACTACCTCTTCCCCAGTGGAGAGGGTCTCCGATGGGAGCTCGAAGAAGGCCTTAGAGAAGGAGTCGAGGTGGGTACGGCAATCGAAGGAGAGGGCCTCAGCATTGTTAGAGAAGATGAAGACGGTGATGGTCTAAACCCAACAAGCATCGTCGGAGAAGATGAAGACGGCTATGGTCGATGGATGAACAAGGACCATAGTCCACGATCAGGGGGGCTAAGTCGGAATATTAAACAGAAACGGATGCTTGAGAAGGGTGGCATAGAATCAGGCTTAGGCTAACTCATAAAAATAAATGGGTTGAACTTCGGACTGGGCTCGGGATAAAAATAAATGGGCTAAATTTTGGACTGGGCTCGGGTCGGGCCAAAGGTCTGCCCGAGCCTGGCCCGAAAGCAAAATGGACCCTATTTTTTGGTCCGAGCCTGACTTGAATGGTTTCGGACCGAGCCCAAAGCCCGACCCGAAGTTGGCCTAGCCCAATGGGCCTCAGGCCGGCCCGAGCCTACTTCCAGCCCTAACAAAAAGGAAGAAGTTGCAAAAATTAAAAAAAAGAATGAAAGAATACTCAACCAACAAAGATCCTCCCCTTCACTCTTATCTTTTCTAAAAACTCCTCACAACTCTTGCATGCTTATTGTTCCTCACTAGAGTTCTTGAACATCTACCTATTCCTCTCCAACCAGATCTACCAACAAGTTGATACCACTAACATATCCCATCCCTTAATTTGTTTGGTGGTTCCTCTGAATGCTTAGTAACCTACACAAGTGGTTTCACAACCCTTCTTGCATGTAGGGGCATTCCATAAACTGATGATTTGAAGACTCCTCTGGACAATTGTAGAAAGCATAACGCACTTGGGTATGCCAATCTCTCTCTTCATTACCTCCCAAATAAACAAATAGTGTTCAATAGCAACAACATTAAAGGTTCCAAACTTTTTTTTGCAGGTTAAAAAAATACTATTTATTAAACTTATTTTGATGAAAAATAAGGAGAGGAAGCAATAAGGATTCTCTGGATTGGAGAAGAGGAGCCCATATCATTCTGATGTTGTGCTTAGGGTTTTGATGCAAGAAAACCTTGGGTCAAGGAACCAAATGAGCCTATAGCTCGAAGTTAGGATTTATAAATGAGTGAGAGGATAGTTTGGTCATGTTGAAAACTTAAGGTCTACTTTGGTCTATGTGGTCATGACTGTTGACAACGGGCACAAACCTATCAGTTGTTTCTGGTTGTCTGACTAAGTATATGAGATGATCATGATTTTGCTCCAATAGAATCTCATCGAACCAGACAATTCAACATTGGGTCTCATAGATGATGTTTTTTTTTTCGTTGAAAGAAATAATGCTAGGATGAAAAAAAATCACCTTGGAGATTATTTGGTCATCATTAATCCTTTGTTTGGTATGAAAGATGGATTGAAAGAAAGATGGATGGAGGAGTAAGGATGGATGGAGGAAAAGATGGATGGATTTTCTATCTATCCTCTCATATGTTTGTTGAAGCATGAAAGGATGAGTGAAAATGATTTTCTCCTCTATTTGGTATAGGAGAAAAGAGAGAAAGAATGGATGATATTTGTATAACATTTTTACTAAACTATCTTTTGATAACAATATTATTATTATCAATTTATAATACTTATTTATACTAAAGAAGTAACAATGTATAGACTTATAATCTTTATAATCTATAACTATATAAAAAATTATATAAATATTTAATTTAATACATGATTTTATAAATTAATTATTAATGAATTAATTATATAAATAACTAATTAATTTATAATTTAGTTTAAATAGTTAATTAATATTATACAAATAGTTAATTAAAAATAATAAATATAAATAGAGAAATAGAAGATAATTTAATTATTTAATTATAATTATAGAATTATATACTAAAATTAAAATACTGACTAATAAAATTTAATAATATATGATTAATAATATATATAAATATATATATAAATAATACGAATGAAAAAGTGAAGAAGTATTATAGTTTTATCAAAAAAATTAATGTGGGATTATTTTATCAATGCAAAAGTCCATCCTTCAATGCTCCACCCATTCTTTCTTTATTCTCCTAATTTGGAAGGATGCAAATTGATGGATTAGAGTGAATGGATAATTTTTTTTTTTTCATCCATTCTTCCTATAACTTTTTGAACTAAACAGTGGATTGAGACTATCCATCATTCCAATCCCATCTATCCATCCTCTTATGATTACAACTAAATACAGGATAAATCTAACTAAAATGTATATCTATAGACATTATTTTTTGCATATAGCAAAAAACACATCCTTCTTCATAAGAGTTTTAAAAGGATAACATACTTTATTTTTCGTAGAACTTTTTATAGGTTTTATATTGTTAATTTTGGCAAAACAAATTTCATGGAATCAAACAACTATTTGAATAAAACTTATTCATTTTGAGTAGTTTTATATATTTATTTTAGTAAAACTTGTTATCCAAAAAAAATGCATTAAGGATGTATTTGGTTTTTGAATAAACCCAGTGTGTGCCTTTTATGTCTCATCCAAGTATGTCAAGGAACTTTTTGGCTAATCGAAAAGGTACAAATCAAATGACTATGATAGATAGTTGCATGGGTATATTATTGGTGTTGGATCAGTCAAAAAGATAGTTACTGAAGGGAGAATAGAAAGTAGTATAGATCCTGACATCTTGATCTTCAAAAGCTTCCAACCCCATCATATCACCATTTAAAGAAAATAG
Source organism: Elaeis guineensis (assembly GCF_000442705.2). Lineage (NCBI taxonomy): Eukaryota > Viridiplantae > Streptophyta > Magnoliopsida > Arecales > Arecaceae > Elaeis > Elaeis guineensis. The sequence goes on along the minus strand of NC_025995.2, from coordinate 49,833,943 downwards.
ATTTGGATAAGGATGGGCATAGCACTAGACCATGCTAGTAGAAATTCTAAGTTACAGCTACTTATAAGGTAGAAACTAGTATTAGATTGAGAACTAAGATAACATAAAATGCATTTGGATTGTAGGAGTTTCTCTCCAAAATAGAATTCTACTTATTTATACTATATATAATAACTGCTCACCCTGATAGTTATTACCCACATTTGGCCTCCACTCCTAGTATATCTAATAGTTGATATACTATACATGTTTGTGAGCATGATCACTGTATACCAACTATCAAGCCGATAATCATATCCTATTCATCTTGACCTATCTCGAAGTTGCTTGTGTTGATGGTCTAATGCTCTTTATTCAACTTACAACACAGTCTTCTACACTTAGGAGTATTTTGGAGACCGATCCATTCATCTTAGTCTATTCCTTCTATCAGTCATCTAGGGAAATACATATGCCTCAGCTTAAGGCTCTATAAATGTTATCTGATTCTTCTTCAATGTAGCCACATGTACAAGATCGTTAGATTATAAGATGTAGGCTAAATAATATCTCCAAATCTTATTAGCCATTGATTAGAAGGGTAATATGATCTACTAAAACTCACATCCACTGCCATAAGTGCAACCTCAAGAGTCTGAAGCACTTTATACCTTTTGGGATTCCCATACCTTTTGTTATAACTCCTATCAATGTATCCTCTGTTTTTAAGGATTATATATATGGCTAAATGAGTAACAAGATAACTCACCCCTTATAGGTGGCCTACCACAGTCAATTGGAATCCTTTTATGACATGATGCCACACAGTGCCAAAACCACTTAAAGGGCTTGAGGGGTTTGTCTTCCATTACCATTCCAAATAGCTTATGTTTCTCTCACCTTTCTTAAGCTCTTTTATCTCTTGCAAAAAGATAGGCGAAGATCTTGCCTTTCTTCTAGCTCTTGCCCCTGTGAAACAAGAAGATTTGAGTATTCTGGGATACCACAATAGATCGGTCCTTGGCACTGATATAAAAATCTTTTGGTCTTTGTTTATTAAGTCCTATCGTTTTATCTCCAATTTCTCAAAACATCAATATGGAAAAATCATCACCATCAATCATGACCTCTCCATTGTGACTTTTAGATGGTTCAACCATGTCTCTCAATAGAAATTATCTATTTATGAGAAGAATAGTTTTTCTGATATCTTGATCTTTTCTCATTCTCCTCCTAGAACAGACAATTGCTTCTTGATTTGTATTTTTGGTCTCATTTAACTAGCACTTTTCATCTTAACTATGGCATGATAAGCCCGAGTCTTTATGATTCAGGTATTTTTTTTGACCTCAGATCAATTGGCAAACCCTTTAATGCCAATAGTCCCATCAACATTCTCACCGACGATTTTGGCCTACCTTTGAACAAACATGTTAGTTACAATTACTATGTGCAAGCTTTCCATCACACTAAGTTGATCTCACATTAGAGTATGTTACCTTTTTCTAGTCCTGACCTGTAGATACCTTCTCCACTCTCGGACAGGCCAAATAGTTAAGATATACCTTAGTTTAGCCATGACTCCTAACCCCTCTTTTTACTAGCCTATCTCTACCAGGACCTTAAAGAAATCACCTCCTAGTGTTGGAGATCTGGAAATCCTCTTTGGATGCTCCAAATTTGGCTATACATCTACCTACTAGAAATCTATCCATCCATGCTTAATGAGACCAACATTGCTCTTGTCAGTCATCGATATGTTCACTTGAAGGGCCCACTCCTTGTCCACTCAGAATACTTCTGATTCTTTTATGAGGATCCCTCTTGTCAAAATACAAGTTTTTGTTTCCCTTCCTTCACTCCCTAAAGTATGTCTGATTGGTGTTTTTAGAGCCTAATATGCCTTAGCATTTCCATCAAAAAGGAAAAAGTCCCAGCATTAATCAAAATCATGAGATTTCTATGCAGAGAATTCTTAGTTCACAGGGGTCTCTATGTCAGCACGGTTATTGATAAATTGACCATGAGCATTACTCCCTCAACTTTTTTTTACCATAGTTTAGTCTAGTTTTGAGTATTCCTTGCTGATCGACTTCTCTCTACTTTTTTAGAGGGACTTTGTATTTTTCACTTATCTCAAGAGAAGCCCTAACCCATCAGCTCTTGTTGGGCTACTTGGCCTTTAAGATCTAGGACCCCCTCTCCTCTTCTCTCTATTTATCCCATCCTCATGTACTTCTCCTTTTCTTCCCCAAATGCCCCTTTTTATCCTTCTTCTTTCCTTGGTAGGAGAGGTATTTGATTGCTGGACTTGTTTGGCTCTCTAATATAAATATTTTTTTTACTAAATTCGAGTGGCCATTTGGACCTCCCTTCCTTTCACCAAAAAAAAAAAAGAAAAAAAAGAAAAAAGCCATCGTCCCGTAACTAGTTGACCAAAAGAATTGAATAAGGACATCATTATTTAAATAAAAAACATAAGATGTACTTTTAATGTTTTTTCATGCAAATTTACTCAAGCACAATATTTGGTGATCCACAAAAAAACTAATGGTAGTGAGATGGACATAAATGAAACTTTTGACTCAATTTAGGACATATTTGTCAGGAAAGAGGAAAGTTGAATCTGGAATGAGAATGAATAGCTCCTATTTCATATATTTGATTGGGAAAGTTCTATTTTCATTCTTATTTTAGAGAAATGAAAATGCTTCAAACTTTCAAAATCTAATTCCCACTTTCTTATTATTCAAAAATAAATTTCAATATTTATTTCAATTTGGACCATAAACCAAATACATCAAAGCATATAACCATTCTAATTTTCATTTCAATTAATTCTAATTTTAATTGTGAATCAAATGCACCCTTAAATTACAATAAAAAAAAAAAATTTATGAGTTTTCCTTAGCCAGACCGTTCAAGTCAAATCAAACTATATATTTAAAACTAATTATTTACCGTATTATAATTTTACTTTTTAAAATACTAAATGAAGCAAGCTAAGAACCATTCGTGCTCCAACGAGAGATGTCATTATGAGATGGTACAGGTCAAGCTAGGTCGTGGGATAAACCATAAAGATGGAGTCAGATTTTGAGAGGTTCCCATCCGATGAATCATGCAACTTTCAAAACTGAGAGATTTATGATCAGTGGGACAGAGGTTCCCATCCATCTCTTGAGCACATACTATCTGGCAACCTAAACTGTTTTATCATCAGTTAACTCCAAGGGGCATTGCATTTTACAATCTTTGCTTAGGTCGTTAAACGAAGACTCCCACAGCATGCCAACCAGTTCATATACTAATGGAACATTTCTTAAACATTTACTTGTCAAAAATCTACCCAAAAAATAAAGCCTTGCCATAAACCATGGATCCTGCAATACTTAAACAGTGCCATAACATGAACATTCCTTCACCCGAGATAGCACATCAAAACCTGAATACCATCTAGGAATGACACATGATTTGTTAAATGCTTGCTAACATGATTAGTGGATTATATCTCAACCTTCAATCAGCAAACTATGTTCTGAAGCATGAAGTACTCAGCTTGAAAAATCCTGCTCATACCTTTTGCACCATATATATGACAAAGTTGACTGATCAGGGAGTCACAAATTCATCCCAGTCTTGCTCGCTAAGGCACGAAGAACCCAAGAACCCAAAACAAAGACCAATTCTCATTGTAGGGTGGCTGTGAACGCAAGGAAACATGCAAAATGCTTACTGATGCAATGAGGACATCAAATGGCAATAATAGTTAGTGCGTTTATTAATTGGAAGGCTCGAGCATATTTGTCGGACAATTCGATGGCTCGATGTGCATAAACTTTAATCTAGTCTTGTAGCCTGTGGTCTGATATCTATAATAAGAAACATAACATGCATGAACTGATCCATCCAAGCAGCTTAGAAGACCAACTTCCAACATGCCAAGAAAATTAGAAAACATTTTCTCCATATCACCAGTCATCGTAGTCAAGTGTCCTAATAAAATGATGGTTAAAATTCCAGATAAGTTTTTCATCAAAGAAAAATTCAAGATAAGTTTAATAGACAAGCACAGAAAATTAGAACAAAAATAAATCAGCAATGCAAAGCACACAATAATAATTGATCCAAAGCCTCAGAAGAACCCAAAAGGTTGGGTGACACCAAGAGAGATGCCTGGGGAAGTTCACAAGAGAACCAGATGATAAAAATACCATCTACTTTCAGATATGGCTACTAGTCCATCTGCTGATCCAGTGACTACAGCTACAAGCTGGGGAAAAGAAAAAACCTTGGGGCGAAACCACATGACCAAAAATAAAGAAATCTAGCTCATCCTCTGAGCAGCTTCCTTTGCTAAAAGCTTTTCCCTTGCCTTGGTTTTTGCCTGAGACTTGGTACCCATTATCCCACCTCCCCACTTCCTACGGACCTCATCAAATTTATCATTGAAGTTGGCCTGAAAGAAAAAAAAAATACTAATAAAGACATTGACATAAAAATAAATCAAAGCCTAAGTATATCACTCTAAGCTTCTTCACCTTGATAGCCTCCAAGATTTTGCTGAATTCTAGTTTATCCTCATTCTTTACAGTGGTCAAACACAATACAGCTGCAGTCTTCTTGTGCACGATCTATAAAAAATGGTAACAAAAGGATCAAAATATATGCAAGTATATATAAGCATGTTTATCTTTAATTGAAAGATTTTAGAAGAGGAAATGCATAGAAGGTAACCTACCGCTCCAAGTCGTGCTTTTCCTTTAACAATACAGTAAGGGATCTCCATCTTCCGGCACAAGGCAGGGAGCCAAACAACCAGCTCAACTGGGTCAACATCATGAGCAATGACCACCAGTTGTGCCTTGTTCTATAAAGGAACAAGATCTAAATTAATCTTTAGCTAAAATAATGCCTCAAAACAATGTTCAGCTGCATTAACCAATTACACAACACTGCTTTCTATTGTTCTCAACTTAGATTTACTGGAGTGCAGCTTATTGTGAAGAAATTCTAAGAAAATGCATTAGGCAATAAGCCAATAGCCTACATCATCTAAAAGCACCAGAAGTGGAGGTCTGAAGGCATCCAAACCTGTTCAATGAGGTAGGTCACATGATTAAGACCATACTTCACAACAATAGGCTTCTTCACTTCAACAGGCTTCCCTTCAGCCTCTGCCTGAGCCCTTTTCAGAAGCCTTTCCTTCTTTGCAGCTCTGTCTTCAGGACGATACTTCAGAAGCATCTTAAACAGGCTCGAGGCTGCAGAAATATTTTATGTTTGTCAGGCTTTAGCATGCTTGTTGCACTAAAAAGGATTAAAAAAGATAAAGAATGGAAGCACAGAAACAAAGCATAAACCCCATACAATACTCTCAGCTCACATGCCCAGCAAAGCGAGAAACCAAAAGTAACCTTAAGAAGGCTGACAATACTTAAGTGAGATGAAGAGCATAACCTCAATTCAACAATCTTTAGAATAAAGTGCATCTCAAATTAATATCCTGATTCTTCTGCACTACATTTGTATTTGCATGCCTTTCAAATTCTAAAATACCACAAAGCATGGAAATTAGACACCAGAAAAAGCAACCATCAATTATCCTTAAGCGATGGGTGCACAATTCGCAACACAGCCCTGCATCTATTTAATTCAGTAAATTGACTAAAACTACTTCAGCACCCAATTGATTTTGAAGCAGACATGCACAGTGGCAGAGAGCTAAATGGGCTGGGGAAAGGAAAAGGAAAAAAAAAAAAGAGAGGGAGGGGGAGAGGGGGCATGCCGCCAACCCAAGCACCACCCTTATTGGTTTGGAAGGAAACTTCCAAATACTTCATCATGATCCCAAATATCTTGTGCATTCCAATCTGGAGAGGACTCCGATTTAGAGATCAAGAATTCTGTCTCTTCCAACAGTTGTTACCTCAATTACTTCTCTATATATGATCGGACATGTAGGTTGAGGCTTGGGCCAAAGGTTTTAAGACCAGTGGACCAGGCCAAACATAGAAAATAAGCTTGTTTAACAAATGGACTGGGCTTGGACTTGGGAATTGAAGCCTGACCTGCCCTGCATTTTTTCTGTGTTATTTTGCTTATGTTCGATGTATTTGTAGACTTAATTAATAATGGTTGTTGATAAGTGAATTTAATTGGATAATAGCTTGTTGGAAATATTTAATTACTCATATTTAGCATTCTTAAAAATATATTTAAGTATTTTTAATTTAAAAAAAATAAAAATGGTAATGAAGCTTGGGCCCAGCCCGAAAGCATGAAGAAGCCTAAGGGCTAGGCTTGGACCTAGATGGTAAGCCTAAAGATTAGATGGGGCCAGCCCTGGGCCTAAGTAAATTGTGTTGACCTTTAGGCAAAGTCTAGTCCAAGCCCGAACAAAATCGGCCCATAAATAGATCTAACATGGTTGAACTGCAGCAAGGTTGGATTTCAATACCAGATGCAACCTTAAGATGGGCCTAGTACCAGCATGTGCCCCTTTTATTAGGCTAATCCCGGTACTTAGCTATCAATCCAACAAATCAATAACAATGAACATTCATTGTGAATGATCTTTATCTGATGGATTGCAGCCACACTTTTGAACATTTCTCTTCAATCTAATTATTCCTTCACGGTAGAAAAACAAATAAATTAACCTTCCCACTCCTCCCAACCCACCCTTCTCCATGTTTTTGCATGTATATGCATAAGCAGTTCGATGGTTCTCATTTTCAATTCCATTTTGAGCATTGAGTTCCTTCCTATAAGCTTCATATGACTCATTTGAGCCAGTGGCAGCAAAATATCAAATTAAATATGCAAAGCATCAAATATCTCTATCACTTTTTTTAAAAAATCATTTTTTCATGTTCAATCACTTTTCTCAGTTATAATTACACATCAATGTTTGAACAAAGTGTAGCTTTTACTCTGCAATATGATCATTCAAGCTTAACAGACATGATGACTATTGTAACTAGGAAAATGCTTTATCATCCTAAAAACCTCCCTGAAATAGTTGCAATTCACTGATGTTTATGAATTACCAAGTGTAAATTGATATTTACGCCCCAAAAATAACAACAGAACCTTTGTGTACTGCACTATCAATGTAATCAGCATCATGTCGCGGTAAGTTCTTGAGGAAACATACAAAATGCTCTTAAACTTTTGCCCCACAAACCAAAATCCTAGCTCCATCCCTCACTTGAGAGTTCTCTAGTTTTTCAAAAGTTCCCAAAACTAGAGCAACCAATTACACAGCTCAACTAAGCAACAAAAGATTTTCATCAAACGATGAGACTCCTAGTCATCTCAGATAAAGCTCAAGAAGTACTCACATAGAATAAATGTTATGCACATCTCACAGAAATACAATGATGTGCAGCTTTGGATCACCTAAAATTTTATGAGTCAGAGCAATGCTACTACAGAGCATCAGAAACTTCATGATAACCAGTCATGACACTGGTGGTGTGACAACGCGCACACAAAATTCTGCACAAAACTAATATGCGCGCACATGCGTGTCAAATACATGCACTCAATTAGAATTCAAAATTGTTTAAAGTTGTCCCATTTCATGAACGATCATTTTTTATCCAATTGTTTCAAAACATATAACAGTTATAAAAGCTCAGTGTGAAATTTAAGTAACTTAGCTAAAAAACATCTGACAACAAGAGGGACAAAACTAGGCAGTTAATCACTACTCATGGCCTGAGGCTCAATAACCGAGCCCTAAAAGTTAGATAAAATCATCCATGGATGGTAGAAATTTATAAAGAACCTATTAAAAGAGACACTAGATAGCTACCAAGGTTCTTATCCAAGGTCCTGGTGAACTGGTTCAGGGCCGGTGGGACCTTCAAGCGCTGCTTGAGAATCCTCCGCTGCCTCTGAATTCTGACCACCTTCGGCCATTTGACGAACCGGTGGAGGTCCTTCTTCGGAGGCAAAGCCCCTCCGATCCCAAACTGCTTAGGCCGCTTCTCAAACAGAGGGTTCACAACCTTCTCCTGAGATCCAAAACCACCACAAAATCAATTGGACAAAGAAAGAAAAAGCTCACCCATTACATGAAGAAGAGAATGGTTCGAACAATCTAGCAATAAAAAGTCCAAACTGAAAATAATTTACCGGTTTCTTCTTCGCCGGCACCGCAGCCTTCCCACCTCTTTTGGGAGCCTGTAAGATTAAATCCACAGATTAATATATCTACAGCTAATAATAAGATGATCAAAGCGAAGAATTTGAAGTTGTTCTTTTTAGAATCAAATATTAATAAAAGATATCTATTTGATGAGATTTTTAAGCAGAAAAGAACAATGAGAAAACCATCGATCCGGCAGCTCGAAATTAGATCAAATGCCGGCCAAAAATCGGCCCATGAGAGGGCTCCTAGAGAAGGATAGCAGACAAGAGGGATCATACCATGCGCTTAGCGTTAGGGCTTTAAAGACGGCGTCACGGGAAACCCTAGTTGAGGAGGCGCAGCAAACGCCATTTATAAACGTCTGCGGCCAAGCAGGGTATTTTGGTCATTTAGGAGCCATTCTGCTCCAATTTTTTTTTTTTTTTTTCCGCTTGTTGGGGTAGAATAAAGCCAAAAAAAAATATTAAGAGGTGAGCAACATCAGACATACCATGTCTTCCATCAACAAAAATCATATGAGACGGACACCATAGGCGATCATATACGGCAGATCTAGTTTTATGTTATATTTTTATATTTTTTATATTTTATAAAAAAAATTTTAAAAATCAAATAGAGATTAAATTTTTTTTACTAATAGAGTCGGTTAGTTTTATAATTAAAATAATAAAAAAATAAAATATACATGAGATCCTTCATGACCATCTATATCCTCTTTCTTCTTCATCAAATCTCTCCATCCATTATTTTATTCATCAAATCATTTTTCCCATTCATACAGCCTTTCTCTCGAGTCTTTTTCTCCTCTTCCAAATCTCATACGCTATATCTCTTATCTATGAGATCTACCTCATGTCCTTTTCTCAATTTTAAATTTTTTTTTCTTTTTAAGATTTTTATATCTAAAAGTTCATGAAAATTATATCTTTTTATCTAGAGACATGTATTTTACTAAGTATAGATCAACTAACCATATACTACATACTGATGAATTTTAAATTTGATAAACCATATATCAATTTATCTGTAGATGTATATTGAATTGTTGCTATGTGTATATCAAAAAAGCTTATAATATATATCAGTAAGTCGTCTAATATATATCATTTGGTCATATACTGTGTACTGATAAGTATTATATTTTGAAAACTGTATATCACTTTACCTAGAGATGTATATTGAGACATTAGATAAATATTTTTTTAAATATATATCAATCAGTTGTACATCGTATAATGATGAATATTAAGTTTGATAAATTATGTATCAATCTTTTCATAGATATATATTGGATCATTGCTAGATATATATCAAAAAATCTTACAATATATATATCACCAATCTATATATTGTATATTAGTGAACTTCATATTCTATAAACTATATATCGATTTATTTGTAGGTCCGTATTGACTTGTTTGATGATTAATTTTATTTAGTATGTATCATATAGTCATATAATATGTATCATTAAAAAATATTTGTTGAAAATAAAAAAAATTATATGATTTTTTTTAATCATGGAACTAATAACTCCAGAAAAATCTTTGACTTTTAGACTTATCTTTTAAAATTAATATTAAAAAAAATATAGCTAACTATAGAGCCTGCCCCATATAATATTCTGTAACACCCTCTCCATATGATTTTTGTTCATCTCTCGTGCTGCAGCACAGATTAATAAGCCTCAGTTTGGACTCCAAAAATAGGTCAAAAGAACATAGCTACAAGATATAGATGTTCAGGTCATCAACTATACAAAACAGGACCTCTAGAATAGATAAGATGATATAATAACAAATTCCACTAACTTTTGGCTGAAAAAACAAACAGATGAAACACAAGCCAATAAGAGAGAGAATGAGTGATCTATTGAGTTAATAGGATCCAAAATATGCTGAACCGATGAAACTTGGTGAAGGGGTTACTATAATAAACTAACACATAGCCTGCAGAGGTATTGGAGTGCTGACAGTGTGGTAAACAGTTAGATATGTAGGCCACCAAGTCCAGTGAATGTAAAGCAGGCAATGATCAACTGCCGGTGCCCATCGTTGTGCATCTTTATCAACCAGTTACCTCCCCTTCAACAGTAACAATCTATCCGATAACTCCAGAGGATGGAAAGGGGCAGTTGATACAAAGCATTGATGGCATTAGGGTGCAAGGTATTGAATAGTTTCTGTAATAGAATAAGCAGCCAATCTTATCCTCTTTCATCAGATCTTCACCCAACACCATGAGATTCTCTTAGGAAAAGCTTGAAATACCCAGTGCTTCCATCAATAGCAGGTGCAGCGTATCTTTAGAACTTATCCCACTAGCAATCCTGCAGCAGATAAGAATAGTGGAAATTTTTTGAACTTTGGGTCTTGAAAGAGAGTCCAGTAACCATAGAGAACCATAACATGTATCCAGACATAAGAAATAGTCCAAAGTCCTTTCTGCAAATCATATGGGGTAACATAGAGCATAAAATAGCATAACTGGATTGTAGCTGAGGAGCCTTCCATCATATTTTTGTGGGGAAGAGTAGGGCGACAGAAAAAATCCAAATTCTTAACAGCAAGAGTTCTTCACAAACAGGCTTTAAAGGGAGCGGGGATGTATGCCCCCCATACTCAGCAAGTCCAGTTATACCAAGAAAGTAGGCCAATGTGAAGATGAATACAATCGTTGTTTTAAAGCAAAATATGTCTAGCATAATCTGGGGAGCATTTATAAGCCTTATGATATATATGCCAAGTAATACCCACTCATTAGACTAGCAAAAATATCATATATAGAACTTGTTGGAAAATGTGCCCTAAAATCAATCATCTAGGTTGTAGATAATTATACTCCATGCATATATATGAATTATAAATTGATAAATATTATCCAGTAGATTTATCATAACGAATACATCTTTCTAAAAAAAATTTATGTTATGATGAAGTCCTTAGAGCTACTTCCAAAACGATAAGGAGGATTTATCATGTAGTTCTTAAATCCTTTTCACAACTAAATGATACAATTATTACAAGAATGATAATTATATCGAGTGTAGGTCATTATATACCATATTAGTTGGTTACTTTCTTAACTAAGATGTGTGGTGACACGGATATGACATACGGGTGAAATGTAGGAGTACATTTCACTGAGCGTGACCAACTCCGGAGCACTCTGCTGTCAAAGGTTGCTCTGATGAGATATCGGTATAAGTATTCCTTTGACCTGATGCTGCCTCAGTGACTTGCAAGCAACTCACTGTACTTTGGTGCCAGACTACTCGAATTTCTAATTCGATGATGAAAGATTTTTAGGTACAGTTAAGTACTTGTGAAGTCTGAGTGTGAGTCAAGATGGGATTGATCGCTCCAAGCAAAATTGAAGATGATGCATCATTATATTTTAATTCAGCAAAACTCTGTCCAGAGTTGTCCTAGTGAGGAGTCATAAGATTTTTGAGGTTGAGACACAATGTGGACCACTTATCTAGGGTTGACAGTTTAACCATAAGTCATCCTTGAGCATCGAGAATCAAAGGGATGAATTATACAGTAACTATATCTGCGTAGATTTTTGAATGTTACTGAGCATACATTCGGCCTATTCGGATGTCGGATCCCATTACTAGATAGTTACATCGATTGGTACAGAAATTATTCGTATGCTACCGACTTAGGTTTGAACCTATGGGGTCACACATATAGAAGTACTTTGTCTGATCAAATGACTGATCGACGATTATGAATTGTTGAAGAAATTAATTATCAATATGATTGATGATTAATCATGTACAAAAATTATAATAAATTATTTACTAATAATTGATGAATTAGAAGAATAATTAATTAATAATTTAATTATTAATTGGCTCAATTTGATTGAGCAATAAAGATTGGATCAAATCTAATTGAATTGGATGCAATTAGATTTGTATTGGATTGATTGGATCTAGCCCTAATGGATAACAAGGCTTGTTCAATTGATCTTAGAGATGCAAATCAAATTTTGAGTTAAATAGGATTCAATTTAATTTTATTTAAATTTGATTAGATCAAATCTTATTGGATAATAGGCTTGATTGGATCAAGCCTTATTGATCAAAAACTTCCCTGATATGGAGAAGAGATGAATTGAAAGACTATGTCCCAGTGCTAGAAGGAAAATAGGGGAAGGATGTGCCTTCCATCATGCTCAAACTAAAAAGCAAAAGTGCAGGAAAGGCCCTTTTCGGGCACATCTTGACTATGAAAAGCAGAGAGATAGATCACGCCTAAAAGCAGCCATTTCTATTAAATATGAGACCACCTTCCTTCTCACTTCAATTAATTCAACAAAAGCTTATCTCCCACTGCCCATTCATTCACAGTCGATTCAACCAGGTCTAAAGGTCAAAATATCTCCTACAACGGGCATTACTGTAAAAAGCCACTTTCAAATCGAGTGGGTAAAGTTAAACAACAGACGTTTTCTGCAACAAACTTTGACCTGTTAAAACCTACACAATAATTTTCTCTCCTCCTAGTTCTTTGTATGAGCAAGAAGGATGAGAAGAATAAATCCCTGGATTGATGGGGTTTAATCTAACTAATTTTCTAATTGAATTAGAGTCTAATTGATTTTCTACTTGGCCTAAGATCTAATTAGTTAGTTTGTTATAACTAATTTCTAAGTTGATTAGAATTGATCCTAGAATTAGTTAGAGTTTGATCAAAAATCATGAGTCCTATTTGGAATAGGACTTAATCAACTCATAACCATCCAAAATCCCATGTGCCTATTTATTCTCCATGCCCCACTCCTTTCATCGTGAATAACCCATGTCCCAAAGAAGTACCGTGGCCCCCTTTTGTGATCGTGTGAAAGAAGGCGCCCCTCTCCCCTCTCATCAAGTCGCCTACTCTTTAGGATGGGGCGTCCAAGGGTTGGATGCCCCATACTCTTCCACATCAAGCCTCTTCTCCAACCCCTTTGGAAGAAATTTCATGAGAATTTGCTACTAGTTTCAAGGCATTAAAGAGAGGCCCTCTTGCTGGTTTTATAGCAAAAAATTGGAGAAGAAAGATTCTTCCCAACGAGTGGAAGAGAAGGAAGAAGAAAGATCTTCTTTCTTGTACGCAGCCCTTGGAGAAGGAGTTCTTCTCACAGATTTTTTTTTATTTTTTTTTTAATATAAAAATCAGATTGAATTTAATTTTTAATATAAAAATTTTGAGAAAAAATATTAAAAAAATCTAATTGGGTGTTTGGGGTTTCCTAGGGCTCTAGATCAAGGAGAAAAGGGAGAAGAAAAGAGAAGAATAGTTCTTCTCTTGGATCTTTCTTTTTGATTTTTTTAAGATATAAAAATTTATATTATTTTTTGCATGAAAAATCAAATTAGATCTAATTTTTATCATAAAAAATCAGAGAAGAAAAGTTCTTCTTGAAGGCGTGAAAGGAAGAGAGAAAGGTTCTCTCTTGTATATGGGAGAATTGAGAAGAAAGAGTTCTTCTCTTGATCTCTATAGTTGAGATCTGATGTGTAAATCTAGAAAGAAAAGGAGAGGATCACTTTATTCTTCATCTTCTTCATATTCTTCTTAGATCAGCCAATAAAAAGTATCTTCACGAGCTAGCACTCCCGAGGATACCAATCAGTACAAGAGTTTCGTGTGGATACCCGTAGAGATCGAATGCGTGTGCGACTGCTGAGCATCTAAAGAATCAACTACCACAGATTTTGGATGTGGTGATTAGCTACCCACGTTCAGGTATCGAGTTTTAAACTCAATTCATATTTTAGATATGATCTAAATGTAATATAGATAAGATCTATGTTTACTAAATTTTAGATTTCAAATTTATATACATGCATATTAGTTCATATCACCTTCAACTGGTATCAGAGCATAGGTTCATTATGACGTGAACATATATGCATGTAGAGTTAAAATCTAGATTTCATAATACATGAGATGTGCTATGATCTGATTTTAGATATGATCTAATATAAAAAAATAGATTTGATATAATTTAGATTAGATCTAAATTTTTGCATATATGATATGTGAGTAGATTAGATGATTCGATTAGTAAGTATTTAGATTGGATTGATCACCAGGCCGTATGATCACAGGAGCAAAAAAAATTTTTAAAGGCCCTCTCTACTTGTTCGATAGGATGCTCTTATGACGTGTAGGGATGTTATATGATTTAATCTCATGAAGAAGAACACAAAAGAAAGAACTTACTTTTCTACAAAACCTTAGATATTGAGATCCTAGGATTTGTTGTATGTGATACAAAGCTTGAGTTGTATGAAAAATAGAACATCTAATCTGTATGATTAAAATTATTTTAATTATAAAAATAAATTTTAAAATCATAAAATATTTAGATATAATCTAAAAGTTCGTTATGATTGATTTTATTTCAGTTTATGTGAAAATTTTCAGATTTGAAACTATATGATATCTGTTGGCACGCCAACTGAGCCGACTTAATTTTGAACTGAGTCGATCCAGTCTCTTGATTTAGTTGGCTCAGTGTTGATTGATCCGACTCAGTTATCTCAGACTGAACAGTAATAGTTACTATTTATGATCAGTTAGTCGATCAAGTATCAGACTTAGTCGACCCACTGAAGTGAGGCGACTCAGTTCAGGGGTGAGCCGACTTAGTTTTCAGAATAAAAAATTTTACATAAAAATGATGTAAAATTATTTTACAAAATTAAAATGATTTCAATTAATAACCTTAATCCATGTTAATGCTATACTTAATTAAGAATTAAGAAATATATTTTAAATCTAGAATTGTGATTAAAGATCTAATGACATCGCATAAAACATAGGACGTGGGTTAGCTCAAATCAGATCTTTTTATTTGGGTTAGACCTAAGGTTAGAATCAAAGACTTAATAGACTAAAAAATGTAGTGGATCAAATCTAACTAATAGGTGATTTAGATTATGTCAAGAATATTCTAGACCAAACACAATAGTTGTAGAAGATCGAGTTCATATCTTTGATTAAACCAAATGGACCTTAATTAAGGCTCAATGGTTGAGCCTGAGTCATTGGGCTGATTAGATCACTAAGTGATTCGAGTTGACCCATATTGTTAAGGTTAATCAGTATGACTGATTTAGATGTCTTGGACCGATTTATCTTAGTCCTTCTCATGATTTGGTAAAGTCAGTGGGAGGATTTATGACTTGTCGGTTGAACCAGCTAGTCTCTAGTCCTTTATATGATTTGATGAAGTCAGTAGAAGAATTTACGACTTGTCGATTGGACCAGCTAATCTCTAATCCTTTACATGATTTGGTGAAGTCGGTAGGAGGATTTATGACTTGCAGGTCAATTGATTACTTTTAAAATATATCAACCAAATTTTCTAAATTATTAGGTCTATAAAATAAACTAGTTATGTGGATAACTAGATCATAGCTTTCCATTAAGATGCATGATAATGCATCCAATATTCTAAATAGATATTGAAGATGCCACACACATGGTGTCTATTAGGTATTATAATTATCATTCATCATATGACCATCTTGCTGTCTTTTTCAGATCAATGGTCAGATTGATCGAGCCACACTCGGATCTAGACATTCATTTGCTGGATGCTTTTGATGTAGTCATGTTAATGGTTGGATCTAATCAAATTTTTCAGTGGAGGAGCCACACGCCTGCTGAAGAGATACCTGGGGCAAAATTTGATTGCTAGAAATTATTTGGAGAAATAATTAATTAGGAACCTACCTATAGATGCACTAGGATTGGCCGAGCCACACTCGAGCCCGAATGCAGTCTGTGTGGATTCTAGTACCTACTAAAGAATTAAAGTAATTTCTTAAATTAGAGGTAGAGACTACCAATTCGTATAAAATAGTAAGAAAATCTTTAGACTAAAGTCTAAGTCTTCAGGCTTAAAATAGTTCATATACTAATAGATCAATTGTTCTCTTTTTAGAAATGGTTAGAAAATTATCACTCTGTTCACTATTAGACAGTAACAACATTATCAAACCTAATTTCGATAAGTTGAACATAGTTGTTGAGCTGAATTGATTAAGAAGTCTAAGACTAACCCAAACAGGCCTAAAAGAGAAATCAGCAAATGGTTGCTGATCAAGATAGTTATATGATAACTTTTTGAATTTCTCTATTGGTAATACTACTACCTAGATATAGGATACCAACAGTACAAGTCATGTTTGCAAATAGTTGTAAAAGACTTCATGATAGTAAAAGATTTGAAAACGGCAATAGACGCCTGAATGTAAGAGATGGAAGTCTATTCTAATCTTAACATTAGAAATCATCGAGCTTGTTTTCAATCCTGAAGATGTCATTTTAAGTGATTGTAACTACTGTCCAATCTTATTGATGGTATCAATAAGAATGATTACTATGATATCATTATGAATGATACTACAATAATGAGTGGACAATTGAAAATGGCATAAATTTAATACCACAGTCTGCTAGTATAATGTACATGTCTAACTAGCACCCTAGATTAGATAATATTACTAAAGCCTATCTTTAGCATAATTGACTTAGTCACCTTTTATAGGAAAGGGTGAATGAGCCAGTAATGTTCTGAGTTTGGTACATATTGATAGATTTGTACTCATGAACATAAATGCCTGAGGAGGGCTTACTACTTCATTAAAATCTCTAACAATCTTTCTTGGCATGGATGTGTCTTGCTTACAATGCATAAGTCCGAATCAGTTGAAATATTCAAATGATTCTGTAATGAGGTAGAAAAATAAACTACAAAGAGTATTAGAACTCATCGGTTAGACTGATAAAATGGATACCTTTGTAATAAATTTTTTGACATGTCTTGAAGAGAATTGGATTCTCTCTTAATGGACTTCTCGTGGGACACCACTATTTAAAAAGATGTCTGAAAGGAGGAATCAAACTTTGTTAGACATGGTTCGATCCATTGTGGGATTTGCTAGTCTGTCTGAGATTATATTTTAGAGACTACTTGATATGTACTCAAGAATATTTCGAGCAAATCGATCATCAAATCTTCATATGAGATATAGACTTGGATAATTCGATGCTCTCTTATCTTAGAATTTGGGGTGTTGAGCTTATGTGAAATATTCACAAACTTACTAGCTTGAATTTTGGTCTGATAAAAATTATTTTAGGATATCTCAAAGAAATTAGGGATATTCCTTCTACCGTCCTAATGGACATAAGATGTTCGTGAATCTTAAGACATTTTTTTTGCAAAAAAACTTCCTTGATGAAGGAACTGATGCCATTAAAAATAAGCTTAGTGAAGCTTGATAGGTAGAGAAACCAACACTGACACATAAACCAATAGAATCAGAGTTGATTAGATCAAATTCAGAGCCCGATGTAAAGGCATCCTTGAGTAGATATGATAGAGTACCATGTCAGCCAAACGATACTTCAATTTCTAAGCTCGAGATGAAGATTTGATCTCTCATACAGATGCCATATAGGGATCTAATATTGAAAATGTTGCCCAGCTATGCAACCCAAGAGGGGGGGGGGGGTGAATTGGGTTTCTAAAAATTTTAAGCTTAACTTATGACTTATGAAAAATGTTCGTCAATAGCTAAATGAATGAGGAGAATAAACTTAATTCAAGATTAATTGCCAAAAGCAAGAATGCAAGGAAATAATGAAGAGTTAAAGAGAAGCAATTATGCACACCACAAACAAAAGGATTTATAGTGGTTCGGTGCCAACCTTGCACCTACATCCACTCCCCAAGCTCCTACTTGAGAATTCCAATCCACTAAACTTGTATTCAACCCGAATACAAACGTCGGAAACTCCGACTCTAGCTATCCCAAGCTAGTCCATTTGTTTTTCGGGTACAAGCCAACCCAATACACTCCGATTCTAGGTTCGGATCAACCTTCTCTTATTTTGGAACCCCTCCAAAATAAGACCAAACACTCAAACTGAGTATAACAATTTATAGCACACTTAAGCACAAAGAAAAGCTCCTTCAATGAGCGAATATAACTTTAAATACACTTTACTTAAAAGAAGAAGCCCCTTTTTGGATTTTCTCAAGGTGGATGGAGACTTGATTGAGCGCTTGAGGAGTTGGTAAGCTTGGATTGATGGCTTCTTGAAAGCTTTAAATGAGCTCTTGATTAGGCCTTAAAAGTTGGCTTGAGAAACTCTTTTTCAAATTCTCTCTTTTGAATGCTCTTGAATGCTCTCTTGAATGCTCTTCTTTTTCTCTTTCAAATCTCTTGTTTGTTTCCCACCTTTTGAATCCTTTTATAGCTTTAAGAAATAGAGAAAATATTCTAGGCTGAAAAAGAGCCGTTAGACCACATTAAATGAGCATTAAAAGCACTTAAAACGGGTTAAAAACTAGCCGTTGCAGAAAAATCCCGTCACAGGGGTCGACTCATGAGTCAACTCATGCCTCAGGGGTCGACTCATGAGTCGACCTCTGTTGAAGAATACCAGAAAACAGGGTTCTGTAATTTTTGGCCTAAAACTGCAGGGGTCGACTCATGGGTCGACTCATGCCTTGAGGGTCGACTCATGGGTCGACTCACAGGTTGTGCCAAGCCAAAAATTCTACGTGCCAAACAGCTCATTGTGCCATGAGCTGACTCATGGGTCGACTCATGGATTTCAAACATGCATAACTTTCAAAATACAAGTCCAAAAATAATGAAATTTTCGCCAATGGATCACAAATCTTTTGTTCTATCATTTAATACTATCAAATCAGGATTTTGGTAAAATTATGATTTTGCCCCTGAAGAACAAAAGATTTTTTCAAATAAAAATTATTGGTACCCCTTCAACTGCTTTGTAATCATCAAAATCAATCTAGGGAGCAACAATCTCCCTCTTTTTGATGATGACAAAACACTTGAACAAAAGTATCTATGTGAATCATGAATTTCAAAAGAATGCATCATAAGTGCATTAGCTTGAAAAGAAGATTGATTCTTTTGACATGTGATACAAATGCTCATTTGCATAAATAGTTTGCCCATTTGCTTAAAGATTTGAAAATTTGCTCATTGGATTATGTGATTTTGGTGTTAGAGTAAAAATTTGTTTTTGTTATCAGAGCAAGTTGTATCTTGAAAATTTGCTCATTCTCATTTGATTATTTAGTTTTAGTATCAGAGCAAAAATAATTAAGTGTACCAATGCATGTCTAAGAATTAATTATAAAGTATATCAGAGCATGTCAAATTTAAGATGTATCAGAGCAAGTTAAATTTTAAAGCATATCAAAGCATATCAAATTTAAGATGTATCAGAGCAAGTTAAATTTTAAAGCATATCAGAGCATGTTTAAGGAGTAATTTTAAAGGTTGCTCATTTGCATTGCACTTAGCAATTTACTCATTGTATTTTTGAGTCATTTAATAATTTTGCTTTTGATATTGTTCTTTAATTTCTCCCCAATTCATTCATTTTATTTTCAAGTCTTTTAATAATTTATAATTTTGCTTTTGATATGTTTCTTTTCTTTAATTTCTCCCTCTTTTTGACATCATCAAACATTGTTAACTCTCCCTCTTTTTCTGAATACGTTTTCTCTGTAGTGTTTCTTCAAACTTCTAGTGCTAATCATTAATGTTTGCTTCCCCTGAATACAGCAATCATTAACCAAAATATGCCATAGATTACCATAGATATGAATTATCAACAAAGAGAAGATATATAATCAAGAGATGATTGACATCATTACAAAGAGTAGATATATAATTAAAAGATGATTAAAAACATAGTTGTTTCAATACATATTTCATATCATAAAAGTCAGCTAGCTAATGTCATTACATGGCCCAAAATACAGATCCTAGAAAGAACAAGAGACTAACACCTAGGATCTAGTAAAGCTCATGACTAGATGGATCGGAGTCATCAGAGATAGGGTGAGGAGATGATGGATCTCGACCTAGAGCACGTCCTCTACCCCGTCTGCCTCTGCCACGAGTGGAGGTGCTGGCACGAGCAGGTGAGCGAGATGAACTAGGAGGCTGAGAATGTTGAGAGGCCAAAGACTGGACTGAAAGAGTGAGTCTAATGGAATTAAGAACGTTCAGTGCTCTCAAAATAGACTGAAGCAGAGCAGTGAACTGAGTAGATGCATGCTCACTCGAGCCTCTGATCTTCTCCTCAATAACTCATAACCACCCTCCAATGCACCTCTGAGCCTGCCAGCCCTGCAGTAAGGTCTGTGACCTCAATAGAGCTCTCCTGTGGCTGAGGATGGGCCAAAGCTAAGACTTGCCCCTGCAAGTCAAGAACTCTCCCAGTCAGTCTCCAAATGCTGTCTTCGAGCTGCTGAATCCGAATAGACTGATCTGAGATCAACTGAAATACAGTGGAGATATGGGAATCAAGGTCTGATCAGATGAATCTAATAAAGTGGACCCTGGTGTAAATGTAGAAGTGCTCCACTGTCGAGAAAGCAAGGAAGCCACACGCTGAAAAATCTGCTCGATCTGATCATCAGCCAATCTGAAATCTGAAGGAGGTGCTCTGCTCTCTGGCTGATGTACTGGTGTGTACCTCCTGGCAGAATCTGAAGGGCCAGCCTCTGGGTCTGAAACAAACTGGATATCTGGAGATGCTGCCCTGAAGTCATGGAGAGGAGATGAGGGACCTTCTTCTTCAGCTCTGTCTTCTACTCTGTCCTCAGCTCTCTCCTCAGAACCCTTGATCCAACCACCATCAGTTTTAGTAAATCCCATGCGATGCAGAGTGTGTTGGTTGATGGTGTCTGCGTGAGAAAGCTTAGCAGATGCCTCCCCCTCAAAACTGACTCCAAACCTCCTGAAAACTAGTGTGAGAGCCATACCAAAAGGCAGATGTGCCTTGGATCTATTCAGTGTCTCTCTCATGGCCTCAATCATTAAAGCAGGGAGGTTTAATGGGGTTTGAGTGATCACATGAAACATTATACAAATATCTCTGCCAGAAAGAAGGTCATGCCTACCACTCCTTGGGAAGAAAAGCTTTGTCACTAATTGATGTAAGATCCTCATTTCAATTGACAAAATTTTGACTTCCAATTTATTCAAACTTTTCGAGTAGGTTCCTCCTAGAATTACACTGATCCCCTCTTCCTTCACTGGGAGTTCCATGTAAGAATATCCCTCACAGGGCAAATATAGTATCTCTCCCAAAATAATAGGATCCAGACAGATATCAACTCCCTTAACTGTAGAAGTCACTGTTCCATTGCCATAATGTAGATTTTGATAAAATTCTCTAACCAGGTCTACAAAAGTAACTTCCTTGAGAGAGCAGTAAAAATCCCAACCCTGGTTTTTTATCTTTGTCCCAAAGGAGAAACCTTCTTTTTCAAAGAATCTAAAATCCACATTCTTTCCGGTTTCAACCTTCCTATCAGATAGAGGGATTTTGCTAGGGCTAAGGGGAGACTGAGAGGAACCTTGAGCTGACACTGAAGCCGGAATGGGAGCAGTGGAGGACTGAGCAGCTTGCCTTTTCCTGCGGACGCTTTCTTCCAGCTCACGGACTGATTTTCTTCTTTGAGGGAGCTTCATCTTTGGGGCCATTCTTACCACAAGAGCAGGCAGGAAGACTAGGAGGATCAAATGGATGAGTAGTAGGAGGGTTACAAGAGGATGGAGAGGGATTTTGGTGGAGAGAAGAGATGGTTTTGAGAAGAACGGTGGAGGCTAGGGCACGCTCCAACCGCTTCAATCAAGGAGAAAGATGCGAGAAGCTCCTTTCTCAGAGGTGATTTGAGGTGGAGAGGAGAAGGGAGAATGCTTTAGGCTAAATCCTTGTTTTGGAGAGAATGAGGATGAGGACGATGAGTGTTGGAGGGAGGAGACGAAGAAGAAGAATGAGTCGGCTCATGAACGGTTCAAGTTAAAAAGAAAGAGCCCGTGGGAATTGGCAATAATTCAAGTATGCCATAGGGTCGACCCTAGGGGGTCGACTCATGATTCACAAAATTCAGAAAAAATATGAATAAATTCTGAAAAAAATTCACAATTTTGGGAGAAGAATTTTGCTCAATGACAAGTTGTGAGAATGATAATCTTGAGCTTTTAGGACCAAGAGAGATGATGGAAATTGATCTCAAATCGATTCCTTGGAAATGGAGAAACACTTAGGCATAAGGATCAAGAATTCCTAGATTTCTCCTAATTTCACAGAATCTATCCTCGCTAAGGGCCTTTGTAAAGATATCAGCTAATTATTTTCAGTGCAAATATATTCAAGAGTTATATCTTTGTTTTGAACATGTTCTCTTATAAAATGATGTCTTATTTCAATATGCTTAGACCTTGAATGTTGAATTGGATTTTTAGTTAGATTTATGGCACTTGTGTTGTCACATCTTATGGATGTTTCATTAAGTTTGATTTCCAAAGTCTTCGAGTTATTGCTTAATCCACAAGATTTGAGCATAACAACTTCCGCTGCAATGTATTCGGCCTCAGTCGTAGACAGTGCTACCGAATTTTTTTCTTGCTAAACCAGGAGATTAGGTTAACTCCAAGAAATTGGCAAGTTCCACTTGTGCTTTTTCTATCTAATCTACATCCAGCAAAATCAGCATCTGAATATCCTAATAAATCAATTAGTGAGTCCTTAAGTACATAACCCTAGAGTTTGAGTACCATTCAAGTATCTAAGGATTCTTTTAACAGTATTCAAATGAGATTCTTTAGGATTAGATTGATATCTAGCACACAAACAACACTAAACATGATATCAGGCCTACTTGCAGTTAAATATAATAAAGAGCCAATCATACCTCTATAGTATTTTAAGTCTACATATTTACCTTCTTCATCCTTGTCAAGCTTACATGAGGGGCTCATTGGTGTGCCAATTGCTTTGGAGTTCTCCATTCCAAATCTTTTGAGTAATTCCTTGGTGTACTTGCTTTGGGTGATGGAGATTCCCTCTTTTGTTTGTTTGATTTGGAGTCCGAGGAAGAAAGTGAGTTCTCCCATCATGCTCATTCGAACTCCCCTGCATGAGCTTAGCAAAGTCTTGACAAAGAGATTCATTAGTAGACCCAAAAATTATGTCATCAACATAAATTTGTATTACTAACATATCATTTTGATTTCTTTTAATAAAGAGGGTTGTATCTACATTACCTCTTGAAAAACCATTATTTAGTAAAAATTTGCTTAGCCTATCATACCAAGCTCTAGGTGCTTGTTTTAATCCATATAAAGTTTATTTAATTTAAAAATATGATTAGGAAAAGCATGATTTTCAAATCCTGGGGGTTGTTCTACATAGACTTCTTCAGCAATATATCCATTCAAAAATCACTTTTGACATCCATTTGAAATAATTTGAATTTCATAAAGCAAGCATATGCAAGTAGAAGTCTAATGGCTTCTAATCTAGCAACAGATGCAAAGGTCTCATCAAAATTAATTCCTTCTTCTTGATTATATCCTTTAGCAACCAATCTTGCTTTATTTCTAATTACATTACCATGTTCATCTAATTTGTTCCTAAAGACCCATTTTGTGCAATTATTGAATAATTTTTAGGTCTTGATACTAAAGTCCATACATTATTTCTTTTAAATTGATTAAGTTCCTCTTGCATTGCATTAATCCAATTATGATCATTTTCAGCTTCTTCAATAGTTTTTGGTTCAAGATGAGATACAAAAGCATAATGATTAAATACATCTTTAAGTGAAGAACGAGTTTTTACCCCATGCATAGGATCACCAATAATTAACTCCTTAGGGTGATTGTGAACATACCTCCATTCTTTGGGTAAGTCATTTGTACCTTGAGGTTGTTCTTGAATTTCTTCACCTCTCTCATCCTGTTTGTCTTCTTGTTCCTCGTCCTCTTGAGTTGTTAAATCTTTCAGAGTGATCTCCTTCATTCCTTCTATTAGAGGATCTGCATCATCAACACCCTCATTCTTCCTTGAAGGAAGATCGTTAGATTCATCAAAAACAACATGTATGGACTCCTCTACTACTAAAGTTCTTTTGTTAAAAACTCTAAAAGCTTTACTAGTGGAGGAGTAACCAAGAAAGATCGCTTCATCTGATTTTGCATCAAATTTACCAAGTCTTTCTTTGCCATTATTTAGTACAAAACATCGGCAACCAAAAACATGAAAATATACAATATTCGGTTTTCTTTCTTTCCAAAGTTCATAGGGGGTTTTCTTTAAAATTTGTCTAATCAAAGCACGATTTAAAATGTAACATGCTATGTTAATTGCTTCCGCCCAAAAATATCTTGGAAGATTGCTTTCACAAAGCATGGTACGGGCTATTTCTTCTAAGGTTCTGTTTTTTCTTTCAACTACCCCATTTTGTTGGGGTGTCCTAGGAGCAGAAAAGTTATGGCCAATTCCATTTTCACCACAAAAGTTTTCAAAATCTTGATTTTCAAATTCAGTTCCATGATCGCTTCGAATATTTTGAATTGAAAATCTTTTTTCATTAGTGATTTTTCGATAAAATTTAGTGAAAATATGAAAAGTTTCATCTTTGTGTGCTAAAAAGAAAACCCAAGTAAAACGAGAGTAATCATCTATAATTACAAAACCATATTGTTTTCCTCCTAGACTAGTGGTTCTAGTTGGTCCAAATAAGTCCATATGCAAAAGCTCTAAAGGTCTAGAAGTTGAAACAATATTTTTGGATTTAAATGAAACTCTTGTTTGTTTACCTAGTTGGCATGCATCACAAATTCTATCTTTTTCAAAATTCAGTTTAGGCAAGCCAAGAACTAATTCTTTCTTAATTAATTTTGAAAGAGAATGCATGCTAATGTGTGCAAGTCTACGATGCCAAAGCCAACTAGTCTCATTAACTTTAGCATTCAAGGATACTAGGCATTGCATGTTTATTTTGGCTAAATCATTTAAATCTACCATATAAACATTGCCATGTCTATGTCCAATAAATTTAATGCCATCATTAATAGGACTAGTTACAATGCAAACAGATGATTAAAAATAACTTTATACCCTTTATCACAAAATTGACTAATGCTTAGTAAATTATGCTTTAAACCATTAACTAGCAAAATATTTTCAATGTATTTGGAGGGAGTGATACTAATGTTACCTATACCGATGATCTTTCCTTTGCCATTATCTCCAAAGGTGACCATCCCTCCATCCTTAGCATCAAGCGTGATGAATTGTGATTCATCACCAGTCATGTGTCTCGAGCATCCACTGTCAAGATACCATTTTCTGTTTCCTCCTTGGGATGCTAGACACACCTGCAAGCAAAAGTCAAGTTTTTGTTTTAGGTATCCAAGCTTTCTTGGGTCCTTTTTGGTTAGTCATAATGGTTCCTTTTGGAACCCAAATTTTCTTTATAGTTGAGTTTGCAAACTTGTTAGAGAAGCAAGTGTATGACTTATGTCCTACTCTACCACATTTGAAGCAAGTAATGTTAGAAGACTTATTACTTAAAGAGTTTACATAAATATTTTTTAGATATTTTTGTTTCTTCAAAGGGTTATAGCCAAGTCCAGCCTTATCATATACGGCTTTTTGATTATCAAGAATCATATTAAGTTTATTTGAACTTAAGGTGAACTTTTCTACTATTGGTTTTAGCTTGGCAATATCATTCTTTAAGCTTTGATTTTCTTGAAGCAAGGTGGATTTTTCAATTGAAAAGTTTTCAGCTTGTTTCAATAAAGATTGATTTTTTAATTTTAGCTCTTTGTTCTTCATCCCTAGTTTCTTTAATTCATCAACTAAATCATAGAATGCTTCATGTAATTCTTCAAATGTAAAGTCACTAGGGGTTTCGAAAATTACCTCATTTTCGTGTGCCATAAGGCACAGGTTGGCTTGTTCGGTTGAGGTTTCCTCATCGGAGCTTGAGTCATCACTCGCACTCCATGTGGCCATCATGGCCTTCTTCTTGAACTTCTTGGGACCTTTCTTCAGTTGTGGACATTCGGATTTGAAGTGTCCCAGCTTCTTGCACTCGTAGCAGATAAGGGGTTGGTCTTTCTCTTTTTCTTTGCTTTGTTCCCCTTTTGTGAATGGCCTCTTCCTCATCCCCTGTTTCCTTTTTCTCAAAAATTTCTTGAATCTTCGGGTGATGAGTGCCATCTCTTCATCCTGTTCTTCATCTTCAGTGTCATCAGTTTCTTCATCTGGTGGAGCTGTGGATTTGAGGGCAATGGTTCTTTTCTTTTTGACTTCTTCCTCTTGATGTTGCTTCATGCTTAGCTCATGAGTCATCAAAGATCCAAGAAGCTCTTCTAGAGGTAGAGTGTTCAAGTCCTTGGCTTCTTGGATGGCAGTCACTTTGGCTTTCCAAGTTCTTGGTAAGGACCTGAGAATCTTTCTTACAAGCTCACTGTTAGTATAGGACTTACCAAGACTCTTTAAACCATTAATAATATCAGTAAAGCGAGTAAATATTTCAGTAATGGACTCATCATGCTCCATTTTAAACAATTCATATTTATGTACAAGCATGTTTATTTTAGACTCTTTTACTTGATTGGTTCTCTCATGGGTTACTTCTAACCTATCTCATATTTCTTTAGCAGATGAGCAAGTAGAAATGCGATTAAATTCATTTGCATCAAGAGCACAATAAAGAATATTCATTGCTTTAGTATTTAATTGGGCCATCTTCTTATCAACCTCATCCCATTCTTTCTCGGGTTTGGTTGATTCCTCACCATCTATAATTTTAGTGGGTGTGTGAGGACCGTTCACTATAATACTCCACATATCATAGTCGAGTGCTTGTATGAATATTTTCATCCGAGCTTTCCAATAGGTATAATTAGACCCATTGAAAAGTGGAGGTCGGTTGGTGGATTGCCCCTCGACTAGAGAAGTACCGACGTGGGTTGCCATAGATCTTTGGCTCTTTGATTGTTTAGATCAAAGAAGGGCTAGAGCACCGGGCTCTGATACCACTTGTTGCCCAGCTATGCAACCCAAGAGGGAGGGTGAATTGGGTTTCTAAAATTTTAGGCTTAACTAATGACTTATGACAAATATTCGTCAATAGCTAAATGAATGAGGAGAATAAACTTAATTCAAGATTAATTGCCAAAAGCAAGAATGCGAGGAAATAATGAAGAGTTAAAGAGAAGCAATTATGCACACCACAAACAAAAGGATTTATAGTGGTTCGGTGCCAACCTTGTACCTACATCCACTCTCCAAGCTCCTACTTGAGAATTCCAATCCACTAATCTTGTATTCAACCCGAATACAAACATCGAAAACTCTGACTCTAGCTATCCCAAGCTAGTCCACTTATTTCTCGGGTACAAGCCAACCCAATACACTCCGATTCTAGGTTCGGATCAACCTTCCCTTGTTTTGGAACCCTTTCAAAATAAAACCAAATACTCAAACTGAGTATAACAATTTATAACACAAATAAGTACAAAGAAAGCTCCTTTAATGAGCGAATATAACTTTAAATACACTTTACTTAAAAGAAGAAGCCCCTTTTTGGATTTTCTCAAGGTGGATGGAGACTTGATTGAGCGCTTGAGGAGTTGGTAAGTTTGGATTGATGGCTTCTTGAAAGCTTTAAATGAGCTCTTGATTAGGCCTGAAAAGTTGGCTTGAGAAACCCTTTTTCAAATTCTCTCTTTTGAATGCTCTTGAATGCTCTTCTTTTCTCTTTCTAATGTCTTACTTGTTTCCCACCTTTTGGATCCTTTTATAGCTTTAAGAAATAGAAGAAAATATTCTAGGTTGAAAAAGAGCCATTAGACCACATTAAATGAGCATTAAAAGCACTTAAAACGGGTTAAAAACTAGCCGTTGCGGAGAAATCCCGTCACAGGGGTCGACTCATGGGTCGACCTCTATGGTTGAATATCAGAAAACAGGGTTCTGTGATTTTTGGCCTAAAAACTGCAGGGGTTGACTCATGGGTCGACTCATGCCTTGAGGGTCGACTCATGGGTCGACTCACAGGTTGTGCCAAGCCAAAAATTCTGCGTGCCAAACAGCTCATTGTGCCATGAGCTGACTCATGGGTCGACTCATGGATTTCAAACATGCATAACTTTCAAAATACAAGTCCAAAAATAATGAAATTTTCGTCAATGGATCACAAATCTTTTGTTCTTATCATTTAATACTTTTAAATCAGGGTTTTAGTAAAATTATGATTTTGCCCCTGAAGAGCAATGGGTCTTTTTCAAATGAAAATTATTAGTACCCCTTCAACTGCTTTGTAATCATCAAAATCAATCTAAGGAGCAACAGTATTAGATCTGAAAGTATGTTAATTAGATTGATTTTTGATACATGAGATGTATGCAAAGCATGTATTAGTTAGATCTTAAATTGTATATGAGATATGTAAATTTAGATCTAACTAGTTTTGTAGTTAAATTTATATTTTTGATTAAGGTGTTCCTCATGGCCATCTGATCATAAGAATGAAGTAGAGATTTAAGACCCTCTCTTTCCATTCAATGGGGTGTTCTTATGATGTGTAGGGGTGCCGCGCGTTCATCCTTAATCAGAAATCAAAACTTACTTTTCTGCAAAATTCTAGATCCTGAAACCCTATGATTTATTTTACATATTTTGTTTATGAACCCAAACTTAATTAATGAATTAAGTTTATGAAATCAATTTGATCTAAAATTAAAAATTTCAGATCTAAGATATTTTCATAAAATTAGGTTCGGACTTGGGTAGCTCAATTAGGTCTAGTAGTTGATCAAACTGAATCAAGAGTTGGTTAGGTGGGATCATGAAAGCTAATAATTGACTAGCCTAATAAGATTAAGTCTGAATTAAGGTCAAATCATATTTAGATGTGACTCGATCAAGTTAAGACCTAATTTGGCTCAATGGTTAGAGTTTGGATTGTAGGCTAACCCAATTGGTTCTGGTTCGATAATTTGGCATCTAAGGTAAGTTGGATAGATGCGATCGACTGGTTTTTAATTGGGAGCTACTCGACTCAAATGTGTTCTTGTCGAGTTAATGGCATATCCCTTCCATCGGTCTCACTTACCTGGCCATATGTGTCGACCTAGTTCTGATTTGAGGTGGCTAACAATTCAAGCTGACCCATGCCACTAGGTTAGTCATAATTGTTAGGACTATGTCAAGTCAAGTTTAATGATACCTAAATCAAATCTCCCTAAGAAAATATTAAGTCTAGGTCTTCCACCATTGTGGATGTGCGGGTCCTTCCTGGGGTTGATTGTTCTCGACTAGTTACAGTGGCTTAGTTGCACCGAAAAGATGCAACCATGTCCATTAGGCATTGGATGCTATGAATTAGAGGATGGGTTGGGCTCAATATTTTAGATATAGTGAGGGACCCAATCAGGAATCTAGTTCATGCAAATGGTGGGTCTGACTTAACTAAGGATTGGAGCAATATTTCAGATACAGTGAGCTTCATGAATTAGAGACCAAGTTTTGGGTGTTTTGGGTGCACCATGATTAGAGAATCATTGGACAAGAGTTGTCCACTCATCGGTTGACCCATTACCAATAACTGTTAGGTGAGGTGATGAGCCAATTGGTGAGACCGTACCACCCACTAGAAATTACTGATCACGGAGAATTTTATATCTCTATCAAGAGAGTGTAGGGATCTGAGAAAATAGTGGGAGCCTAATTTGTTTAAAAATAAAATCCCTAAACAAATTGGTTAAGTTTGATTACAAAATCAAACTAGAAACTTTTGACTCTCTACAGAAAATATGTCTGCCTCAAACCTCCTGACCAAAATACTAGACACCCACAGATTGACTGGACCCAATTTCAAGGACTGGTTGAGGAACTACAGAATTATTCTGGATTCCAAAAAATTGACTCATGTCTTGGACCAGGGCCCACCTGCCATGCCAGCACGTCCGACTGCTGAACAGAGAGCGTCTCTGAAAAAGTGGACGGATGATGATAACAAAGCAAGGTACTACATGTTGGGTGCAATGTCTGATGACTTGCAGTGCCAGCATGAGAATATTTTGACTACCCACCAAATGTTGGCTCACCTGCAAGAGTTGTTTGGTGAACAGAGTTGCACGGCCAAGTATCAAGTCTGTCAAAGACTTTTTAAGGCCAAGATGCATGATGGGTAGTCAGTCCAAGATCATTGTTTGACAATGATCAAGGATCTTGAGGAGCTTGAGAAGCTTGGTATCATCTTAGACAAGGATTTTTATATTGATGTGATCCTTCAGTCCTTGTCCGATGCATATGGTTAGTTCATCATGAACTTCCATATGCATAAGATGCAATGTACCTTGGCCGAGTTAATGAACATGCTGGTTATGGCTGAGCTTTTTATGAAGGGTTCAAAAGGCTCAATTCTTACTGTGGAGCGGACTTCTTCCAAGAGAAAGTCTTTTGGAAAGAAAAAGAAGTCTACGAAGAAGTAGAAGGTGGATGGCAAGAAGAAGAAGACAGAACCGAAGAAGAAGGCTACTGATAAGGGAAATTATTTCTACTGCCAATCAGACAACCATTGAAAGCGAAACTATCCTCAGTACCTGGCCACCCTAAAGAACAAAAAGGATGGTTCTTCTGGAGGTATGCTCATTTTAGAATCTAACCTTATGATTTCTTCTGCATCCAGTTGGGTGCTTAACTCTGGTTCTAGTGCTCATTTTTGCACTTCTATGCAAGGTCTTGAGGAGAGCAGGAGGTTGAGGGATGGGGAGATGATCCTACGCATCAAAAATGGAGCAAGAGTTGCTGCTGTGGCCATGAGAACCTACCCTCTGCTATTATCGTTAGGATTAGATTTAGTTTTAAGAGACTGTTATTATGTGCCTGCAGCAAGTAAGAATTTGATTTCTATTTCATGTTTAGCATAAGAAGGCTATGTGATTAGCTTTCATAAGGACCATTACAATATTTTTTATTAAAATAATAAAGTTGCAAATGATTTTGTCATTAACGGTCTCTATCAGTTACATGTTGATGTATCTATATTTAATATTGAGCAAAATGTGAATGCCATAAGAATTAAAAGGCCTAGAGATAGTCTAAATAATAGGTATCTGTGGCACCTAAGGCTAGGTCATATAGCGGAAGATAGGGTTAACAAATTGGAGAAATTCAGGCTATTGAGTCCGTTGACTTTCGAGTCATATCCAGTTTGTGAATTATGCCTTCAAGGTAAAATGACCAAGCTTCCTTTTGTGAGACATGGGAAAAGAGCCACAGACCTACTTGCCCTAGTACATACAAATGTGTGCGGCCCATTTGATGAACCGACTAGAAGCAACTACATCTACTTCATTACCTTTACCGATGATATATCTAGGTATGGGTATGTGTTTCTAATAAAACACAAGTCTGAAGCTTTTGAAAGGTTCAAAGAATTCAGACATGAAGTAGAAAAACAAACAGAAAAATCTATTAAGGTTCTTCGATCAGATCGAGGAGGTAAATACCTTAGTCGGGAGTTCTTAGACTATCTTAAGGATAATGGTATAGTCTCTCAATGGACTCCACCTGGAACACCTCAACTCAATGGGGTTTCAGAATGGAGAAATCGGACCCTATTAGATATGGTCCATTCCATGATGAGCTTCACAAACCTCCCTGAATTTGTTTGGGGACATTGTCTCATAACAGCAATATATATATTGAATAGGGTTTCCTCTAAAACTGTTCCTACCATACCATATGAGATATGGCATGGTAAAAAGCCAAGTCTGAATCATCTCAGAATTTGAGGTTGTCTGGCTCATGTCAAGAGACAGCAGGCAGACAAGTTAGAGTTTAGATCTTTTAGAGCTCGATTCATAGGATATCCTAAAGAGTCATTAGGATACTATTTTTATATTTCGAAAGACCACAATGTGATTGTGAGTCGAAATACTATTTTTCTTGAAAAATAATTTATTCAAGATGGTGGCATTGGAAGAATAATTAAGCTCAAGGAGAATGTCTCCCAAGAGCAACGAGCTAAAGAATCTAAGGAACCAAATCAATCAGAACCAGTCCTAACACAACCTCTTCTACCTCGTAGATCGACTAGGGTTTCCCATCCTCCTAAAAGGTACTTAGGTACCATACAAGAGGATGTAGAGGAAATATTCCTCATGGAAAATGGGGTTCATGGTGATGATCCCAAGACCTGTGATGAGGCGATATCAGATATCGACTCTGAGAAATGGTTAGAGGCAATGAGATCAGAAATTGACTTGATGCACTCAAACCAAGACTGGACCTTGGTAGATCCACCTAAAGGTATTGTACCTATTGGGTGTAAATAGATCTTCAAGAGAAAGATAGGTGTAGATGGGAATGTGGAGACATTCAAGGCTAGGCTTGTAGCAAAAGGTTATAGTCAGCGCGAAGGCATTGACTATCAGGATACCTTCTCGTCCGTAGCCATGCTAAAATCCATCCGCACATTGCTTGCTGTTGCAGCCTATTTCGATTATGAAATATGGCAGATGAATGTGAAAACGGTATTCTTAAATGGACATCTTGAGGAAGATATCTATATGGAATAGCCACTTGGTTTCATATCCAATGATGATGATCACAAGGTCTGCAAGCTGCAAAGGTCCATTTATGGACTTAAGCAAGCATCTCAGAGCTAAAATACTCGTTTCAATGATGTGATCAAAATATTTGGTTTCATCAAGAATGAGGAGGAACCATGTGTGTTTAAAAAGGTCAGTGGGAGCGCGGTTGTCTTCCTCATATTGTACGCAGATGACATCCTCCTAATTGGAAATGACATTCCCATATTGACTTCAGTCAAAGTATGGTTGTCTAAGGAGTTCTCTATAAAAGATCTAGGAGAGGCATCCTTTATACTGGGTATTAAGGTCTATAGAGATAGACCAAATAGGATGCTCGGACTTTCACAGAAGATGTACATAGAAGAGGTGCTAAAAAGGTTTAGCATGGAAAACTCCAAAAGAGGTTTATTACCTTTTAGACATGGCATTTATCTCTCCAAGAAGATGTGCCCTAGCACACCTGAGGAGATTGAATACATGAGCAAGATCCCTTATGCTTCGACAATAGGGAGCCTCATGTATGCCATGCTATGTACACGACCTGATATAGCCCATGCTATGAGTGTCACAAGTAGATATCAGTCGAATCTAGGCAAAGAGCATTGGACTTTTGTGAAATATATCCTTAAGTACTTGAGAAGGACTAAGGATATGTTTCTAGTCTTTGGGAATGAAGAACTCCAGATTTAAGGATATACAGACTCAAACTTTATGTCTGATATAGATGATCAAAAGTCAACATCTGGGAGTCTATTCATTTGCA
Organism: Elaeis guineensis; assembly: GCF_000442705.2. NCBI lineage: Eukaryota > Viridiplantae > Streptophyta > Magnoliopsida > Arecales > Arecaceae > Elaeis > Elaeis guineensis. The sequence continues at coordinate 49,800,562 of NC_025995.2, read as the reverse complement.
ATGGTGCTGCAGTCAGCTGAAAGAATTCCAAGCAGACAATGATTGCTGATTCCACCATGGAGGCAGAGTACATTGCTGTATCGGAAGCTGCGAAGGAGGCATTCTAGTACAAGAAGTTTGCCGCAGAGCTTGAAGTGATGTCATCGGATGCCATACCTCTTTACTGCGACAATAATGGCACCATAGCCCTAGCTAAGGAGCCAAAGTCTCACCAGAAGTCCAAGCACATCGAGCGGTGATTCCATTTGATCCGTGATTACCTCAAAAAGGGTTATGTCGAGGTCAAGAGAGTCGACTCCACAGACAATGTGGCAGACCCGCTGACTAAGCCATTGGGCCAGCAAAAGATCGAAGCCCACCTTGAAAAGATGGGACTTGGATATGTAGCCAATTGGTATTAGGTCAAGTGGGAGTTTATTAGATGTGTGCCCTAGATGCCAGATTGGCTGACACATTTCTATACAAATCTAAGGACAAATTTATAATTTTAACTATAAATCAATAAATAGATTTTTCTTCTATCACATTGTGTACATTATATCTGTGATACATCCTTTGAGTTAGTAGGAATGTCAATTCATATTTTTAAGAGTTGAAAATTTAAGGTATGAATTTACATAATTAACTCATAAACAGCTCCTAACCATAGGATCATCACGAGGATGGTGATCGATCCAGAAGGTTGGTGTATGATCGCTTTCTTAGGATAGATGTGTCTTGAGTCTACGGTGAGGAGACATCAGAGTGAGAGTACAGATATTCATTGAGAATGAGAGTACTGAGCGTGACCATCTCGAGCAGTCATAAGGAAGTCTACCTTCTCGTCGATGACTAGCTCGATGCTACAGTTGTGTGTCTAGTTCTTTGATCTGAGGTGCATCGACAGTTCACCTTGAGTGTGTTATAGTTTGACTACACCATAACTCGATCTCCTAGCCATTTGAAACTCTGAGGTGTATGTTGGCTATAGCATATTCATTGTAGGAACTTGGTCGCACCAAAATGGGATCTATCAATCTCGGTAGATGAGAGGAGTAGTCCTATGGTGATCGAAAGATCGAGTTCTTAAGCCCATGGCCATGACAGAGTAAAATAATGAAAAGAAGTTTTCCATTGGGGTTTCACATCAGACTCGGATCGATCGATTGATTCATATGACTGATGTTGGGTTTGATGAGTTCACCTTAACCCTAATTCAATCGGGACTCATGATAGAGGAACTCAATCACACAGATAGCTGCACCGAGAGGTTCGTCTTCAGTTCTGATGGGTTGCCACCATATACTGCTAGGTGTCACTGGTGGAGTTTGGAAGCAATTAGAATGATCTTGATGATCGATCATTCTAATTGTCTGAATCAGAAGAGTTTTGATCCATCGAAAGGAGTTTCGATGATGTCGATGATGAGATCATGACATGTCTCATTACCATACAGAAATAAACCTAACTGGGTCACATAAATAAGGGTTAGGATCTGGATGTCATCAATTGGGCTAACCCAATTGATTTGGATAAGATCCAATTAGGTTCAAGGAAATCGTGCTAGCACACGATTGAGCCTAACTTTCTCCTCGTGTAATCTTTTCTGTCTCTACTGAGCCAAATATGATTTGACTCACCCAGAGAATCTTGAGAAAGTTTCTTTCAATCTAAATGAAGCTTGTCCAGCTCAGAAAAGGCTTGTCTTAATTCATGAGATGAATTTAAGATAAGCACCTGCTAATTCCTGTCACCTACCAATTTCATTTTAGGACATTTGTCAAAAGTTGACATATGGATCTTAAATTGAAGGCTACTTGGCAAGAGTTTATTGGAAGATTTTTGTGGAGCCAAACCACATCAAATTGGGTGCCATAATCAGATCATGGCGCGAGCCCAATTCGGTTAAGTGGGTGCCCCAAGTGGATAAGGTTGGAGAGTCTTGATATGATTGGACTCTTTGGCGCCAACCTCTCTTTGTCCTTATCCAGTGTTGGTGCCAACTTTGAGATAGAGGCTTGGGTTCTTATCTGATGTGATCAAATGACATCAAGCAACCAATCAGAATTTTTTCAAAATTTATTGGAATTTTTTGATTGGTTGAATGATGTGGCACTATGCACCATACAAGGTCTATATAAACCCTTCTGCGCCTAGGGTTTAAGGGCTGAAGTTGATTTATTTACCAAACCTAATAGCTTCCACCCCCTCCCTTCTTCTCCACATCCTCCCTACTCTCCTATCTCCCCTCTTCATGTCCAAGGGGTTGTATGTTCGTCTGGTGCAAGAAAAAGGCCTGGTGATGCCTAGAACAGGAAGGCTGCAGGACATCTTCGACAGGCTGCTGCTCCAACTTCAGGAGTTCTGAAGTACTTCCAAATCAGATAGAGATCTGATTTTTGGAGTGTAGATTTGTGAGGAAAAGACATTCTAGATCCTACCTGAGTGGATATCGATAGAGGCAGGCGCTTGCGTGGCTACATCAGAACCTCGGGCTGTGCTGAGATCATCTACAGGGTAATCAGATTACCCTTGAGGTATGTCTATACTTCTCATACTTTTAGATTTAATTTTTGATTTTAAATATCAGATAATAAAATTAGATCTAACAGACATTAGATCTAAAATAGCATAGGATAAAATTTTTAAATTATTCCACCCCTGATTTGATGAAATCTGGAAGATCCTACAATGAAAAAAGGCAGTTTTTCCTTCAATAACAACCCCTGACCTCCACATCAAATAGCTCACACACATCGATGTATACCAGGATAAGTAACTTAGTGGTTCTTTCTCTGTGTTCTACAAAGGATAAGTTAATCATTTTTCCTTGAAGGCAAAATTCACAAGCTGGATACGACTCTAGATTAAGAGAGCCAAGGATCCCATCCTTTTCTAGTCTATTTATCCTGTCCTCTCCAATATGGCCTAGTCTATAGTGCCACAAGTACTTCTGATTAATTTTATATACGGATCTCTTTTGACCTACGATACTCACTATAGCTCGTTTAAGTTCACATTCACATCAACATGCAAGTGATAAAGTCTGTCAATTAAAAGACCTCGTGCAATAAATTTATTTCGTAAATAAATGAAATAAAAGTCTTTATTGAAACTAATTTCAAAACCTTCTTGTGCTAGCACAAACATGAAAATCAAATTCTAGCTAGCTATAAAAGCATAATAATAGTCATTTAAATCTAATCTAACGCCAGACGGTAATCGAAGATGATAATTGCCATTGGGCTCTGTAGTAATTTTTGCTCTATTACCGACCCGAAGGATCATGTCACCTTTCCTCAACTTTTAGTTTCTATTAGACCCTGCATTGAGGTACATATATGAGCACTCGAGCCAGAGTCTAATACTGAACTAGAAGTAGAAGAAACCATAAGGTTAGATTCAATTACGAGCATATCTTTGGAAGGTTTATCACCCTTTTTAATCTTAAGGCTTTTCAGGTATTTTGGACAGTGCCTTCTCCAGTGGCCTTCAGCATGATAGTGAAATTTTTTTTTCTTTCTTCGATCTTATTAAGAACTTCCTTCTTTGTTCTGTTCTCTTTCTTCTACTTCTTAACAAATTTTGCTTTCTTCTTCCCAGTAGACTTTCTCTTAAAAGAAGTTTGCTCCATAGTGAGAACAGTGCTCCTTGAACTCTTCAAGGTTTTCTCTGTAGTGACCAACATATTGACTAGTTTGGATATAGTGCAATCGAGCTTGTTCCTATGAAAATTTATAATAAATTGACTATATGAACTTGTAAGGGATTGAAGGATCAGATCTATCTATAATTTCTTTTGTATTTCAAGCTCAAGCTTTTCAAGCTTTTTAATATCCTTGATCACTATCATACAGTACTCATGGACTGACTGTTCTTCATGCATCTTCAGATTGAAGAGTCTTTTGGATACCTCAAAGCACACTGTATGGCTTTGCTCACCATACAACTCTTACAGGTGAGTGATCATAGTCCTGGTAGTAGGCATATGCTCATGTTGGCTTTGCAACTCATTTGACATAGATGCCAGCACATAACACTTATCCTGACTGTCTTCATCCATCCACTTTTCAAAAGCAACCCTTTGCTCAGCAGTAGGATGGTTTGGTAACACTATGGGTTTCTGATCGAGTACATGACCTAATTTTTTAGAGGTCAGGATAATCCTGAGATTTCTAAGTCAGTCTTTATAATTTATACTGGTCAAATGATTGGTTTCAAAGATGCGGGCTAGAGGGTTTGAGACCGACATTGTTTAACTGCGAGAGTAGAGATTCAAGTTAAACTTTTGTACTTAATGTTATATTTACTTTTAAAAATTTTAAGATGCAAACAATGACTCTCACTAATTTATCAGATCCCTCCACTCTCCAAAAAAAAATGAAACCCTAACACGATAGAAGATTCCTAATGGGCTCTACAGTCCCATCGATGCCATGCACCTCACCAAACAGTTATTGGTAACATACACACCGATGCGTAGGCAACTCTTTGTCCATATGCTTCTCTAAGCATATTGCAGTGACTTGGTCTCTAAGTCATGTGGGCTCACCTAATAGTTATTGCTCACACTCCTTAGTTAAGTCCGACCCACCGTTCACAAGTAGGTGTAAGGCCATCATTGGGTTCTTCACCTAACGTTATTGGACCCAATACCATCCTTACCCTGGAGCAACTCTTTGCTAATCGATGCAACTGAACCACTATGACCAGCCGAGAATAATCAATATCGGTAGCACGCCCACACATCTACAATAATAGAAGACCTATGGACTTAATATTTATGGAGAAGTTTAGATTTAGATCTCATCTAATCAGTCATCATATGATCGATCTAATTGGCATGGACTAAATCAAACCGCTAAGCAACCCTATTTAAGACCCCATCTTCCAAATTGGCCAAATAAGTCGAGATCGATGGGGATCCCCTTGTTGCTTTCTTTGGATACCAATAAATTGATCAGATAAGTAAAAAAAATTAATTAAATAATCATATCTCAATTATTTGTCTGAGACACCAATAGGTCAATTGGTCCAAATAGGTTAACTCAAGTAAATTGGGCTCAAACTAACGAGCCGAATTAGGTCCTTAGGTTAATCGATTCTACATATAGGACAAATCAATTTGATCAACAATAATTGCATGATCATTTAAATTAATTGATTTGAGCTTAATCAATACTTGACTTGATTCGATCAATTACTTAATCGGATTAGACCCATATGACTTAAATCAAAAATCTTAGAGGCAATCCTATTACACGACCTAACTTATGGGTATTCCATAACCAAAATCCTCATGTACAAATATAAATTTTAGATTCTAAAATCAAATTTTAAATCTAAATTCTTTGTATGAAAGTAAATTTTAAATCATAAAAATAATTTTTAGATTTAACATACAAATATGTATCACATATATACATGTAAAATTCAGATCTAAATAAAATTCAAATCTACTATATGATATCATATATCTCATATGCTAATCATGGATCATATCAAAAGTAATCTTATGACCTAAACATGTAATCACGTATCTCATATATGAATTATAAATTAGGTCATATAAAATTTTAGATTCATATATGCATCTACATATCATGTGAATATGAACTAAAAATAATTCTAGATCAAAATTCAGATCTATGCATGCTTTGGTATATCAACTATATGTTCTAAAATCAAATCCAAGATAAAATATCTGATTCAAAGATTCATCTATACATCTCATGCATCAAGAAAAAATCAGATTTTGAAAATTTTTTCAAAATATGTATGATAATTTCAACAATATGAAATCCGTGGCTCTGATACCACTACAAGATTACATGTGAGAGTTAAGGGTCTGAATGTTGACTTCTAATTATTCTAGTACTTTTAAAACCTTCTTCTCAAAAGCAGAGCTATGACCAGTGGTAGATGATGGAGGAACATTTTGGAACTGGTGGTATGGTTCATGCCTATATGTCGGGTCTTTATAGTTGGGTCTAGATATAGCAGGGTCAACCACTGACTGTGGTCTCTAGAAAAAATTTGGATGGTTTTTCCAGTCGGGATTATAAGTGTTCGAGTATGGATCATTTCCTGATCTATGAGCTTGTTGGGTTTGAGCTTGCTGGACCTGCTCGTGCACATACTCAAGAAATTGAGGTGCGTTTGGGCATTCACTAACAAAATGGGTCGGGCTTGCACACAATACATAAACATCTTGGACTAGGTTAGGTAGAATCGGAGAGTGCCTAGTATTTAAAAGATAGTCTAGTTTTTGAGGCAACTTATCTACCTTACTATGGATATCTATAACGTTTTCAATCTGATAGATTCCATCTCTTTTCTATTGAGACATGGGTTATTCTCTAGAGGTGGCAGACATATGATGCAGGGATTTCTCACTAAGTGTTTCAAAGAGCTGCCTAGCCTCATCCTCACTCTTTAGCATGAATATCCCACCACACGATGCATCGATCATTTGTCGATGTTTCTCCGATAGACCATCATAGAAATATTGAATAAGTTGCCATTTGGGGATAGCGTGGTGGGGGCATTTACGAATAAGGTCTCTTAACCTTTTTCATGTCTCATAAAAAAGTTTACCATCCAATTGGAAAAAACTAGTCATGACTTTTCTAATTTGAGTTGTTTTTCTAATTGAAAAGTATTTCTTGAGAAATTCTCTCTGAAGGTGGTCCCAAGTTGAAATGGTTATGGAATCTAGAGAGTTTAACCAATGCTTGGCTTTGTCCTTATGTGAAAAAAAAATAGTTTCAACCTGAGGGCACCATCAGAGAAGTTTGGAATTTTTACTATAAAGCATATCTCAAAAAATTTATCCAAGTATTTGTATGGATTCTCATTTCGTCAGTCAATAGAATGATGGTAGCATTTGAATAATGTTGGATTTGATTTCATATTGTGCCACCTCCGCAGAAGGAGGCTGGATATATGGCGAGTAGATGTAACATGAGGGAGTAAAATACTCCCTCAATTATCATGGTAGGTCAGTCTCTTCTTTTGGATCCATGGTTCTGGTGGCACAGCAGAAGAGTTAGGTGTTTAAAATTTTCATTCAAAACACCAAATGCATCGGAAGTCCTAATACCCAGAAACTCTTGACTATAATAATCAAAGCATAATAAATATAAATTAGGATAAGAAGAATATCTGTAGTGCTAATTCTAATTTTCACAAGGTATCCAAGTGTCTGCCCTTCAATGGTGATCTACATGAAAATTAAACCAAAGACAGCACTCATTCTTCACCTTACTTCAAGAGTTCTAGCCCTTAGAACTCGACTAACCTCGTACCGATCAAGTTTCTTCAAGAATCTGACCTCATCCTCTTAAAACCTCCTCTAAACTTTTGATTCTCCTTCTTTATGACCCTTACAACCCTTGTTAGGACTAGATAAGACTTTGTCTTAAATCTCAAAGCCTTGTCCTAAAACTAAGATAGGTTGTAAGAAAGAAAGGAGAGCAATAGGAGAGAAATTGGAAACCCTTCTTAGATTCATTGGATACCCAGTGCTCTGGCCTATTTATAGCCACCAGAGGGATATCAAAAAAGAAGAACATGCCTTAAGCAAAAGGCATATTTGATCTGATTATCAGAGATAAGAGTTCCTTCAAGCAGAAGGACTCTTATCCATGATACGTCAATCAGCACCCTAGTCTGCGCGTGTGCAACCAAAGAAGGGATGTTTTCATATCCTTTCTCAAATCAAAAAAATCCTTAAAAATCTATGTGAATTGGAGATTAAATCTAAATTCTATAAAATCAAAATTAGTGATAAAATTCTCAAAGAAGGATGCTATCCTTGCACCTCTTCATGCGAGTGTTGATCACCATGCGTGCAGACATCAGGACTGACTTATGGCATCCGTTTGGCATCCAGATATGACTGAAAAAATTCTAAACAAATTATCAAAAATATGTTATCAAGTTTAAAATGTCATCACCAAAAATAATTTCAATATAAAAGCATTTAATTAGGATAAAAACTCTCTAAATCATGGAGAGATGCGATGCTTCTACGCGCATGTGCGAGACATCCTTTTTTCTCCAATTTTTTCTCTACTCCATAAATTTCAGAAAAAATATATCTCATACTTTGAGATGTGAACTATGGAGGGTGATATGAGCTATCACATATAATTTAATCCCATAAAAAAATAAATTTTTTCTTCTGCCCATGCCAACACTTGTAGGCAGAACCTGTTTTACACCAAGAGTCCATCACAACTTGGACTCTTCATATTTGGCATTAACATGAGATGTGGTACCCCAATTTGGACTACTTCCAAGTATCACAACCTGACCTAAATGTTTATCAAATTGGGCTAGCTAATTAGCAAGGGATGGGACCAAATTGATCTCCAAAGGAGCAAGGATTTCCACACGTGCTAGCATGCTTACCGGAACCTTGCTTGAATCCAAAATTTCAATCAACCTTTTTCAAAAGGGTCCTTGACCAATTTATATATGTGTGTCACCCATTGGGTTCACATCTAGCTAGCAGTAGGTTCGGGTATAAGTTGACCAAATTTGATTAGATTTAATCTAATTGATTTAGGTCCAATCAAGCTAACCCAAGCTCAATAATTAGAATCATTTCTAATTGGCAATCGAATTAAACTCTTTAATTCGGTCAAAAATCTACAAGTTAAGATTGATATCTAGCAACGTATCATGACTATCCAAAAAATATGAAATTTGATAAAAATATCAAATCTACCCTTCAATGGTAAATTATCATGCAATTCAATCCTTCGATCATCCTTGCACCTGAATATGTTCATGAGTATGGAATCATGTCAAACTCAAACACATATTCATATTGATTCTCAATTAACCAATGATGACTCCAATGAAGAAGCTTAGAAATACTTTCTAATCTCCTTCCTTCTTTTGACCAAAATACTTTTCTCGAGTCATCTAAGATTGAGAATACACAGGATACGATCTCCTCTTATTAAGAGTGATTGATTCCATGCTGACCTACTCACAACCTCCATACACATTCCACCATATCCAGAACATCCCGTACATGTCTTAATGCCATACCTGGGTATGAACCAAAATATGGATTCATGTGCACAAGATTTCATAATGATCTTAGGTCTAATGATCACTTGCATAATTCTCACTTAGAGAACCATCTTTGATATGCAAATAAGGCTTCCATAAGATGTTCTCTTTCATCGAGTTAATTCAGTAGACTCATTTCTCAAATGAGCACCCACATTCTTGTATTAGTGTCTCACACAAATGGCTAGTGAGATCTGCCACCCTCTCCATTGAGCATACATAGGATGTACCAGTCTATCCGAAATATTGATCCCCAACTCAATGCTCCTACGATCAGGAATATCTAATATTAGGATTTTAAAATTTTAGGTCTCACTAGCATGACCAATTCATATCTCCTAAAATTATTATCCTAATCTTTAGGGTTCATCATAATCTTAGACATAATAAGATGCAGCTAATATGATAAATCAATTCTCAAATAATAATAAATGTCATTTCATGAGTTGGAAAATTGTAAAGGAAGTCCCATCGCAACACACTTGCGATTGGCTTATAGGATACTTTTCTTTCAATCTCATACTTGCACTAAAGCCAATCGCCTTTGTATCTCATACAATCATGATGATAATCATATAGCTGCTGTGGTATGGCCTTAGTGAATGGATCTGCTGTATTGTTCTTTCAGTCTACTCGTTTAAGGATAACATCTTGTCTCTAACGAGATGGAAACGTCTGAGGATATGATTGGATCTATAATGAGACCTAGGTTTCTTATCTTGAATAACGGCCACAGTATTATTACTCTAGAGTGACACTGATTCTTCAATCTTAAGAACGACTCTTAAATCCATGATGAGTTTCTTCATCCAAACAGCTTCCTTAATGGCTTCACTAGCAGCAACATACTCTGGCTCAGTAGTTGAGTCAGCTACTATCTATTGCTTGAAACTCTTCCAACTCACTATCCCATCATTTAGGATAAATACATACCCTGATATTGACTTATTATCATCTATTTTCTAATGATCCTTCCTTGGATCAGTCTGAAATCTTCTAGCTATGCCCAAAGTATAAGCTACAACAGGCTTGGTACATAGCATGGCATACATAATTGATCCCACAGCTGAAGTATAAGAGATTTCATTTATCCTTTTCCTCTCTTCTGGTGTCTTAGGACACATTTGTTAGATGTGTGCTCTAGATGCCTGATTGGCTGACACATTCCTGTACAAATGTAAGGGTAAATTTGTAATTTTGACTATAAATGAATAAAAGGGTTATTCTACTATCATATTGTATACATTATGTCTGTGATATATCCTTTGAGTTAGTAGAAATGTTAATTCATATTTTTAAGAGTTAAAAATTTAAGGCATGAATTTACATAACTAACTCATAAATAGCTCCTAACCATAGGATTATCATGAGGATGGTGATCGATCTGAAAGGTTGGTGTAAGATCGCTTCCTTAGGATAGATGTGTCTTGAGTTTATGGTGTGAAGACATTGGAGCGAGAGTACAGGTATTCATTGAGAATGAGAGTACTGAGCATGACCACCTCGAGCAGTCATAAGGAAATCTACCTTCTCGTCGATGACTAGCTCGATGCTGCAGTTGTGTGTCTAGTTCTCTGACCTGAGGTACATTGATAGTTCACCTTGAGTGTGTTATAGTTTGACTACACCATAACTCGATCTCCTAGCCATTCGAAATCCTGAGGTGTATGTTCGCTGTAGCATATTCATTGTAGGAACCAAATCGCACCAAGATGGGATCTATCAACTTCGGTAGATAAGAGGAGTAATCCTATAATGATCAAAAGATCGAGTCCTTAAGTCCATGGCCATGGTAGAGTAAAATAATGAAAAAGTATTTTCCATTGGGATTGCACATCGGACTCAGATCAATTGATTGATTCATATGACTGATGTTGGGTTTGACGAGTTCACCTTAACCCTAATTCAGTCGGGACTCATGATAGAGAAACTCAATCACACAGGTAGCTGCACCAAGAGGTTCATCTTCATTTCTGATGAGTTACCACCATATACTGCTAGGTATCACTGGTGGATTTTGAAAGTAATTAGAATGATCTTGATGATCGATTATTCTAATTGTCAGAATCAGAAGAGTTTTGATCCATCGAAAGGAGTTTCAATGATGTCGATAATGAGATCATGACATATCTTATTATCATACAAAAATGAACCTAATTGAATCATACAAACAAGAGTTAGGGTCTGGATGTCATCAATTAAGCTAGCCCAGTTCGATTGATTTGGATTAAATCCAATTAGGTTCAAGAAAATCGTGCTAGCACATAATTGAGCCTAACTTTCTCCTCGTGTAATCTTTTCTATCTCGATTGAGCCAAATATGATTTGACTCACTTAGAGAACCTTGAGAAGATTTTTTATAGTCTGACTGGAGCCAGTCTAGCTCAAAAAAAATTTATCTTAATTTATGAGATGAATTTAAGACAACACCTGCTAATTCCTGTCACCTGCCATTTTCGTTTTAGGACATTAGTCAAATGTTGACCCATGGACCTTGGACTGAAGGCCACTTGGCAAGAGGTCATTAGAGATTTTTTTGTGGAGTGTCCACCTGCTAAATTGGGCCTCAAAGTGAGCACCATATTCAGATTGGGCATGCACCCCAAGTGGATAAGGATAGAGTCCCATGAGATGAGGACTCTGATCCCTTGATCAACTTGGACTGTGGGGCGCAAATCTCACTGTGCTTATCCAGTGTTGGCACCAACAGTAGGAGAGATTGTGGGAATTCTTATCTGATATGATTAGATGACATCACTCCACCAATCAAATTTTTTCCAAAATTAATTAAAATTTTTTGGTTGGTCAAATGATGAGGCACTGCATGGCACAGCAGGGTCTATTTAAACCCTATCTACGCCTAGGGTTAAGAGACTCTGCTCAATAACCAGTAAAAATCTGAATCCTCTCCACTTCTCTATACCCCCTCTGCTCCTCTCCCTCCCCTCTTCACGTCTAAGAGGTTGGGCATCCATCTGGTGCTTGTTCAAGGCGTGGTGGCTTCCTGATTAGAAGGCTGCAGAGATTTATCGAGAAGCTGCTGCTCCAGCTTCAGAAGATCTTTTGAAGGTCCTTCAGATCAGATCCAGATCTGATTTTTGGAAAAAAAATTCATGATAAGAAGATGATCCAGATCCTACTTGAGTGGATACTGATAGAGGCCAGACGACTGCGTGGCTCTTTTAGAACCTCGGGCATTGCTACGATCATCTACAGGGTAATCTAGTTACCCTAGAGGTATTTCTCTATTTCTCATATTTTTAGATTTAATTTTAGATTTAATATTAGATAATAAGAATTAGATCTAATAGATCTTAGATCTAAACTATTATAGAATAATTATTTTTAAAATATTCCACCCCAAATCTCATTAGATCTGAAAGATCCTACAAGGAAAAAGTCGATTTTTTCTTCAACTGGTATTAGAGCCAGGTTGATGGCTCTATTTCAGATCTAATTTAGATCTAATTTTTATTTTTATTTATCTAATATTATTGGATTTTAGATGTCATATTAAATATGATAGGATCTGAAATTAAAAAAATTTAAAATTAAATCTAAGTAGATCTAACATGTATGAGATGCATGACTAGACTAGGAGTAGTTTGATCTATGAATAGTCTTATAGTTTTATGTTTTAATGTGATTAAAATATAAATTAGATCTAATTTATTTTTTATTTTTTTAATATTATAAATATTATATTCAGATCAAAAAATAAAAAATAAAATTTTAATTAATACATAAGATTGATCTGTTGCATGCCTAGACTAGTTGTAGAATTGTTCTAGTAACTGTCTAGAATAGATTTTATATTGAATAGTTTAATTTAAATCTTATTTTTTAGATGTTATATGTGATGTATCAGATTTGAAAGTATGCTAATTAGATCAGATTTTAATGCATGAGATATATGCAAAGCATGTATAAGTTAGATCTGAAATTATATATGTGATATGTAACTTAGATCTAACTAATTTTGTAGTTAAATTAATATTTCTGATTAAGGTGTTCTTCATGGTCGTCCGATCATAAGAACAAAGTAAGGTTTAAGACCCTCTCCTCCCATTCAATGGGGTGTTCTAATGGCATGTAGGGGTGCTGCGCATTCATCCTTAATCAGAAATCAAAATTTACTTTTCTGCAAAACCCTAGATCCTGAAACCCTAAGATTTATTTACATATTTTATTTATGAACCTAAGACTTAATTAATGAATTAAACTTATGAAATTAAATTAGATCTAAAATTGAGAATTTCAGATCTAAGTCATTTTCATAAAATTGGGTTCGGACTTGGGTAGCTCAATTAGGTCTAGCGGTTGATCAAACCGAATCAAAAGTTGGTTAGGTGGGATCATGAAAGTTAATAATTGACAAGCCTAATAGGATTAAGTCTAGGTCAAGGTTGAATCACATTTAGATGTGACTCAATCAAGTTAATACCTAATTTGGCTTAGTGGTTAGAGCCTAGATTGTAGACTAACCTAATTGGTTCTGGTTCGATAATTTGGTGTCAAGGTAAGTTGGGCAGATGCGACTGACTGGTTTTTAATTGGAAGCTACTCAACTCGATTGCATTCTTGTCAAGTTAATGGCATATCCCTCCCATCGGTCTCACTTACCTGGCCATATGTGTCGATCCAATTCTGATTTGAGGTGGCTAACAATTCGAGCTAACCCATGTCACTAGATTAGTCATAATTGTTATGACTATGTCAAGTCAAGTTTAATGAGACCTAAATCACATCTCCCTAAGAAAATATTAAGTCTAAGGTCTTCCACCATTATGAATGTGTGGGCCCTTTCCGTGGTTGATTGTTCTCGACTGGTTATAGTGGCTCAGTTGAAGGAAAAATCATCTTTTTTCTTGTAGGATCTTCCAGATTTCATCAAATCTGGGGTGGAATAATTTAAATAAATTTTATTCTATATTTATTTCAGATATAAATCTCTAGATCTAATTTTATTATCTAATATTAATTCTAAAATAAATCTAAAAGTATGAAAAAATATGAAATACCTCAAGGGTAATCTGATTACCCTGTAGATAATCGCAGCAAGCCTGAGGTTCTGATCTAGCCACGCAATCGCCTGGCCTCTACTAGTATCCACTCAGACAGGACATGGATCATCTTCTCTTCACAAATCTTTTCTACAAAAATCAAAACTAAATCTGATTAGGAAGATCTTCAAAAGTCTTCCTGAAGTTGGAGCAGCAGCTTGTCAAAGAACTCCTGCAGCCTTCCTGTTCAAGGCATCACCACGCCTTGTTCCTTCACCAGATGGATGCCCAACCTCTTGGGTGTGAAGAGGGGAGAGGGAGCACCAGGGGGAACATGGAGAAGAGGCGGGGTGGCTGGATTTTGCTAGGTAGGGAGCAAAATCTCTTAAACCCTAGGCGCAGACAGGGTTTATATAGACCCTACTGCGCTGCGCAGTGCCACATCATTCGATCAATCAAAAAATTCTATTTAATCCAAAAAAATTTGATTGGTGGAGTGATGTCATCTGATCATATCAGATAAGAACCCCCACCCTCTCTCCTATGTTGGTGCCAACATTGGATAAGCACAAGGTAAATGGCACCCAAGAGTCCATGTTGATCAAGACTCCTCTTGATCTTTATCCACTTGGGGCGCAAGCATTATCCAATTGTGATGCTCACTTTGGTGCTTATTTTTGGTAGGTGGACACTCCACAAAAAAACTTCCAATAACTTCTTGCCAAGTGGCCTTCAGTTTAAGACCCATATGTCAACATTTGACAGATGTCCTAAAATGAAAATGGCAGGTGTCAGGAATTAACAGGTGTTGTCTTAAATTCATCTCATGAATTAAGACAAGATTTTTTTGAGCTGGACTGGCTTCAGTCAGACTGAGAAAAATCTTCTCAAGTTTCTCTGGGTGAGTCAAATCACATTTGGCTCAGTCGAAATAAAAAAGATTGCACGAGGAGAAAGTTAGGCTCAATCGTGTGCTAGCATGATTTCCTTGAACCTAATTGGATCTAATCCAAATCAATTGGGCTAACGTAATTGATAACATCCAGATCCTAACCCTTGTTAGTATGACCCAGTTAGGTTCAATTTTATATGGTAATGAGATATGTTGTGATCTCATCATTGACATCATCGAAACTCCTTTCGATAGATCAGAACTCTTCTGATTCATACAATTAGAATGATCGATCATCAAGATCATTCTAATTGCTTTCAAAATCCACCAGTGACATCTAGCAATATATGGTGGTAACGCATCAGAACTGAAGACGAACCTCTCAGTGCAGCTACCTGTGTGATTGAGTTCCTCTATCATGAGTCTCGACTGAATTAGGGTTAAGGTGAACTCGTCAAACCCAACATCAAGCATATGAATCAATCGATCGATCCGAGTCCGATGTGAAACCTTAATGAAAAACTTTTTTTCTATTATTTTACTCTGCCATGGCCATGGGCTTAAGGACTCGATCTTTTGATCACCATAGGACTACTCCTCTCATTTATCAAGGTTGATAGATCCCATCTTGGTGCGATCTGGTTCCTACAATGAATATGCTACAGCCAACATACACCTCAGAGTTCTGAATGGCTAGGAGACTGAGTTATGATATAGTCAAACTATAACACACTCAAGGTGAACTATCGATGCACCTCAGGTCAAACAACTAGACACACAACTGCAGCATCGAGCTAGTCATCGACGAGAAGGTAGACTTCCTTATGACTGCTCGAGGTGGTCACGCTCAGTACTCTCATTCTCAATGAATACCTGTACTCTTACTTCAGTGTCTCCACACCGTAGACTCAAGATACATCTATCCTAAGGAAGCGATCATACACCAACCTTCCAGATCGATCACCATCCTCGTGATGATCCTATGTCAGGAGCTGTTTATGAGTTAGTTATGTAAATTCATGACTCAAATTTTCAACTCCTGAAAATATGAATTGACATTCCTACTAACTCAAAGGATGTATCACAAACACAATGTACACAATGTGATAGAAGAATAATCTATTTTTTGATTTATAGTCAAAATTATAAATTTATCCTTAGATTTGTACAGGAATGTGTCAGCCAATCTGGCATCTAAGGCACACATCTAACAAACTCTCACTTGACCTAATGCTAATTGGCTACATATCTAAGTCCCATCTTCTCAAGGTGGGCTTTGATCTTTTGCTGGCCTAATGGCTTTGTCAATGGGTCTGCCATATTATTTGTGGAGTCGACTCTCTTAACCTCGACATAATCTTTTTCGAGGTAATCACGGATCAGATGGAATCACCGCTCAATATGCTTGGACTTCTGGTGAGACCTTGGCTCCTTAGCTAGGGCTATGGTGCCATTATTGTCACAGTAAAGAGGGACGGCATCCGATGACATCACTCCAAGCTCCACGATAAATTTCTTGTACCAGAATGTCTCCTCGCAGCTTTTGATGCAGCAATATACTCTGCCTCCATGGTGGAATCTGCAATCACCGTCTGCTTGAAACTCTTCCAGCTAACTGCACCACCATTGCAAATGAACAGACTCCCAGATGTCGACTTTCGATCATCTATATCAGACATAAAGTCTGAGTCTGTAAATCTTGAAATCTGGAGTTCTCCATTCCCAAAGACTAGAAACATATCCTTAGTCCTTCTCAAGTACTTAAGGATACATTTCACAGAAGTCCAGTGCTCTTCACCTGGATTTGACTGATATCTGCTTGTGACACTCACAGCATGGGCTATATCAGGTCGTGTACATAGCATGACATACATAAAGCTTCCTATTGCCGAAGCATAAGGGATTGTGCTCATGTGTTCAATCTCCTCAAGTGTGCTAGGGCACATCTTTTTGGAGAGATGAATGCCTTATCTAAAAGGTACTAAACTTCTTTTGGAGTTTTTCATGCTAAACCTTTTTAGCACCTCCTCTATGTACATCTTCTGTGAAAGTTTTAGCATCCTATTTGATCTATCTCTATAGACCTTAATACCCAGTATAAAGGATGCCTCTTCTAGATCTTTCATAGAGAACTTCTTAGACAACCATACATTGACTGAGATCAACATGGGAATGTCATTCCCAATTAGGAGGATGTCATCTACGTACAATACGAGGAAGACAACTGCACTCCCACTGACCTTTTTAAACACACATGGTTCCTCCTCATTCTTGATGAAACCAAATATTTTGATCACATCATTGAAATGAGTATTCCAGCTTCGAGATGCTTGCTTAAGTCCATAAATGGACCTTTGCAGCTTGCAGACCTTGTGATCATCATCACTGGATGTGAAACCAAGTGACTGTTCTATATAGATATCTTCCTCAAGATGTCCATTTAAGAACACCATTTTTGCATCCATCTGACATATTTCATAATCAAAATAGGCTGCAACAGCAAGCAATGTGCGGATGGATTTTAGCATGTCTACAGGCGAGAAGGTATCCTGATAGTCAATACCTTCACGCTGACTATAACCTTTCGCTACGAGCCTAGCCTTGAATGTCTCTACATTTCTATCTGCACCAATCTTTCTCTTGAAGATCCATTTATACCCAATAGGTACAATACCTTCAAGTGTATCTACCAAGGTCCAGACTTGGTTTGAGTGCATCGAGTCAATTTCTGATCTCATTGCCTCTAACCATTTCTCAGAGTCGATATCTGATATCGCCTCATCATAGGTCTTGAGATCATCACCATGAGCTCTATTTTTCATGAGGAATATTTCCTCTACATCCTCTTGTATGGTACCTAAGTACCTTTCAGGAGGATAGAAAACCCTAGTCGATCTACGAGGTGGAAGAGGTTGTATTAGGACTGGTTCTAATTGATTGGGTTCCTCAGGTTCTTTAGCTCGTTGCTCTTGGGAGACATTCTCCTTGAGCTTAATTATTCTTTCGATGCCACCATCTTGAATAAACTATTTTTCAAGAAAAATAGCATTTCGACTTACAATCACATTGTGATCTTTCGAAATATAGAAATAGTATCCTAATGACTCTTTAGGATATCCTATGAATCGAGCTCTAAAAGATCTGAACTCTAACTTGTTCGCTTGCTGTATCTTGACATGATCCGGACAACCCCAAATTCTGAGATGATTCAGACGTGGCTTCTTACCATGCCATATCTCATACGGTGTGGTAGAAACAGTTTTAGAGGGAACCCTATTCAATACATATATTGTTGTCATGAGACAATATCTCCAAAGAAACTCAGGGAGGTCCGTGAAGCTCATCATGAAACAGACCATATCTAATAGGGTCCGATTCCTCCGTTCTGAAATCCCGTTGAGTTGTGACGTTCCAGGTGGAGTCCATTGAGAGACTATGCCATTGTCCTTAAGATAGTCTAGGAACTCCCGACTAAGGTATTCACCTCTTTGATCTGATCGAAGAACCTTAATGGGCTTTCCTATTTATTTTTCTACTTCATGTCTGAATTCTTTGAACTTTTCAAAAGCTTCAGACTTGTGTTTCATTAGAAATACATATCCGTACCTAGATATATCATTGGTAAAGGTAACGAAGTAGACATAGTTGCCTCTAGCCGATACATTAAATGGGCCGCACACATACGTATGTATTAAGGCAAGTAGGTCTGTGGCCCTTTCTCCATGTCCTACAAAAGGGAGTTTGGTCATTTTGCCTTGAAGGCATGATTCACAAACTGGATATGACTCGGAAGTCAACAGACTCAACAGTCCGGATTTCTCCAATTTGTTAACCCTGTCTTCCACTATATGACCTAACCTTAGGTGCCACAGATACCTATCATTTAGACTGTCTCTAGGCCTTTTAATTCCTGTGGCATTCATATTTTGCTCGATATTAAATACAAATACATCAATATATAGTTGATAGAGACTGTTAATAAGAAAATCATTTGCAACTTTATTATTTCATAAAATATGTTACAATGGTCCTTATGAAAGCTAATCACATAGCCTTCTTATGCTAAAAATGAAACAAAAATCAAATTTTTGTTTGTTGTAGGCACATAATAACAGTCTCTAAGAACTAAATCTAATCCTAACGGTAATCGCAAAGGGTAGGTTCCTACGGTCACAGCAGCAACTCTTGCTCTGTTCCCGATGCGTAGGATCATCTCCCCATTCCTCAACCTCCTGTTCTCCTCAAGATCTTGCATAGAAGTGCATAAATGAGCACTAGAACCAGAGTCAAGAACCCAACTGGATGAAGAGAAAACCATAAAATTAGATTCTATAACGAGCATACCTCCAGAAGGACCATCCTTCTTGTTCTTCAGGGTGGCCAGGTACTGAGGACAGTTCTGCTTCCTCTTCTTTCCATCCACCTTCTGCTTCTTCACAAACTTTTTCTTCTTTCCAAAAGACTTTCTCTTGAAGGAAGTCCACTCCACAGAAAGAACTGAGCCTTTTGAACCCTTCATAGAAAGCTCAGCCGTAACCAGCATGTTCATTAACTCGGCCAAAGTACACTACATCTTATGCATATAGAAGTTCATGATGAACTAACCATATGCATCAGACAAGGACTGAAGGATCACATCAGTCTGAAAATCCTTATCTAAGATGACATCGAGCTTCTCAAGCTCCTCAAGATCCTTGATCATTGTCAAATAATGATTTTGGACTGACTATCCATCACGTATTTTTGCCTTAAAAATTCTTTGACAGACTGGATACTTGGCTGCGCGACTTTGTTCACCAAACAACTCTTGTAGGTGAGCCAACATTTGGTGGGTAGTTAAAATGTTCTCATATTGGTGCTGCAAGTCATCAGACATTGCACCCAATATGTAGTATCTTGCTTTGTTATCATCATTCATCCAACTTTTCAGAGATGCTCTCTGTTCAGCAGTCGGACGTACTGGCATGGTAGGTGGGTCCTGGTCCAAGACATGGGTCAATTTTTTAAAACTCAAATAATTCTGTAGTTCCTTAATCAGTCCTTGAAATTGGATCCAGTCAATCTGTGGGTGTCTAGTATTTTGGTCAGGGGGTTGGATGCAGACATATTTTTTGTAGAGAGTCAACAGTTTCTAGTTAGATTTTGTAATCAGACTTAACCAATTTATTTAAAAATTTTATTTTTAAATAAATTAGGCTCCCACTATTTTTTCAGATCCCTACACTCCCTTGGTAGAGATGTGAAAATCTTCATGATCAGTGATTTCTAGTGGGTGGTGCGGTCTCACCGACTGGCTCACCACCTCACCTAACAGTTATTGGTGATGGGTCAACTGATGAGTGGATAACTCTTATCCAATGATTCTCTAATCATGGTGCACCCAAAACTTGGTCTCTAATTCATGAAGTTCATCGTGCTCGGAATATTGCTCCAATCCTTAGTTAAGTCAAACCCACCATTTGCACGAACTAGATTTCTGATTGGATCCCTCACCGTATCCGAAATATTGAGCCCAACCCATCCTCTAATTCATAACATCCAATGCCTAATGGACATGATTGCATCTTCCTGATGCAACTGAGCCACTGTATCCAGTCGAGAACAATCAACCCCGGGAAGGGCCCGCACATCTACAATGGTGGAAGACCTAGACTTAATATTTTCTTAGGAAGATTTGATTTAGGTCTCATTAAACTTGACTTCACATAGTCATAACAATTATGACTAACCTAGTGGCATGGATTAGCTCGAATTATTAGCCACCTCAAATCAGAACTGGGTCGACATATATGGCCAGGTAAGTGAGATCGGTGGAAGGGATATGCCATTAACTAGACAAGAATGCATTCGAGTCGAGTAGCTCCCAATTAAAAATCAATCGATCACATCTGCCCAACTTACCTTAGATACCAAATTGTCGAACCAAAACTAATTGGGTTAGCCTACAATCCAAGCTCTAACTACTAAGCCAAATTAGGTCTTAACTTGATCGAGTCACATGTAAATGTGATTCGACCTTGACCCATACATAATCTTATTAGGCTGGTCAATTATTAGCTTTCATGATCCCACCTAACCAACTATTGATTCAGTTTGATCAACCGCTAGACCTAATTGAGCTACACAAGCCCGAACTCTATTTTATGAAAATGACTTAGATCTGAAATTCTCAATTTTAGATCTAATTTAATTTCATAAGCTTAATTTATTAATTAAGTCTTGGGTTCATAAATAAAACATGTAAAATAAATCTTAGAGTTTTAGGATCTAGGATTTTACAGAAAAGTAAGTTCTAATTTCTGATTAAGGATGAACGCACAGCATCTCTACACATCATAAGAACACCCCATTGAATGAGAGGAGAGGACCTTTAAACTCTAATTTATTTTTATGACTGGACGGCCATGAGAAACACCTTAATCAGAAATATAAATTTAACTACAAAACTAGTTAGATCTAAATTTACATATCACATATACAATTTAAGATCTAACTAATACATGCTTTGCTTACATCTTATGTATCAAAAATTGATCTAATTAACATGCTTTCAGATTTAATACATCACATGTAATATCTAAAAAATAAAATTTAAATTGAACTATTCAATATAAAATTTATTCAAAACAGTTACTAGAACAATTCTACAACTAGTCTAGGCATGCAACAGATCAATCTTATATATTATCCAAATTTTTATTTTTTATTTTTGATCTGAATATATAATATTTATATCATCAAAATCAGAGAATAAATTAGATCTAAATTAAATTTTAATCTCATTAAAATATAAACTTACAAGACTATTCATAGATCAAACTATTCCTAGTCTAGTCATGCATCTCATGCATGTTAGATCTTCTCAGATTTAATTTTAAATATTTTGATTTTAGATCCTATCATATCTGATGTGACATCTGAAATTTTTTAATATCAAATAAATTAAAATTAAAATTATATCTAAATTAGATCTGAAATTGAGCCATCAACCTGGCTCTGATACCAGTTGAAGGAAAAATTATCTTTTTCCTTGTAGGATCTTTCAGATTTCATTAAATCTGAGGCAGAATAATTTAAATAAATTTTATCTTATATTTATTTTAGATCTAGATCTCTAAAACTAATTTTATTATCTAATATTAATTCTAAAATAAATCTAAAAGTATGAGAAAATATGAAATACATCAAGGGTAATCTGATTACCCTGTAGATGATCGCAGCAAGCCTGAGGTTCTGATTTAGCCATGCAATCGCCTGGCCTATACCAATATCCACTTAGGTAAAACCTAGATCATCTTCTTCTCATGAATCTCTACTCCAAAAATCAAAACTAAAACTGATAAGAAAGATCTTCAAAAGTCTTCTTGAAGTTGGAGCAGCAGCTTGTCGAAGAACTCCTGCAGCCTTCCTGTTCAAGGCATCACCATGCCTTGATCCTTCACCAGATGGATGCCCAACCTCTTGGGCATGAAGAGGGGAGAGGGAGCACCAGGGAGGATGTAGAGAAGAGGAGGGGTGGCTGGCTTTTGCTAGGTAGGGAGCAGAATCTCTTAAACCCTAGGCACAGATAGGGTTTATATAGACCCTACTGTACTGCGCAGTGCCACATCATTCAATCAATCAAAAAATTTTATTTAATCTAAAAAAATTTTGATTGATGGAGTGATATCATCTAATCATATCAGATAAAAACCCCCACCCTCTCTCCTATGTTGGTGCCAACATTGGATAAGCACAAGGGAGATGGCACCCAAGAGTCCATGTTGATCAAGATTCCTCTTGATCTTTATCCACTTGGGGCGCAAGCCTTATCCAATTGTGGTACCCACTTTGGTGCTTATTTTTGGTAGGTGGACACTCTACAAAAAAACCTCCAATAACCCCTTACCAAGTGGCCTTCAGTTTAAGACCCATATGTCAACATTTGATAGATGTCCTAAAATGAAAATGACAGGTGTCAGGAATTAGCAGGTGTTGTCTTAAATTCATCTCATGAATTAAGACAAGACTTTTCTGAGTTGGACTGGCTTTAGTCAGACTGAGAGAAATCTTCTCAAGTTTCTCTGGGTGAGTCAAATCACATTTGGCTCAGTCGAAATGAAAAAGATTGCACGAGGAGAAAGTTAGGCTCAATCGTGTGCTAGCACGATTTCCTTGAACCTAATTGGATCTAATCCAAATCAATTGAGCTAGCCCAATTGATAACATCTAGATCCTAACCCTTGTTAGTGTGACCCAGTTAGGTTCAATTCCGTATGGGAGGCTATGACTTAATTATCACTATAACTTAATCATTTTTAGGGACCTAATAATTTTTGAGGATTTTATTAAAGGATAGAAGAGAAGAAATTAACTAGCCAATTTCAATCCTCCCACTGATTTCACCAAATCAGATTAAAAAGGATTTAATTAAAGCCAGCATTAGGAGCACCTAAATCAATCACTCTGATTTACCTAATGACATGGGTGAGCCCTAATCACCAAGTGATCTAATCAAAACCTAACTCACTAGGTTGGCCAAGTAAGTGAGATCAGTGGAAGGGATATGCTATTAACTCGTCAGAGATCGAATCAATGTGAGTAGCTCCCAATTAAAAACCATTGGTCTGACTATCAAACTTACCTTAGACACCAATCGGTTCATTAGTTTTAATTTGATCAACTTAGTAAATAGGGTTCCACCGCGTAGCCATGAATTAAGTCCATCTTGGTCTAGTTAAAGACATGGACCCATTCAACTACAACTATTGGAGTTGAGTCTAGAGTGTCCTTGACCTAATCTAATTCAACTTTTGATTAGATTTGACTAATTACTCTAATTTAGTTTATTTCTTTAAGCTAACCTTAGGTCTAACCCAATTATAGATCTAATCTATCTAATCCATTGACCCACAAGTTTATGCAATTGTCTTAGGTCTTAATTCACAATTCTAGACCAACTAGACAATACTTAATTCTTTTAATTTAGTATTTGGGCTAATGGGTCAGGGTTTGGTATTTTGAAAATAATTTTTAAATTTGAAAGATTTTATTTTCTGTTCACCAAATGTGTTGACTCATTTCATAAACGGATCAGCACATTTCATAAACAGCAATCCTATTGCTAATTACATAACAGAAAATAACTCAATCAAAATAAATCATGAATATTCCTTTAGATCTAATCTAACACATTCATGATAAATTTTACAATTGAACCTTTACAATTAAGTCTTTTCATCCTTTCACTGCTTCATCTGCATGGGATATAATCACCTCTACCGCCATAGGAGAACCCCATCGAATGGGAGGAGAGGGTCTTTAAACCCTACTTTTCTCCTATGACCGGACGACCATGGCAACCAACCCAATTAGACTACTTGCTACTTGGATCAAGTATATCTAAATATACCAATTTCAAAATTTAAATTTTAAATTTTAAATTTTAAATTTCAATTTTTGAATTTCAAATTTCAAACAAATTTCAAATTTCAAATTTCAAATTTTTGAATTTCAAATTTTGAATTTTAAATTTTAAATTTTAAATTTTAAATTTCAAATAAATTTTAAATTTAAATTTTTAGATTACTACTTAATCTATGCATGCAAATGTATATCATAATTTAGAACCTGCTTTGATACCATTTGAAGTTATTTTAGTGTAGGGGTAAAATAATAATTTTAAAACTTTTTCAAAATTATAATTTTATAGAAGAAATTATTAATTAATCTAATTAATTAAAATGTATTAACCCTATATAAGGATCTAAATATGATATATATAGTATGCATTTAAATCTGAAATTTCGAATTCTACAGTAAATGTTTTACTGTTATGTATTCAGAATACATTATCTTTGTGCAGGTAGTTGATCACTGCAGTCTGATCATCGTCAGAAAGGTCTGATCATTGTAATGTAGCCACATAGTAGGTCTGGCTTTCGTAGATCATCTACATAAAGCTTTCGATCTGATCGGCTCCTCACGAATGCTAGTTCATTGCAGAACCCTTTCGATGGCCAATGCTGATCGAACTCCTTCGATCGGTGTCTGTCGACTCCTTGAATGCTCCAGATCATCAGCAAAGAAACTTGAGAGATTGATGAAGCTCTCTCTGAAGTTTGGTGGGCCCACGACACTCGTAGCTCACCTTCTCACTTCCCGAACCCTAGGCAAAAACCCTAAGATACTCACAAAAGACCCTGTGCCCTTTCTCTCTTCTTTTCTTTTCTTTTCTTTTCTTTTTTCATGCAGAAGGCCTTTCTCATGCCACCCTTTTTCTCTCGGATCAGATATCGCATGCCCCACCTTCTCTCTCATTTTAAAATGGTGCAAGACCATATCTTTTCAGCATTTTCACCATGTGGGTGTTGGGAAATGTATCCCAAAAAGCCAATCGTCAAGCTGTTGATGGTTGAGCAACCAAGTATTGTAATTGATTTGTTAATAAATAAAATATATTTGGCATCTTCATCATAAGCTTTCATCTTCTAATGAACTCCGTTGTTATGATGAAGTCCTTAGGACTATTTAGGTTCAATAAAGAGAGGATTTATCGATTAGTCCTTAAAACTGTTCACGACCAAATGATAGGCTGTTAATAAGGACGACAGCTTCTATCGAGCATAGGTCGCTGTAGGCCATATGGGTTGGTTGTCCTCTTAACCAAAGAGTATGGAGACACTGGTATGGCATACAGGTGAGATGTAAGGGTACATCATCATTGAACGTGACCAACTCCAGAGTATTCTACTGTCGAGAATATCTCTGATGGGATATAGGTATAAGTGTCCCTTAGACCTGAGATCGCCTCAGTGACTTGCAAGCAACTCACTGTGCTTTGGTACTGGACTAACTGAATTTCTAATTCAGGGACGGAAGGCTTCTGGGCATAGTCAAGTACTTGCGAAGTCAGAGTGTGATTGAGATGGGATTGACCACTCCAAGAGTTGGAGAAGAATGAGTCGCTGTATTTCAATTTAGCAAAACCTTGGCCAGGGTAATCCATCGGATGGATTTGATATTTTGAAATACAATGTGGACAACCTGATCAGAGTTGACAGTTGAGCTCTGGGGTGTCCTATGATCATTTTGATCAAGGGGATGAATTATATGAAAACTATATCCGCATGGGTTCTAAGGATGTTATTCTACACATTCGACCTATCCGATCGTCGGGTACCATTGCTAGATGGTCACTTCGATTGGTATAGAAATTTATTCCTATGCTACCAGCTTAGGTTCGGACCTATGAGGTCACACACATTAGAGTTCATGATCCGATCAGATGGTTGATCAACGATTAAGAATCGTTCTAGGGTTAAATGATCAATACGATTGACATTTAACCCAGTGCAAGTGTTGCAGGAGGAACTATTAGCAATTTGATTGCTGATTGGCTTAATTTGATTAAGCCAATGGGCTGAGATTAAGTCTAATTAAATATAATTTAATTAGATTTGGTTTGGTCTTGATTGGATCAAGTTCAATTGGTTTATTGGATAAGCCAAGTGCAAAGAAAAACTAGTCCTAGTTCAACGAGGACTTGGGTCAATCTAATTTCTAATTTGATTAGAAAATTAAATCAGATTTAAATCTAATTTAATCTGATTAAATTAGGTTCTTAATTGGGTTAAGACTTATTTTAATTGGGTTGATCTAATTTTGATTTGATTTGGTTTGGGAAACCAAATTAAAACAAGTCATAAGACAGAATCCTAGTAGGACTAGGATTCCACCTTGCGCCACATAATCCTTCTCCATGCCCTCTCTCTTATTCAATGCCAATCTCCACTTATTTTGTGTGACAAAAGCCCTCTCCCAGATCTCTCCCACGTTCACAAAAGGTCTCCTTTCTTCTTTCTTACATGGAAGGTGGTTTGGATCAAATCTAAAAGGAATAAGTTTAGATTTCGAATTCTATGAGATAGAGTTTTAGAAATCCAAAACTCTTTCAATTTTGCACCGAATTTATCCAAATTTTTTTTGGAATTTTTGTGACTTTTAGGGTTTATATTATACACCCTTTGCTAGTGATCCATGCATGAAAATATGGAGGAGGTGCTCAAGAGTTGGGCGTCCCTTTACTTGCCATGTTTGGATAAGCCTTGACTAGGTGTTTGACCTAGACAAGGACTCTATCATATCTCTCTATATAAGATGAGTTTCTTTGTGAAATTTTAGGGAGAGATAGATATTTGAGAGACCTTTGTGGCACCCAAAAATCAGAGAGAAATACTTTTGGGTCGTGGATATATAAAAGATGCAAGTTTGGATGTCTAGAGAGAAAAACGTGAAGAAGAAGAGGGTCTTCTTCTTGGGTTTTTGTTTTCATATCTTTCCTCCCTCCATCTTGAGTTTCCTGAGAGTGTCTCAGATTTGAAACTCCTCCTTCTACTTTTCATCTTTGGAAGAGTCCAAATCAAGAAGAAGGAGGCACCTGATCAACCATCAAAGAAGGATCAGTGCAGTACTAGCATACTGTGCTGATTTCCTGAAGCAGGACTTCTGATCGAGATTCGTGGGCTCGTGTGGACGACTCCTAGAGGCCGGACGCATGTGCGGCTTGCAACATCATCCTTAAGTCCGGATCAATAAGGTTAGAGCATCTAACTTACAAGGTAATAGATCTGATCTATTATTTAATACATACATTAGATGTAGCTAGTATAGAAACATGTTGATATGATCAACATGTAGTTCATACTATATTCATATATATTTTAATTTTTGATTTAATACTATGTAATAATCATGTAATAGGATCTTATATCTAAATATTTTCTGATCTTAAAAAATAAATTTTGATTTATTTTAGTCTTCCGCTGTATGATCTTGAAAAAGTTTCAAGATCTAACCCTGAAACCCTAGATCTGGTTCCTTCAATAGGTATCAGAGCCTAGGTTCTTTATTACATGATTATTTATATATGCTTAGATTATTTCTTGGATTAGATCTAATTTATAATCTGATTATTAAATCTGAAATTAAAATTTTAGATCAATCACAAATTGCAAGGTTGTCCTGCTGTAAGGTTTACCCCTTACAGTGCAAAGGTTGTCCTAGTTTGTGTAGATCTATCTTTAATCATAAATTTGTTAGATATGATCTAGATTAAATTTATGATTTATTAGATTTAAAAGATGTTTAAATCTGAAATAAAATTTTTTGTTAATAATTTTTGTGCAAAAAAATTGTTTAAAGTTGAAATTATTTCAATTACATGAACCTGTTTAGATTAGATCTAAAGTAGTTTCATGTTTATTTCACTTGCATCTTGATTCTGAATCAATCATGCAATATGGTTGGTAAAATCATATTGTAAAATTATTTTACAAATATGAAAATAATTTTTTTGAAAAGCCAAACCCAACCCTCAGCCCAAAACTTAATTAAGAATTAAGAAGTTGTTTGATTAGGTTCTAGGATTGTGAATTGAAGAACCTAAGACACAAATCATAACACATTGGGTTAATGGGTTAGTGGGAATTAGGTCCATTAATTGGGTTAGACCTATGGTTAGATTAAAGATGGACTTAATTAGAGAATTGACTAAATCTAATCAATTGTTGTCTTAGATTAGGTCAAGGATTCTCTAGATCAATTACAATAGTTGTAGTTGGTCAAGTCCATATCTTTAACAAGAACCAAATGGACTTGATTCTTGGCTAAGCGGTCTAGCACGAACTGTTAGGTTGATCTAATCGAAACTAATTAAACCAGTTGGTATCTAAGGTAAACCAGACCGGTGGTTTTTAATTGGGAGCCCGCTTACCTGGCCATTTCTGATGGTGTCTAAGGCAAGCTTTGGCAGACCCTCCCACTGATCGAACTTACCTGACCTCTTGGTGAAATTATGTTTTGATCGGATCACTTGACTATTCGAGCTGACCCATGTCAGCTAGGTAAATCAGTGTGACTGATTTAGGTGCTCCTAGACCAGCCCTTTTAATGGTCTCCCTTAAGCTGACTTGGTGAAGCCAGTGGGAGGATCATGATAAGCTGGTTCATCTGACTTCATCCTCTATATTATTTAAATCCTCTAAAATTATTAGGTCCTTAAAATGATAAAGTTATGGAGATAACTGAGTCATAGCCTCCCATTAAGGTGTTTGATAATGAGTCCATGAACTCAATAATCATTGCAGACCCAAAGGCCTGGTGCTTGTTGACTAATAGAATTATCACTCATCATATGACGACTTGGAAGTATCTCTCTAATGGTGGTTAGGTGAGCCAACCAAAGTTGGGCTTAATCATTCGTTGGTTAGATACACCAAGTATGATCATGTTAATGGTTGGACCTAACTGGATCCTTACAGTGGATGCCAAAGCCTACTGATTAGGTTTCTGGGGCAAAATTAAAATTACTAGAAATTGTTTAGAGAAATAATTGGTTATGAACCTATCCTTAGATGTACATGGGTTGGCCAACCAAAGTTGGGCTTGTGTGCAGTCTAAGTGGATTCTAGTACCTGCTAAAGAATTAGGGTAATTCCTCGAATTGAAGGTAGAGGCTACCAATTCGAATAAAATAGTGGGAGAAACCTTTTGATTAAAGTCCAAATCTTTAGGTTTAATGAATCAATTACTAATTAGGTTATGGTTTCTTTTGTGCAGATATGGCCACTTCCCTATCGCTCCGATCATTGTTGGACAATGATAAGTTGGTGGGATCCAATTTCGGTAGTTGGTACCGAAAGTTGAAGATAGTCCTGGAGCATGAACGGATCCTATATGTGATAATGGATCCTGCACCTGAGGAGCCAGCTGTCAATGCATGTGGAACAGTCAGAGACACTTACCAGAAGTGGCTCAGTGACCGGACCACGGTGCGCTGTATCATGCTGGCTGCTATGAGCGACGAGTTCAGTCGCAGATTCGAGATGGCTCAGCCAAAGGACATGCTTCAAGTGTTGGAGATGCCTTTGGCACACCCGATGACGTGGAGAGGCACAAGACTAGTTGTGCCATCTTCAACGCCAAAATGCGGGATGGTGCCTCTGTCACTGATCATGTATTGTACATGATCGAGCTGATGGAACGATTGAGCAAGCTCGACTTTCCCTTGCATGAGCAGCTTGGGAAAGATGCAATACTGAACTCGCTGCCCAAGTCTTATCTCCCATTCCTCACTCATTATAGAATGACAAAGTCTGAAGTAAACTACCATGGATTACTGGGGTTCTTCAGAACTTTGAGAAGATCACCAACTCCATAAGGAGTCGGTGAACTTAGTGGGAGGTTCGTCTTCTGGTTCTCGACCCTTTAAGAAAGGGAAGAAGAACAAGAAGAAGAAAGTGAAGAAGGTGCAAGTTCAGGCTGGGACATCTGTGCAGTGTCAGACCAAAAAGATCAAACCGATAAGAGTCTATTCTACTGGCAAGCACCCTAGATTAGATAGTGTGTTAGATATCTACTTATGGCACTGTAGCTAGGTCATATAAACAAGAACAGAATAAATAGGTTGACTCAAGAGGGAATCCTCGAAGTCAGTGATTGTGAATCACTTCCAACCTGTGAGTCCTGTCTTCTTGGTAAAATGACCAAGTCACCTTTTATTGGAAAAGGTGAGAGAGCTACTGAGCTCTTGAGCCTAGTACATACTGATGTATGGGGCCCATGAGCACCAGTGCTAGAGGTGGATATTTCTACTTCATAACTTTCACGTATGACCTATCCCGATATGGATATGTCTATCTGATGAAACATAAGTCGGATTCATTTGAAATGTTCAAACGATTCTGAAGTAAAGTAGAAAAATAAACTGGGAAGAGTATTAAAACTCTTCGATCTGATGAGGAGGAGAATACCTTTCTAGTGAATTTCTCACATATCTAGGAGAGAATGGGATTCTCTCCCAATGGACTCCTCCAGGAACACCACAGCATAATGGTGTGTCTGAAAGGAGGAATCGGACTCTGTTAGACATGGTCCGATCCATGATGGGTTTTGCTAGCTTGCCGATATCCTTCTGGGGATATCACTCGAATCGGCCTGTTATCTATTAAATAGGGTTCCAAGTAAGTCTGTAATTAAGACTCCATATGAGATATGGACGGGACGTAAGCCAGCACTTTCACACCTTAGGGTCTGGGGTGCCCGGCCTATGTCAAATGATTAGTCACAGACAAACTTGGACCTAGGTCTGACAAATGCTCATTCATAGGGTACCCCAAAGAGACAAAAGGATATTTTTCTACCATGCTGATGAACAAAAGGTGTTCGTCAGCCTTAAGGCAATCTTTTTAGAAAAGGATTCCTTGGTGAAGGAACCGTTGCCTCTAAGTTGAACTTGATGAAGTTCAACAGGTAGAAGGACCGACACCAATAGCTGAACCTGAGTCGATATGATTAGATCAATTCGGAGCCCAATTACCTGCACCATTAAGGCGATCTGTAGAGTACCGCGTCAACCGACAGATACTACGGTTTCTTGGTCCGGGACGTGATCCCATCGAACTTGATGAGAATAATGAGATCCGATCACCTATATGGATGTAATGCAGAGACCTGATTCTGAGAAATGGCTTGAAGCCATGAAATCCGAAATGGAGTCCATGAAGTCAACGATGTATGGACATTGGTTGACCCACCTGAAGGGTTAAACCCATTGGGTGTAAATGGGTCTTCAAAAGGAAGAGGGCGCAGACGGAAAGGTGGAGACCTATAAAGCCCGTCTGGTTGCCAAGGGTATCGTCAACGTTATGGTATTGACTATGACGAGATATTTTCTCCTGTGGCAATGCTCAAATCTATTCGGATAATGCTTGCAATAGCTGCCCATCTGATTATGAGATCTGGCAGATGGATGTAAAGACAGCTTTCTGAATGGAGAGCTGACCGAAGAGGTGTATATGATACAACCTGAGGGTTTACATCCACAGATGAGTCCAAGGTGTGCAAGCTTCAGAGATCCATTTATGGATTGAAGCAAGCTTCTCGGAGTTGGAACATGCTTTTGATAAGGTGATCAAAACGTATGGCTTCATTAAGAATGGAGAAGAGCCCTGCATCTATAAATGGGCAAATGGTCCAGTTGTGGTATTCCTTGTCTTGTACGTGGATGACATTCTCTTAATCGGGAATGACATCCCCGCACTACAGGAATAAAAGTTTGGTTGTCATCACATTCTCCATGAAGACTTGGGTGAAGCATCCTACATCCTAGGATGAAGATCTATAGGGATAGATCTAAAAGGATGCTTGGGTTATCCCAGTCCATGTACATAGACACTGTGCTGAAGAGTTCAGCATGGAGAATTCCAAGAAGGGCTATCTACCGATAGGCCAAGAATTTCTCTCTCTAAGAAGGATTGTCCGACAACTCCTGAAGAGAGAGAGCGTATGAGTAGAGTCCCATATGCTTCAGCCGTGGATCTATCATGTACGCCATGACATGTACAAGACCAGATGTGCATACTCACTAGGAGTAGTGAGTAGATACCAATCTGATCCTGGAGAAAATCACTGGAAAGTGGTTAAAGCCATCCTTAAGTATTTGAGAAATACTAAGGACCAATGGTTGTTTATGGCGAGTCAGATCTGAAACTTGTGGGGTTCACAGACTCCAGCTTCCAATCTGACCATGATGACAGCAGGAGGTGTCGGGTTATATCTTACTCTGAATGGTGGAGCCATCTGCTGAAGAGTTCAAGCAGCATACTGTGGCAGACTCTGTTTGTGAAGCGGAGTATATCGCAGCATCAGATGCCGCGAAGGAAGCTGTGTGGCTGAGAAATTCATCAACGAGCTCGGAGTAGCACCCTCCCTCGATGGTCCGTCCTGCTCTACTGCGACAGCACTGTGCCATAGCTCAGGAAGGAACCCAAAGCACATCAGCGGACGAAGCACATCTTGCCCGCTTCCACCTGGTCCGAGATCGTGGATCGAGTGACGTCGACCTTCAGAAGATCGACGGAAAGGAGAACCTAGCCGACCCCTTCACTAAAGCCCTGGCAATAAAGGAGTTCGACAACCACAAGTCGAAGATGGGTATTAGATACTGTGCCGATGCTTTAGGACAAGTGGAGTTGTTGGAAATGTGTCCCAAAAAGCCAATCGTCAAGCTGTTGACGGTTGAGCAACCAAGTATTGTAATTGATTTGTTAATAAATAAAATATATTGCATCTTCATCATAAGCTTTCATCTTCTAATGAACTCCGTTGTTATGATGAATCCTTAGGACTATTTAGGTTCGATAAAGAGAGATTTATCGATTAGTCCTTAAAACTTTCACGACCAAATATAGCTGTTAATAAGGACGACAGCTTCTATCAGCATAGTCGCTGTAGCCATATGGTGGTTGTCCTCTTAACCAAGAGTTGAGACACTGTATGCATACAGTGAGATGTAAGGTACATCATCATTGAACTGACCAACTCCAGATATTCT
Organism: Elaeis guineensis; assembly: GCF_000442705.2. Taxonomy (NCBI): domain Eukaryota; kingdom Viridiplantae; phylum Streptophyta; class Magnoliopsida; order Arecales; family Arecaceae; genus Elaeis; species Elaeis guineensis. The sequence continues at coordinate 49,767,228 of NC_025995.2, read as the reverse complement.
CTGTCGAGAATTCTCTGATGGATATAGTATAAGTGTCCCTTAGACTGAATCCCTCATGACTTGCAAGCAACTCACTGTGCTTGTACTGACTAACTGAATTTTAATTCAGGACGAAGGCTTCTGGCACAGTCAAGTACTTGCGAAGTCAGAGTGTATCGAGATGGGATTGACCACTCCAAGATGGAGAAAATGAGTCGCTGTATTTCAATTTAGCAAAACCTTGCCAGTAATCCATCGATGGATTTGATATTTGTAAACAATGTGACAACCTGATCAG